>NW_026871216.1:357175-714350 GCF_028564815.1 Eubalaena glacialis
AGTTCTCATTTATAACTCTGCACGTTTGTGAATTGCAGTGCCCCTGAGCTCCATTTGTCTCCTCGCTTTTTTGGGAGCTGGCCGCAAAAGCGCAGGATTGCTTCAGGCCCTATTTTGGTTCTGGGGGGCAGGCTGAGCCTGTGGTTCATTCTTCTTCCTGATGGGAAAATGGAGTGACCTGTGCCTGTCCGAACACCTAGGGCTAGTCTCTCGATGGTTCCCCGTCTTCCCGTTCATCCTCAGGACAAATTGCAACCTGGACGAAACAGGAGGTTAAAGGTGCTGATTCTCCAAGTAGGGAGATGGTTAGTCAAGCGGCTGGAATGGCGAACCCGAGCACAAGGAGAGGAGAAATGAGGTGCGTTTTAGACACCATGCCCGATATCATGGCATACCATCTTCTGGGTTTCCCATGCATGTTTTGATGTAGGAAGATTCCCTTGTACCTGGAGATTTGAGACCCATGGGGTGGGTACCCCGCGGTATTACTTTAAAGTATCTGCATTTGCTCACCCAACCTCACCAATCCTCTCAGCCCCAAGAGTGTCCAGCCTTATGTCTCATCCAGCTGTGGGTCTAGATATGGTCAATCCAGGTTGCATCAGAGACCCTGAACGGATTTTGTAAGAATTTCTCTCTCTTTCACTGTCTTTGCTTTGTGGGTTTTTTAAAGTAATGTATGTTTAGAATGGGGTTTGGCTGCTTTTCCCTGCTGTGTTTATGCCGCTTTACACCCTCTTGATTCACTTGCAGAGAGATATCAATACATAGGTTTTCAGATTCATACTAGTCAGATATATTCTTGTGCGGTGACTAGGGGGTGTTGAGTCCAGTTCACTGAGCAGGGAGTAGGCCTTGTCTATTACATATTTGGCTTATGGAGCGGTGTCTGAGCTAATTTCAAACCCTTGTTTTATGCATCACCCCACCTCACCTTTCCGGTTAAGCAGCCATAGTGTGTCTTCTAAAGGTGTGCCTCTGTTCTGTTTTGTAATTCAGTTCAAGTGTAGCGATTTTGACATTCCCTCTATAAGCGATATCTTAGGACAAGTGCCTTTTTCTGTGTGACTTATTTCACTTAGAATCATCGTACCTAAATCCACTCATCATGCTGCTAACTAGCCTTATGACATTGATTTCATGGCTGAGTGATATTCCATTGTGCCAAGTACCACCATTTCTTTATCCATTTTTCTCTTTCCTGGGATATTGAAGGTGTACCGAAGCGGAGGTTCTTGTAAACAGAGCAGCCGTAAACTTTAGGGTGCCTGTGTCTTGTTGATTTTTAGTTTTCCCCATTTATACACCCATGAGTGGAAGTGCCCTATGCTCTCTACGCTGTGTTTATTACTTGTTTCAGGACACACCGTACTCTTCTCCAGAGTGCCTGTTGGCAATTTACATCCCGCCCATCAGCGTAGTAAGGCTGCCATGTCTCCATGGCCTGTCCTGCTTTTCTGGTTTTTACACTTTGTTCAGCATGGCCTTTTTTACCGAGGGCAAGCGAGACTTCTTTGTAGCGCTGATTTGCCCTTCCGGCTTGCTTGGTTGGCCAAAAAGGGCGTATGCGTTTTTTCCTGAATATATTCAGGAAAAAACGCATACGCCCTTTTTGGCCAAGGGCATCATTGTCAACGTTTTGCCGCTTTTCATGTGCTTTAAAGGCGAGTCGAATCTACCTCCTGAAATCTGTTTCCTGCAAATCTGCCTTGCTTTCAAATCCTCTTCGTTGCCTTCCCTCAATATATTTGTGGACGAGAGTTCTCATTTATAACTCTGCACGTTTGTGAATTGCAGTGCCCCTGAGCTCCATTTGTCTCCTCGCTTTTTTGGGAGCTGGCCGCAAAAGCGCAGGATTGCTTCAGGCCCTATTTTGGTTCTGGGGGGCAGGCTGAGCCTGTGGTTCATTCTTCTTCCTGATGGGAAAATGGAGTGACCTGTGCCTGTCCGAACACCTAGGGCTAGTCTCTCGATGGTTCCCCGTCTTCCCGTTCATCCTCAGGACAAATTGCAACCTGGACGAAACAGGAGGTTAAAGGTGCTGATTCTCCAAGTAGGGAGATGGTTAGTCAAGCGGCTGGAATGGCGAACCCGAGCACAAGGAGAGGAGAAATGAGGTGCGTTTTAGACACCATGCCCGATATCATGGCATACCATCTTCTGGGTTTCCCATGCATGTTTTGATGTAGGAAGATTCCCTTGTACCTGGAGATTTGAGACCCATGGGGTGGGTACCCCGCGGTATTACTTTAAAGTATCTGCATTTGCTCACCCAACCTCACCAATCCTCTCAGCCCCAAGAGTGTCCAGCCTTATGTCTCATCCAGCTGTGGGTCTAGATATGGTCAATCCAGGTTGCATCAGAGACCCTGAACGGATTTTGTAAGAATTTCTCTCTCTTTCACTGTCTTTGCTTTGTGGGTTTTTTAAAGTAATGTATGTTTAGAATGGGGTTTGGCTGCTTTTCCCTGCTGTGTTTATGCCGCTTTACACCCTCTTGATTCACTTGCAGAGAGATATCAATACATAGGTTTTCAGATTCATACTAGTCAGATATATTCTTGTGCGGTGACTAGGGGGTGTTGAGTCCAGTTCACTGAGCAGGGAGTAGGCCTTGACTATTAAATATTTGGCTTATGGAGCGGTGTCTGAGCTAATTTCAACCCCTTGTTTTATGCATCACACCACCTCACCTTTCCGGTTAAGCAGCCATAGTGTGTCTTCTAAAGGTGTGCCTCTGTTCTGTTTTGTAATTCAGTTCAAGTGTAGCGATTTTGACATTCCCTCTATAAGCGATATCTTAGGACAAGTGCCTTTTTCTGTGTGACTTATTTCACTTAGAATCATCGTACCTAAATCCACTCATCATGCTGCTAACTAGCCTTATGACATTGATTTCATGGCTGAGTGATATTCCATTGTGCCAAGTACCACCATTTCTTTATCCATTTTTCTCTTTCCTGGGATATTGAAGGTGTACCGAAGCGGAGGTTCTTGTAAACAGAGCAGCCGTAAACTTTAGGGTGCCTGTGTCTTGTTGATTTTTAGTTTTCCCCATTTATACACCCATGAGTGGAATTGCCCTATGCTCTCTACGCTGTGTTTATTACTTGTTTCAGGACACACCGTACTCTTCTCCAGAGTGCCTGTTGGCAATTTACATCCCGCCCATCAGCGTAGTATGGCTGCCATGTCTCCATGGCCTGTCCTGCTTTTCTGGTTTTTACACTTTGTTCAGCATGGCCCTTTTGACCGAGGGCAAGCGAGACTTCTTTGTAGCGTTGATTTGCACTTCCGGCTTGCTTGGTTGGCCAAAAAGGGCGTATGCGTTTTTTCCTGAATATATTCAGGAAAAAACGCATACGCCCTTTTTGGCCAAGGGCATCATTGTCAACGTTTTGCCGCTTTTCATGTGCTTTAAAGGCGAGTCGAATCTACCTCCTGAAATCTGTTTCCTGCAAATCTGCCTTGCTTTCAAATCCTCTTCGTTGCCTTCCCTCAATATATTTGTGGACGAGAGTTCTCATTTATAACTCTGCACGTTTGTGAATGGCAGTGCCCCTGAGCTCCATTTGTCTCCTCGCTTTTTTGGGAGCTGGCCGCAAAAGCGCAGGATTGCTTCAGGCCCTATTTTGGTTCTGGGGGGCAGGCTGAGCCTGTGGTTCATTCTTCTTCCTGATGGGAAAATGGAGTGACCTGTGCCTGTCCGAACACCTAGGGCTAGTCTCTCGATGGTTCCCCGTCTTCCCGTTCATCCTCAGGACAAATTGCAACCTGGACGAAACAGGAGGTTAAAGGTGCTGATTCTCCAAGTAGGGAGATGGTTAGTCAAGCGGCTGGAATGGCGAACCCGAGCACAAGGAGAGGAGAAATGAGGTGCGTTTTAGAAACCATTCCCGATATCATGGCATACCATCTTCTGGGTTTCCCATGCATGTTTTGATGTAGGAAGATTCCCTTGTACCTGGAGATTTGAGACCCATGGGGTGGGTACCCCGCGGTATTACTTTAAAGTATCTGCATTTGCTCACCCAACCTCACCAATCCTCTCAGCCCCAAGAGTGTCCAGCCTTATGTCTCATCCAGCTGTGGGTCTAGATATGGTCAATCCAGGTTGCATCAGAGACCCTGAACGGATTTTGTAAGAATTTCTCTCTCTTTCACTGTCTTTGCTTTGTGGGTTTTTTAAAGTAATGTATGTTTAGAATGGGGTTTGGCTGCTTTTCCCTGCTGTGTTTATGCCGCTTTACACCCTCTTGATTCACTTGCAGAGAGATATCAATACATAGGTTTTCAGATTCATACTAGTCAGATATATTCTTGTGCGGTGACTAGGGGGTGTTGAGTCCAGTTCACTGAGCAGGGAGTAGGCCTTGTCTATTACATATTTGGCTTATGGAGCGGTGTCTGAGCTAATTTCAAACCCTTGTTTTATGCATCACCCCACCTCACCTTTCCGGTTAAGCAGCCATAGTGTGTCTTCTAAAGGTGTGCCTCTGTTCTGTTTTGTAATTCAGTTCAAGTGTAGCGATTTTGACATTCCCTCTATAAGCGATATCTTAGGACAAGTGCCTTTTTCTGTGTGACTTATTTCACTTAGAATCATCGTACCTAAATCCACTCATCATGCTGCTAACTAGCCTTATGACATTGATTTCATGGCTGAGTGATATTCCATTGTGCCAAGTACCACCATTTCTTTATCCATTTTTCTCTTTCCTGGGATATTGAAGGTGTACCGAAGCGGAGGTTCTTGTAAACAGAGCAGCCGTAAACTTTAGGGTGCCTGTGTCTTGTTGATTTTTAGTTTTCCCCATTTATACACCCATGAGTGGAAGTGCCCTATGCTCTCTACGCTGTGTTTATTACTTGTTTCAGGACACACCGTACTCTTCTCCAGAGTGCCTGTTGGCAATTTACATCCCGCCCATCAGCGTAGTAAGGCTGCCATGTCTCCATGGCCTGTCCTGCTTTTCTGGTTTTTACACTTTGTTCAGCATGGCCTTTTTTACCGAGGGCAAGCGAGACTTCTTTGTAGCGCTGATTTGCCCTTCCGGCTTGCTTGGTTGGCCAAAAAGGGCGTATGCGTTTTTTCCTGAATATATTCAGGAAAAAACGCATACGCCCTTTTTGGCCAAGGGCATCATTGTCAACGTTTTGCCGCTTTTCATGTGCTTTAAAGGCGAGTCGAATCTACCTCCTGAAATCTGTTTCCTGCAAATCTGCCTTGCTTTCAAATCCTCTTCGTTGCCTTCCCTCAATATATTTGTGGACGAGAGTTCTCATTTATAACTCTGCACGTTTGTGAATTGCAGTGCCCCTGAGCTCCATTTGTCTCCTCGCTTTTTTGGGAGCTGGCCGCAAAAGCGCAGGATTGCTTCAGGCCCTATTTTGGTTCTGGGGGGCAGGCTGAGCCTGTGGTTCATTCTTCTTCCTGATGGGAAAATGGAGTGACCTGTGCCTGTCCGAACACCTAGGGCTAGTCTCTCGATGGTTCCCCGTCTTCCCGTTCATCCTCAGGACAAATTGCAACCTGGACGAAACAGGAGGTTAAAGGTGCTGATTCTCCAAGTAGGGAGATGGTTAGTCAAGCGGCTGGAATGGCGAACCCGAGCACAAGGAGAGGAGAAATGAGGTGCGTTTTAGACACCATGCCCGATATCATGGCATACCATCTTCTGGGTTTCCCATGCATGTTTTGATGTAGGAAGATTCCCTTGTACCTGGAGATTTGAGACCCATGGGGTGGGTACCCCGCGGTATTACTTTAAAGTATCTGCATTTGCTCACCCAACCTCACCAATCCTCTCAGCCCCAAGAGTGTCCAGCCTTATGTCTCATCCAGCTGTGGGTCTAGATATGGTCAATCCAGGTTGCATCAGAGACCCTGAACGGATTTTGTAAGAATTTCTCTCTCTTTCACTGTCTTTGCTTTGTGGGTTTTTTAAAGTAATGTATGTTTAGAATGGGGTTTGGCTGCTTTTCCCTGCTGTGTTTATGCCGCTTTACACCCTCTTGATTCACTTGCAGAGAGATATCAATACATAGGTTTTCAGATTCATACTAGTCAGATATATTCTTGTGCGGTGACTAGGGGGTGTTGAGTCCAGTTCACTGAGCAGGGAGTAGGCCTTGTCTATTACATATTTGGCTTATGGAGCGGTGTCTGAGCTAATTTCAAACCCTTGTTTTATGCATCACCCCACCTCACCTTTCCGGTTAAGCAGCCATAGTGTGTCTTCTAAAGGTGTGCCTCTGTTCTGTTTTGTAATTCAGTTCAAGTGTAGCGATTTTGACATTCCCTCTATAAGCGATATCTTAGGACAAGTGCCTTTTTCTGTGTGACTTATTTCACTTAGAATCATCGTACCTAAATCCACTCATCATGCTGCTAACTAGCCTTATGACATTGATTTCATGGCTGAGTGATATTCCATTGTGCCAAGTACCACCATTTCTTTATCCATTTTTCTCTTTCCTGGGATATTGAAGGTGTACCGAAGCGGAGGTTCTTGTAAACAGAGCAGCCGTAAACTTTAGGGTGCCTGTGTCTTGTTGATTTTTAGTTTTCCCCATTTATACACCCATGAGTGGAAGTGCCCTATGCTCTCTACGCTGTGTTTATTACTTGTTTCAGGACACACCGTACTCTTCTCCAGAGTGCCTGTTGGCAATTTACATCCCGCCCATCAGCGTAGTAAGGCTGCCATGTCTCCATGGCCTGTCCTGCTTTTCTGGTTTTTACACTTTGTTCAGCATGGCCTTTTTTACCGAGGGCAAGCGAGACTTCTTTGTAGCGCTGATTTGCCCTTCCGGCTTGCTTGGTTGGCCAAAAAGGGCGTATGCGTTTTTTCCTGAATATATTCAGGAAAAAACGCATACGCCCTTTTTGGCCAAGGGCATCATTGTCAACGTTTTGCCGCTTTTCATGTGCTTTAAAGGCGAGTCGAATCTACCTCCTGAAATCTGTTTCCTGCAAATCTGCCTTGCTTTCAAATCCTCTTCGTTGCCTTCCCTCAATATATTTGTGGACGAGAGTTCTCATTTATAACTCTGCACGTTTGTGAATTGCAGTGCCCCTGAGCTCCATTTGTCTCCTCGCTTTTTTGGGAGCTGGCCGCAAAAGCGCAGGATTGCTTCAGGCCCTATTTTGGTTCTGGGGGGCAGGCTGAGCCTGTGGTTCATTCTTCTTCCTGATGGGAAAATGGAGTGACCTGTGCCTGTCCGAACACCTAGGGCTAGTCTCTCGATGGTTCCCCGTCTTCCCGTTCATCCTCAGGACAAATTGCAACCTGGACGAAACAGGAGGTTAAAGGTGCTGATTCTCCAAGTAGGGAGATGGTTAGTCAAGCGGCTGGAATGGCGAACCCGAGCACAAGGAGAGGAGAAATGAGGTGCGTTTTAGACACCATGCCCGATATCATGGCATACCATCTTCTGGGTTTCCCATGCATGTTTTGATGTAGGAAGATTCCCTTGTACCTGGAGATTTGAGACCCATGGGGTGGGTACCCCGCGGTATTACTTTAAAGTATCTGCATTTGCTCACCCAACCTCACCAATCCTCTCAGCCCCAAGAGTGTCCAGCCTTATGTCTCATCCAGCTGTGGGTCTAGATATGGTCAATCCAGGTTGCATCAGAGACCCTGAACGGATTTTGTAAGAATTTCTCTCTCTTTCACTGTCTTTGCTTTGTGGGTTTTTTAAAGTAATGTATGTTTAGAATGGGGTTTGGCTGCTTTTCCCTGCTGTGTTTATGCCGCTTTACACCCTCTTGATTCACTTGCAGAGAGATATCAATACATAGGTTTTCAGATTCATACTAGTCAGATATATTCTTGTGCGGTGACTAGGGGGTGTTGAGTCCAGTTCACTGAGCAGGGAGTAGGCCTTGACTATTAAATATTTGGCTTATGGAGCGGTGTCTGAGCTAATTTCAACCCCTTGTTTTATGCATCACACCACCTCACCTTTCCGGTTAAGCAGCCATAGTGTGTCTTCTAAAGGTGTGCCTCTGTTCTGTTTTGTAATTCAGTTCAAGTGTAGCGATTTTGACATTCCCTCTATAAGCGATATCTTAGGACAAGTGCCTTTTTCTGTGTGACTTATTTCACTTAGAATCATCGTACCTAAATCCACTCATCATGCTGCTAACTAGCCTTATGACATTGATTTCATGGCTGAGTGATATTCCATTGTGCCAAGTACCACCATTTCTTTATCCATTTTTCTCTTTCCTGGGATATTGAAGGTGTACCGAAGCGGAGGTTCTTGTAAACAGAGCAGCCGTAAACTTTAGGGTGCCTGTGTCTTGTTGATTTTTAGTTTTCCCCATTTATACACCCATGAGTGGAATTGCCCTATGCTCTCTACGCTGTGTTTATTACTTGTTTCAGGACACACCGTACTCTTCTCCAGAGTGCCTGTTGGCAATTTACATCCCGCCCATCAGCGTAGTATGGCTGCCATGTCTCCATGGCCTGTCCTGCTTTTCTGGTTTTTACACTTTGTTCAGCATGGCCCTTTTGACCGAGGGCAAGCGAGACTTCTTTGTAGCGTTGATTTGCACTTCCGGCTTGCTTGGTTGGCCAAAAAGGGCGTATGCGTTTTTTCCTGAATATATTCAGGAAAAAACGCATACGCCCTTTTTGGCCAAGGGCATCATTGTCAACGTTTTGCCGCTTTTCATGTGCTTTAAAGGCGAGTCGAATCTACCTCCTGAAATCTGTTTCCTGCAAATCTGCCTTGCTTTCAAATCCTCTTCGTTGCCTTCCCTCAATATATTTGTGGACGAGAGTTCTCATTTATAACTCTGCACGTTTGTGAATTGCAGTGCCCCTGAGCTCCATTTGTCTCCTCGCTTTTTTGGGAGCTGGCCGCAAAAGCGCAGGATTGCTTCAGGCCCTATTTTGGTTCTGGGGAGCAGGCTGAGCCTGTGGTTCATTCTTCTTCCTGATGGGAAAATGGAGTGACCTGTGCCTGTCCCAACACCTAGGGCTAGTCTCTCGTTGGTTCCCCGTCTTCCCGTTCATCCTCAGGACAAATTGCAACCTGGACGAAACAGGAGGTTAAAGGTGCTGATTCTCCAAGTAGGGAGATGGTTAGTCAAGCGGCTGGAATGGCGAACCCGAGCACAAGGAGAGGAGAAATGAGGTGCGTTTTAGACACCATTCCCGATATCATGGCATACCATCTTCTGGGTTTCCCATGCATGTTTTGATGTAGGAAGATTCCCTTGTACCTGGAGATTTGAGACCCATGGGGTGGGTACCCCGCGGTATTACTTTAAAGTATCTGCATTTGCTCACCCAACCTCACCAATCCTCTCAGCCCCAAGAGTGTCCAGCCTTATGTCTCATCCAGCTGTGGGTCTAGATATGGTCAATCCAGGTTGCATCAGAGACCCTGAACGGATTTTGTAAGAATTTCTCTCTCTTTCACTGTCTTTGCTTTGTGGGTTTTTTAAAGTAATGTATGTTTAGAATGGGGTTTGGCTGCTTTTCCCTGCTGTGTTTATGCCGCTTTACACCCTCTTGATTCACTTGCAGAGAGATATCAATACATAGGTTTTCAGATTCTTACTAGTCAGATATATTCTTGTGCGGTGACTAGGGGGTGTTGAGTCCAGTTCACTGAGCAGGGAGTAGGCCTTGTCTATTACATATTTGGCTTATGGAGCGGTGTCTGAGCTAATTTCAAACCCTTGTTTTATGCATCACCCCACCTCACCTTTCCGGTTAAGCAGCCATAGTGTGTCTTCTAAAGGTGTGCCTCTGTTCTGTTTTGTAATTCAGTTCAAGTGTAGCGATTTTGACATTCCCTCTATAAGCGATATCTTAGGATAAGTGCCTTTTTCTGTGTGACTTATTTCACTTAGAATCATCGTACCTAAATCCACTCATCATGCTGCTAACTAGCCTTATGACATTGATTTCATGGCTGAGTGATATTGCATTGTGCCAAGTACCACCATTTCTTTATCCATTTTTCTCTTTCCTGGGATATTGAAGGTGTACCGAAGCTGAGGTTCTTGTAAACAGAGCAGCCGTAAAGTTTGGGGTGCCTGTGTCTTGTTGATTTTTAATTTTCCCAATTTATACGCCCATGAGTGGAAGTGCCCTATGCTCTCAACGCTGTGTTTATTACTTGTTTCAGGACACACCGTACTCATCTCCAGAGTGCCTGTTGGCAATTTACATCCCGCCCATCAGCGTAGCAAGGCTCCCATGTCTCCATGGCCTGTCCTGCTTTTCTGGTTTTTACACTTTGTTCAGCATGGCCCTTTTGACCGAGGGCAAGCGAGACTTCTTTGTAGCGCTGATTTGCCTTTCCGGCTTGCTTGGTTGGCCAAAAAGGGCGTATGCGTTTTTTCCTGAATATATTCAGGAAAAAACGCATACGCCCTTTTTGGCCAAGGGCATCATTGTCAACGTTTTGCCGCTTTTCATGTGCTTTAAAGGCGAGTCGAATCTACCTCCTGAAATCTGTTTCCTGCAAATCTGCCTTGCTTTCAAATCCTCTTCGTTGCCTTCCCTCAATATATTTGTGGACGAGAGTTCTCATTTATAACTCTGCACGTTTGTGAATTGCAGTGCCCCTGAGCTCCATTTGTCTCCTCGCTTTTTTGGGAGCTGGCCGCAAAAGCGCAGGATTGCTTCAGGCCCTATTTTGGTTCTGGGGGGCAGGCTGAGCCTGTGGTTCATTCTTCTTCCTGATGGGAAAATGGAGTGACCTGTGCCTGTCCCAACACCTAGGGCTAGTCTCTCGTTGGTTCCCCGTCTTCCCGTTCATCCTCAGGACAAATTGCAACCTGGACGAAACAGGAGGTTAAAGGTGCTGATTCTCCAAGTAGGGAGATGGTTAGTCAAGCAGCTGGAATGGTGAACCCGAGCACAAGGAGAGGAGAAATGAGGTGCATTTTAGAAACCTTTCCCGATCTCATGGCATACCATCTTCTGGGTTTCCCATGCATGTTTTGATGTAGGAAGATTCCCTTGTACCTGGAGATTTGAGACCCATGGGGTGGGTACCCCGCGGTATTACTTTAAAGTATCTGCATTTGCTCACCCAACCTCACCAATCCTCTCAGCCCCAAGAGTGTCCAGCCTTATGTCTCATCCAGCTGTGGGTCTAGATATGGTCAATCCAGGTTGCATCAGAGACCCTGAACGGATTTTGTAAGAATTTCTCTCTCTTTCACTGTCTTTGCTTTGTGGGTTTTTTAAAGTAATGTATGTTTAGAATGGCGTTTGGCTGCTTTTCCCTGCTGTGTTTATGCCGCTTTACACCCTCTTGATTCACTTGCAGAGAGATATCAATACATAGGTTTTCAGATTCATACTAGTCAGATATATTCTTGTGCGGTGACTAGGGGGTGTTGAGTCCAGTTCACTGAGCAGGGAGTAGGCCTTGTCTATTACATATTTGGCTTATGGAGCGGTGTCTGAGCTAATTTCAAACCCTTGTTTTATGCATCACCCCACCTCACCTTTCCGGTTAAGCAGCCATAGTGTGTCTTCTAAAGGTGTGCCTCTGTTCTGTTTTGTAATTCAGTTCAAGTGTAGCGATTTTGACATTCCCTCTATAAGCGATGTCTTAGGACAAGTGCCTTTTTCTGTGTGACTTATTTCACTTAGAATCATCGTACCTAAATCCACTCATCATGCTGCTAACTAGCCTTATGACATTGATTTCATGGCTGAGTGATATTGCATTGTGCCAAGTACCACCATTTCTTTATCCATTTTTCTCTTTCCTGGGATATTGAAGGTGTACCGAAGCGGAGGTTCTTGTAAACAGAGCAGCCGTAAAGTTTGGGGTGCCTGTGTCTTGTTGATTTTTAATTTTCCCAATTTATACGCCCATGAGTGGAAGTGCCCTATGCTCTCAACGCTGTGTTTATTACTTGTTTCAGGACACACCGTACTCATCTCCAGAGTGCCTGTTGGCAATTTACATCCCGCCCATCAGCGTAGCAAGGCTCCCATGTCTCCATGGCCTGTCCTGCTTTTCTGGTTTTTACACTTTGTTCAGCATGGCCCTTTTGACCGAGGGCAAGCGAGACTTCTTTGTAGCGCGTGATTTGCCCTTCCGGCTTGCTTGGTTGGCCAAAAAGGGCGTATGCGTTTTTTCCTGAATATATTCAGGAAAAAACGCATACGCCCTTTTTGGCCAAGGGCATCATTGTCAACCTTTTGCCGCTTTTCATGTGTTTTAAAGGCGAGTCGAATCTACCTCCTGTAATCTGTTTCCTGCAAATCTGCCTTGCTTTCAAATCCTCTTCGTTGCCTTCCTTCAATATATTTGTGGACGAGACTTCTCATTTATAACTCTGCACGTTTGTGAATTGCAGTGCCCCTGAGCTCCATTTGTCTCCTCGCTTTTTTGGGAGCTAGCCGCAAAAGCGCAGGATTGCTTCAGGCCCTATTTTGGTTCTGGGGGGCAGGCTGAGCCTGTGGTTCATTCTTCTTCCTGATGGGAAAATGGAGTTACCTATGCCTGTCCCAACACCTAGGGCTCGTCTCTCGTTGGTTCCCCGTCTTCACGTTCATCCTCAGGACAAATTGCAACCTGTACAATCAGGAGGTTAAAGGTGCTGATTCTCCAAGTAGGGAGATGGTTAGTCAAGCAGCTGGAATGGTGAACCCGAGCACAAGGAGAGGAGAAATGAGGTGCATTTTAGAAACCTTTCCCGATCTCATGGCATACCATCTTCTGGGTTTCCCATGCATGTTTTGATGTAGGAAGATGCCCTTGTACCTGGAGATTTGATACCCATGGGGTGTGTTCCCCGCAGTGTTACTTTAAAGTATCTGCGTTTGCTCACCCAACCTCACCAATCCTCTCAGCCCCAAGAGTGTCCAGCCTTATGTCTCATCCAGCTGTGGGTCTAGATATGGTCAATCCAGGTTGCATCATAGACCCTGAACGGATTTTGTAAGAATTTCTCTCTCTTTCACTGTCTTTGTTTTGTGGGTTTTTTAAAGTAATTTATGTTTAGAATCGGGCTTGGCTGCTTTTCCCTGCTGTGTTGATGCCGCTTTACACCCTCTTGATTCACTTGCAGAGAGATATCGATACATAGGTTTTCAGATTCTTACTAGTCAGATATATTCTTGTGTGGTGACTAGGGTGTGTTGAGTCCAGTTCACTGAGCAGGGAGTAGGCCTTGTCTATTACATATTTGGCTTATGGAGCGGTCTCTGAGCTAATTTGAAACCCTTGTTTTATGCATCACCCCACCTCACCTTTCCCGTTACGCAGCCATAGTGTGTCTTCTAAAGGTGTGACTCTGTTCTGTTTTGTAATTCAGTTCAAGTGTAGCGATTTTGACATTCCCTCTATAAGCGATATCTTAGGATAAGTGTCTTTTTCTGTGTGACTTATTTCACTTAGAATCATCGTACCTAAATCCACTCATCATGCTGCTAACTAGCCTTATGACATTGATTTCATGGCTGAGTGATATTCCATTGTGCCAAGTACCACCATTTCTTTATCCATTTTTCTCTTTCCTGGGATATTGAAGGTGTACCGAAGCGGAGGTTCTTGGAAACAGAGCAGCCGTAAACTTTAGGGTGCCTGTGTCTTGTTGATTTTTAGTTTTCCCCATTTATACACCCATGAGTGGAAGTGCCCTATGCTCTCTACGCTGTGTTTATTACTTGTTTGAGGACACAACGTACTCTTCTCCAGAGTGCCTGTTGGCAATTTACATCCCGCCCATCAGCGTAGTAAGGCTGCCATGTCTCCATGGCCTGTCCTGCTTTTCTGGTTTTTACACTTTGTTCAGCATGGCCCTTTTGACCGAGGGCAAGCGAGACTTCTTTGTAGCGTTGATTTGCACTTCCGGCTTGCTTGGTTGGCCAAAAAGGGCGTATGCGTTTTTTCCTGAATATATTCAGGAAAAAACGCATACGCCCTTTTTGGCCAAGGGCATCATTGTCAACGTTTTGCCGCTTTTCATGTGCTTTAAAGGCGAGTCGAATCTACCTCCTGAAATCTGTTTCCTTCAAATCTGCCTTGCTTTCAAATCCTCTTCGTTGCCTTCCCTCAATATATTTGTGGACGAGAGTTCTCATTTATAACTCTGCACGTTTGTGAATTGCAGTGCCCCTGAGCTCCATTTGTCTCCTCGCTTTTTTGGGAGCTGGCCGCAAAAGCGCAGGATTGCTTCAGGCCCTATTTTGGTTCTGGGGGGCAGGCTGAGCCTGTGGTTCATTCTTCTTCCTGATGGGAAAATGGAGTGACCTGTGCCTGTCCCAACACCTAGGGCTAGTCTCTCGTTGGTTCCCCGTCTTCCCGTTCATCCTCAGGACAAATTGCAACCTGGACGAAACAGGAGGTTAAAGGTGCTGATTCTCCAAGTAGGGAGATGGTTAGTCAAGCGGCTGGAATGGCGAACCCGAGCACAAGGAGAGGAGAAATGAGGTGCGTTTTAGAAACCTTTCCTGATATCATGGCATACCATCTTCTGGGTTTCCCATGCATGTTTTTATGTAGGAAGATTCCCTTGTACCTGGAGATTTGAGACCCATGGGGTGGGTACCCCGCGGTATTACTTTAAAGTATCTGCATTTGCTCACCCAACCTCACCAATCCTCTCAGCCCCAAGAGTGTCCAGCCTTATGTCTCATCCAGCTGTGGGTCTAGATATGGTCAATCCAGGTTGCATCAGAGACCCTGAACGGATTTTGTAAGAATTTCTCTCTCTTTCACTGTCTTTGCTTTGTGGGTTTTTTAAAGTAATGTATGTTTAGAATGGGGTTTGGCTGCTTTTCCCTGCTGTGTTTATGCCGCTTTACACCCTCTTGATTCACTTGCAGAGAGATATCAATACATAGGTTTTCAGATTCATACTAGTCAGATATATTCTTGTGCGGTGACTAGGGGGTGTTGAGTCCAGTTCACTGAGCAGGGAGTAGGCCTTGTCTATTACATATTTGGCTTATGGAGCGGTGTCTGAGCTAATTTCAAACCCTTGTTTTATGCATCACCCCACCTCACCTTTCCGGTTAAGCAGCCATAGTGTGTCTTCTAAAGGTGTGCCTCCGTTCTGTTTTGTAATTCAGTTCAAGTGTAGCGATTTTGACATTCCCTCTATAAGCGATATCTTAGGATAAGTGCCTTTTTCTCTGTGACTTATTTCACTTAGAATCATCGGACCTAAATCCACTCATCATGCTGCTAACTAGCCTTATGACATTGATTTCATGGCTGAGTGATATTCCATTGTGCCAAGTACCACCATTTGTTTATCCATTTTTCTCTTTCCTGGGATATTGAAGGTGTACCTATGTGGAGGTTCTTGGAAACAGAGCAGCCGTAAAGTTTGGGGTGCCTGTGTCTTGTTGATTTTTAGTTTTCCCCATTTATACGCCCATGAGTGGAAGTGCCCTATGCTCTCAACGCTGTGTTTATTACTTGTTTCAGGACACACCGTACTCATCTCCAGAGTGCCTGTTGGCAATTTACATCCCGCCCATCAGCGTAGCAAGGCTCCCATGTCTCCATGGCCTGTCCTGCTTTTCTGGTTTTTACACTTTGTTCAGCATGGCCCTTTTGACCGAGGGCAAGCGAGACTTCTTTGTAGCGCTGATTTGCCCTTCCGGCTTGCTTGGTTGGCCAAAAAGGGCGTATGCGTTTTTTCCTGAATATATTCAGGAAAAAACGCATACGCCCTTTTTGACCAAGGGCATCATTGTCAACGTTTTGCCACTTTTCATGTGCTTTAAAGGCGAGTCGAATCTACCTCCTGAAATCTGTTTCCTGCAAATCTGCCTTGCTTTCAAATCCTCTTCGTTGCCTTCCTTCAATATATTTGTGGACGAGAGTTCTCATTTATAACTCTGCATGTTTGTGAATTGCAGTGCCCCTGAGCTCCATTTGTCTCCTCGCTTTTTTGGGAGCTGGCCGCAAAAGCGCAGGATTGCTTCAGGCCCTATTTTGGTTCTGGGGGGCAGGCTGAGCCTGTGGTTCATTCTTCTTCCTGATGGGAAAATGGAGTGACCTATGCCTGTCCCAACACCTAGGGCTCGTCTCTCGTTGGTTCCCCGTCTTCACGTTCATCCTCAGGACAAAGTGCAACCTGTACAATCAGGAGGTTAAAGGTGCTGATTCTCCAAGTAGGGAGATGGTTAGTCAAGCAGCTGGAATGGTGAACCCGAGCACAAGGAGAGGAGAAATGAGGTGCATTTTACAAACCTTTCCCGATCTCATGGCATACCGTCTTCTGGGTTTCCCATGCATGTTTTGATGTAGGAAGATGCCCTTGTACCTGGAGATTTGATACCCATGGCGTGTGTTCCCCACCGTGTTACTTTAAAGTACCTGCGTTTGCTCACCCAACCTCACCAATCCTCCCAGCCCCAAGAGTGTCCAGCCTTATGTCTCATCCAGCTGTGGGTCTAGATATGGTCAATCCAGGTTGCATCATAGACCCTGAACGGATTTTGTAAGAATTTCTCTCTCTTTCACTGTCTTTGTTTTGTGGGTTTTTTAAAGTAATTTATGTTTAGAATCGGGCTTGGCTGTTTTTCCCTGCTGTGTTGATGCCGCTTTACACCCTCTTGATTCACTTGCAGAGAGATATCGATACATAGGTTTTCAGATTCTTACTAGTCAGATATATTCTTGTGTGGTGACTAGGGTGTGTTGAGTCCAGTTCACTGAGCAGGGAGTAGGCCTTGTCTATTACATATTTGGCTTATGGAGCGGTCTCTGAGCTAATTTGAAACCCTTGTTTTATGCATCACCCCACCTCACCTTTCCCGTTAAGCAGCCATAGTGTGTCTTCTAAAGGTGTGACTCTGTTCTGTTTTGTAATTCAGTTCAAGTGTAGCGATTTTGACATTCCCTCTCTAAGTGATATCTTAGGATAAGTGTCTTTTTCTGTGTGACTTATTTCACTTAGAATCATCGTACCTAAATCCACTCATCATGCTGCTAACTAGCCTTATGACATTGATTTCATGGCTGAGTGATATTCCATTGTGCCAAGTACCACCATTTCTTTATCCATTTTTCTCTTTCCTGGGATATTGAAGGTGTACCGAAGCGGAGGTTCTTGGAAACAGAGCAGCCGTAAACTTTAGGGTGCCTGTGTCTTGTTGATTTTTAGTTTTCCCAATTTATACGCCCATGAGTGGAAGTGCCCTATGCTCTCTACGCTGTGTTTATTACTTGTTTCAGGACACACCGTACTCTTCTCCAGAGTGCCTGTTGGCAATTTACATCCCGCCCATCAGCGTAGTAAGGCTGCCATGTCTCCATGGCCTGTCCTGCTTTTCTGGTTTTAACACTTTGTTCAGCATGGCCCTTTTGACCGAGGGCAAGCGAGACTTCTTTGTAGCGTTGATTTGCACTTCCGGCTTGCTTGGTTGGCCAAAAAGGGCGTATGCATTTTTTCCTGAATATATTCAGGAAAAAACGCATACGCCCTTTTTGACCAAGGGCATCATTGTCAACGTTTTGCCGCTTTTCATGTGCTTTAAAGGCGAGTCGAATCTACCTCCTGAAATCTGTTTCCTGCAAATCTGCCTTGCTTTCAAATCCTCTTCGTTGCCTTCCCTCAATATATTTGTGGACGAGAGTTCTCATTTATAACTCTGCACGTTTGTGAATGGCAGTGCCCCTGAGCTCCATTTGTCTCCTCGCTTTTTTGGGAGCTGGCCGCAAAAGCGCAGGATTGCTTCAGGCCCTATTTTGGTTCTGGGGGGCAGGCTAAGCCTGTGGTTCATTCTTCTTCCTGATGGGAAAATGGAGTGACCTGTGCCTGTCCCAACACCTAGGGCTAGTCTCTCGTTGGTTCCCCGTCTTCCCGTTCATCCTCAGGACAAATTGCAACCTGGACGAAACAGTAGGTTAAAGGTGCTGATTCTCCAAGTAGGGAGATGGTTAGTCAAGCGGCTGGAATGGCGAACCCGAGCACAAGGAGAGGAGAAATGAGGTGCGTTTTAGAAACCATTCCCGATATCATGGCATACCATCTTCTGGGTTTCCCATGCATGTTTTGATGTAGGAAGATTCCCTTGTACCTGGAGATTTGAGACCCATGGGGTGGGTACCCCGCGGTATTACTTTAAAGTATCTGCATTTGCTCACCCAACCTCACCAATCCTCTCAGCCCCAAGAGTGTCCAGCCTTATGTCTCATCCAGCTGTGGGTCTAGATATGGTCAATCCAGGTTGCATCAGAGACCCTGAACGGATTTTGTAAGAATTTCTCTCTCTTTCACTGTCTTTGCTTTGTGGGTTTTTTAAAGTAATGTATGTTTAGAATGGGGTTTGGCTGCTTTTCCCTGCTGTGTTTATGCCGCTTTACACCCTCTTGATTCACTTGCAGAGAGATATCAATACATAGGTTTTCAGATTCATACTAGTCAGATATATTCTTGTGCGGTGACTAGGGGGTGTTGAGTCCAGTTCACTGAGCAGGGAGTAGGCCTTGTCTATTACATATTTGGCTTATGGAGCGGTGTCTGAGCTAATTTCAAACCCTTGTTTTATGCATCACCCCACCTCACCTTTCCGGTTAAGCAGCCATAGTGTGTCTTCTAAAGGTGTGCCTCCGTTCTGTTTTGTAATTCAGTTCAAGTGTAGCGATTTTGACATTCCCTCTATAAGTGATATCTTAGGATAAGTGTCTTTTTCTGTGTGACTTATTTCACTTAGAATCATCGTACCTAAATCCACTCATCATGCTGCTAACTAGCCTTATGACATTGATTTCATGGCTGAGTGATATTGCATTGTGCCAAGTACCACCATTTCTTTATCCATTTTTCTATTGCCTGGGATATTGAAGGTGTACCGAAGCGGAGGTTCTTGTAAACAGAGCAGCCGTAAAGTTTGGGGTGCCTGTGTCTTGTTGATTTTTAGTTTTCCCGATTTATACGCCCATGAGTGGAAGTGCCCTATGCTCTCTACGCTGTGTTTATTACTTGTTTCAGGACACACCGTACTCATCTCCAGAGTGCCTGTTGGCAATTTACATCCCGCCCATCAGCGTAGTAAGGCTGCCATGTCTCCATGGCCTGTCCTGCTTTTCTGGATTTTACACTTTGTTCAGCATGGCCCTTTTGACCGAGGGCAAGCGAGACTTCTTTGTAGCGCTGATTTGCCCTTCCGGCTTGCTTGGTTGGCCAAAAAGGGCGTATGCGTTTTTTCCTGAATATATTCAGGAAAAAACGCATACGCCCTTTTTGGCCAAGGGCATCATTGTCAACGTTTTGCCGCTTTTCATGTGCTTTAAAGGCGAGTCGAATCTACCTCCTGAAATCTGTTTCCTGCAAATCTGCCTTGCTTTCAAATCCTCTTCGTTGCCTTCCTTCAATATATTTGTGGACGAGAGTTCTCATTTATAACTCTGCACGTTTGTGAATTGCAGTGCCCCTGAGCTCCATTTGTCTCCTCGCTTTTTTGGGAGCTGGCCGCAAAAGCGCAGGATTGCTTCAGGCCCTATTTTGGTTCTGGGGGGCAGGCTGAGCCTGTGGTTCATTCTTCTTCCTGATGGGAAAATGGAGTTACCTATGCCTGTCCCAACACCTAGGGCTCGTCTCTCGTTGGTTCCCCGTCTTCACGTTCATCCTCAGGACAAATTGCAACCTGTACAATCAGGAGGTTAAAGGTGCTGATTCTCCAAGTAGGGAGATGGTTAGTCAAGCAGCTGGAATGGTGAACCCGAGCACAAGGAGAGGAGAAATGAGGTGCGTTTTAGAAACCTTTCCCGATCTCATGGCATACCATCTTCTGGGTTTCCCATGCATGTTTTGATGTAGGAAGATGCCCTTGTACCTGGAGATTTGATACCCATGGGGTGTGTTTCCCGCAGTGTTACTTTAAAGTATCTGCGTTTGCTCACCCAACCTCACCAATCCTCTCAGCCCCAAGAGTGTCCAGCCTTATGTCTCATCCAGCTGTGGGTCTAGATATGGTCAATCCAGGTTGCATCATAGACCCTGAACGGATTTTGTAAGAATTTCTCTCTCTTTCACTGTCTTTGTTTTGTGGGTTTTTTAAAGTAATTTATGTTTAGAATCGGGCTTGGCTGCTTTTCCCTGCTGTGTTTATGCCGCTTTACACCCTCTTGATTCACTTGCAGAGAGATATCGATACATAGGTTTTCAGATTCTTACTAGTCAGATATATTCTTGTGTGGTGACTAGGGTGTGTTGAGTCCAGTTCACTGAGCAGGGAGTAGGCCTTGTCTATTACATATTTGGCTTATGGAGCGGTCTCTGAGCTAATTTGAAACCCTTGTTTTATGCATCACCCCACCTCACCTTTCCGGTTAAGCAGCCATAGTGTGTCTTCTAAAGGTGTGACTCTGTTCTGTTTTGTAATTCAGTTCAAGTGTAGCGATTTTGACATTCCCTCTATAAGCGATATCTTAGGATAAGTGTCTTTTTCTGTGTGACTTATTTCACTTAGAATCATCGTACCTAAATCCACTCATCATGCTGCTAACTAGCCTTATGACACTGATTTCATGGCTGAGTGATATTCCATTGTGCCAAGTACCACCATTTCTTTATCCATTTTTCTCTTTCCTGGGATATTGAAGGTGTACCGAAGCGGAGGTTCTTGGCAACAGAGCAGCCGTAAAATTTGGGGTGCCTGTGTCTTGTTGATTTTTAGTTTTCCCCATTTATACACCCATGAGTGGAAGTGCCCTATGCTCTCTACGCTGTGTTTATTACTTGTTTCCGGACACACCGTACCCTTCTCCAGAGTGCCTGTTGGCAATTTACATCCCGCCCATCAGCGTAGTAAGGCTGCCATGTCTCCATGGCCTGTCCTGCTTTTCTGGATTTTACACTTTGTTCAGCATGGCCCTTTTGACCGAGGGCAAGCGAGACTTCTTTGTAGCGCTGATTTGCCCTTCCGGCTTGCTTGGTTGGCCAAAAAGGGCGTATGCGTTTTTTCCTGAATATATTCAGGAAAAAACGCATACGCCCTTTTTGGCCAAGGGCATCATTGTCAACGTTTTGCCGCTTTTCATGTGCTTTAAAGGCGAGTCGAATCTACCTCCTGAAATCTGTTTCCTGCAAATCTGCCTTGCTTTCAAATCCTCTTCGTTGCCTTCCCTCAATATATTTGTGGACGAGTGTTCTCATTTATAACTCTGCACGTTTGTGAATTGCAGTGCCCCTGAGCTCCATTTGTCTCCTCGCTTTTTTGGGAGCTGGCCGCAAAAGCGCAGGATTGCTTCAGGCCCTATTTTGGTTCTGGGGGGCAGGCTGAGCCTGTGGTTCATTCTTCTTCCTGATGGGAAAATGGAGTGACCTGTGCCTGTCCCAACACCTAGGGCTAGTCTCTCGTTGGTTCCCCGTCTTCCCGTTCATCCTCAGGACAAATTGCAACCTGGACGAAACAGGAGGTTAAAGGTGCTGATTCTCCAAGTAGGGAGATGGTTAGTCAAGCGGCTGGAATGGCGAAGCCAAGCACAAGGAGAGGAGAAATGAGGTGCGTTTTAGAAACCTTTCCCGATCTCACGGCATACCATATTCTGGGTTTCCCATGCATGTTTTGATGTAGGAAGATTCCCTTGTACCTGGAGATTTGAGACCCATGGGGTGGGTACCCCGCGGTATTACTTTAAAGTATCTGCATTTGCTCACCCAACCTCACCAATCCTCTCAGCCCCAAGAGTGTCCAGTCTTATGTCTCATCCAGCTGTGGGTCTAGATATGGTCAATCCAGGTTGCATCAGAGACCCTGAACGGATTTTGTAAGAATTTCTCTCTCTTTCACTGTCTTTGCTTTGTGGGTTTTTTAAAGTAATGTATGTTTAGAATGGGGTTTGGCTGCTTTTCCCTGCTGTGTTTATGCCGCTTTACACCCTCTTGATTCACTTGCAGAGAGATATCAATACATAGGTTTTCAGATTCATACTAGTCAGATATATTCTTGTGCGGTGACTAGGGTGTGTTGAGTCCAGTTCACTGAGCAGGGAGTAGGCCTTGTCTATTACATATTTGGCTTATGGAGTGGTGTCTGAGCTAATTTCAAACCCTTGTTTTATGCATCACCCCACCTCACCTTTCCGGTTAAGCAGCCATAGTGTGTCTTCTAAAGGTGTGCCTCTGTTCTGTTTTGTAATTCAGTTCAAGTTTAGCGATTTTGACATTCCCTCTATAAGCGATATCTTAGGATAAGTGTCTTTTTCTGTGTGACTTATTTCACTTAGAATCATCGTACCTAAATCCACTCATCATGCTGCTAACTAGCCTTATGACATTGATTTCATGGCTGAGTGATATTCCATTGTGCCAAGTACCACCATTTGTTTATCCATTTTTCTCTTTCCTGGGATATTGAAGGTGTACCGATGTGGAGGTTCTTGGAAACAGAGCAGCCGTAAAGTTTGGGGTGCCTGTGTCTTGTTGATTTTTAGTTTTCCCAATTTATACGCCCATGAGTGGAAGTGCCCTATGCTCTCAACGCTGTGTTTATTACTTGTTTCAGGACACACCGTACTCATCTCCAGAGTGCCTGTTGGCAATTTACATCCCGCCCATCAGCGTAGCAAGGCTCCCATGTCTCCATGGCCTGTCCTGCTTTTCTGGTTTTTACACTTTGTTCAGCATGGCCCTTTTGACCGAGGGCAAGCGAGACTTCTTTGTAGCGCTGATTTGCCCTTCCGGCTTGCTTGGTTGGCCAAAAAGGGCGTATGCGTTTTTTCCTGAATATATTCAGGAAAAAACGCATACGCCCTTTTTGGCCAAGGGCATCATTGTCAACGTTTTGCCGCTTTTCATGTGCTTTAAAGGCGAGTCGAATCTACCTCCTGAAATCTGTTTCCTGCAAATCTGCCTTGCTTTCAAATCCTCTTCGTTGCCTTCCTTCAATATATTTGTGGACGAGAGTTCTCATTTATAACTCTGCATGTTTGTGAATTGCAGTGCCCCTGAGCTCCATTTGTCTCCTCGCTTTTTTGGGAGCTGGCCGCAAAAGCGCAGGATTGCTTCAGGCCCTATTTTGGTTCTGGGGGGCAGGCTGAGCCTGTGGTTCATTCTTCTTCCTGATGGGAAAATGGAGTGACCTATGCCTGTCCCAACACCTAGGGCTCGTCTCTCGTTGGTTCCCCGTCTTCACGTTCATCCTCAGGACAAAGTGCAACCTGTACAATCAGGAGGTTAAAGGTGCTGATTCTCCAAGTAGGGAGATGGTTAGTCAAGCAGCTGGAATGGTGAACCCGAGCACAAGGAGAGGAGAAATGAGGTGCGTTTTACAAACCTTTCCCGATCTCATGGCATACCGCCTTCTGGGTTTCCCATGCATGTTTTGATGTAGGAAGATGCCCTTGTACCTGGAGATTTGATACCCATGGGGTGTGTTCCCCGCCGTGTTACTTTAAAGTACCTGCGTTTGCTCACCCAACCTCACCAATCCTCCCAGCCCCAAGAGTGTCCAGCCTTATGTCTCATCCAGCTGTGGGTCTAGATATGGTCAATCCAGGTTGCATCATAGACCCTGAACGGATTTTGTAAGAATTTCTCTCTCTTTCACTGTCTTTGTTTTGTGGGTTTTTTAAAGTAATTTATGTTTAGAATCGGGCTTGGCTGCTTTTCCCTGCTGTGTTGATGCCGCTTTACAACCTCTTGATTCACTTGCAGAGAGATATCGATACATAGGTTTTCAGATTCTTACTAGTCAGATATATTCTTGTGTGGTGACTAGGGTGTGTTGAGTCCAGTTCACTGAGCAGGGAGTAGGCCTTGTCTATTACATATTTGGCTTATGGAGCGGTCTCTGAGCTAATTTGAAACCCTTGTTTTATGCATCACCCCACCTCACCTTTCCCGTTAAGCAGCCATAGTGTGTCTTCTAAAGGTGTGACTCTGTTCTGTTTTGTAATTCAGTTCAAGTGTAGCGATTTTGACATTCCCTCTATAAGCGATATCTTAGGATAAGTGTCTTTTTCTGTGTGACTTATTTCACTTAGAATCATCGTACCTAAATCCACTCATCATGCTGCTAACTAGCCTTATGACATTGATTTCATGGCTGAGTGATATTCCATTGTGCCAAGTACCACCATTTCTTTATCCATTTTTCTCTTTCCTGGGATATTGAAGGTGTACCGAAGCGGAGGTTCTTGGAAACAGAGCAGCCGTAAACTTTAGGGTGCCTGTGTCTTGTTGATTTTTAGTTTTCCCAATTTATACGCCCATGAGTGGAAGTGCCCTATGCTCTCTACGCTGTGTTTATTACTTGTTTCAGGACACACCGTACTCTTCTCCAGAGTGCCTGTTGGCAATTTACATCCCGCCCATCAGCGTAGTAAGGCTGCCATGTCTCCATGGCCTGTCCTGCTTTTCTGGTTTTTACACTTTGTTCAGCATGGCCCTTTTGACCGAGGGCAAGCGAGACTTCTTTGTAGCGTTGATTTGCACTTCCGGCTTGCTTGGTTGGCCAAAAAGGGCGTATGCGTTTTTTCCTGAATATATTCAGGAAAAAACGCATACGCCCTTTTTGGCCAAGGGCATCATTGTCAACGTTTTGCCGCTTTTCATGTGCTTTAAAGGCGAGTCGAATCTACCTCCTGAAATCTGTTTCCTGCAAATCTGCCTTGCTTTCAAATCCTCTTCGTTGCCTTCCCTCAATATATTTGTGGACGAGAGTTCTCATTTATAACTCTGCACGTTTGTGAATGGCAGTGCCCCTGAGCTCCATTTGTCTCCTCGCTTTTTTGGGAGCTGGCCGCAAAAGCGCAGGATTGCTTCAGGCCCTATTTTGGTTCTGGGGGGCAGGCTGAGCCTGTGGTTCATTCTTCTTCCTGATGGGAAAATGGAGTGACCTGTGCCTGTCCCAACACCTAGGGCTAGTCTCTCGTTGGTTCCCCGTCTTCCCGTTCATCCTCAGGACAAATTGCAACCTGGACGAAACAGTAGGTTAAAGGTGCTGATTCTCCAAGTAGGGAGATGGTTAGTCAAGCGACTGGAATGGCGAACCCGAGCACAAGGAGAGGAGAAATGAGGTGCGTTTTAGAAACCTTTCCCGATCTCACGGAATACCATCTTCTGGGTTTCCCATGCCTGTTTTGATGTAGGAAGATTCCCTTGTACCTGGAGATTTGAGACCCATGGGGTGGGTACCCCGCGGTATTACTTTAAAGTATCTGCATTTGCTCACCCAACCTCACCAATCCTCTCAGCCCCAAGAGTGTCCAGCCTTATGTCTCATCCAGCTGTGGGTCTAGATATGGTCAATCCAGGTTGCATCAGAGACTCTGAACGGATTTTGTAAGAATTTCTCTCTCTTTTACTGTCTTTGCTTTGTGGGTTTTTTAAAGTAATGTATGTTTAGAATGGGGTTTGGCTGCTTTTCCCTGCTGTGTTTATGCCGCTTTACACCCTCTTGATTCACTTGCAGAGAGATATCAATACATAGGTTTTCAGATTCATACTAGTCAGATATATTCTTGTGCGGTGACTAGGGGGTGTTGAGTCCAGTTCACTGAGCAGGGAGTAGGCCTTGTCTATTACATATTTGGCTTATGGAGCGGTGTCTGAGCTAATTTCAAACCCTTGTTTTATGCATCACCCCACCTCACCTTTCCGGTTAAGCAGCCATAGTGTGTCTTCTAAAGGTGTGCCTCCGTTCTGTTTTGTAATTCAGTTCAAGTGTAGCGATTTTGACATTCCCTCTATAAGTGATATCTTAGGATAAGTGTCTTTTTCTGTGTGACTTATTTCACTTAGAATCATCGTACCTAAATCCACTTATCATGCTGCTAACTAGCCTTATGACATTGATTTCATGGCTGAGTGATATTGCATTGTGCCAAGTACCAACATTTCTTTATCCATTTTTCTATTGCCTGGGATATTGAAGGTGTACCGAAGCGGAGGTTCTTGTAAACAGAGCAGCCGTAAAGTTTGGGGTGCCTGTGTCTTGTTGATTTTTAGTTTTCCCGATTTATACGCCCATGAGTGGAAGTGCCCTATGCTCTCTACGCTGTGTTTATTACTTGTTTCAGGACACACCGTACTCATCTCCAGAGTGCCTGTTGGCAATTTACATCCCGCCCATCAGCGTAGCAAGGCTCCCATGTCTCCATGGCCTGTCCTGCTTTTCTGGTTTTTACACTTTGTTCAGCATGGCCCTTTTGACCGAGGGCAAGCGAGACTTCTTTGTAGCGCTGATTTGCCCTTCCGGCTTGCTTGGTTGGCCAAAAAGGGCGTATGCGTTTTTTCCTGAATATATTCAGGAAAAAACGCATACGCCCTTTTTGGCCAAGGGCATCATTGTCAACGTTTTGCCGCTTTTCATGTGCTTTAAAGGCGAGTCGAATCTACCTCCTGAAATCTGTTTCCTGCAAATCTGCCTTGCTTTCAAATCCTCTTCGTTGCCTTCCTTCAATATATTTGTGGACGAGAGTTCTCATTTATAACTCTGCACGTTTGTGAATTGCAGTGCCCCTGAGCTCCATTTGTCTCCTCGCTTTTTTGGGAGCTGGCCGCAAAAGCGCAGGATTGCTTCAGGCCCTATTTTGGTTCTGGGGGGCAGGCTGAGCCTGTGGTTCATTCTTCTTCCTGATGGGAAAATGGAGTGACCTATGCCTGTCCCAACACCTAGGGCTCGTCTCTCGTTTGTTCCCCGTCTTCACGTTCATCCTCAGGACAAATTGCAACCTGTACAATCAGGAGGTTAAAGGTGCTGATTCTCCAAGTAGGGAGATGGTTAGTCAAGCAGCTGGAATGGTGAACCCGAGCACAAGGAGAGGAGAAATGAGGTGCATTTTAGAAACCTTTCCCGATCTCATGGCATACCATCTTCTGGGTTTCCCATGCATGTTTTGATGTAGGAAGATGCCCTTGTACCTGGAGATTTGATACCCATGGGGTGTGTTTCCCGCAGTGTTACTTTAAAGTATCTGCGTTTGCTCACCCAACCTCACCAATCCTCTCAGCCCCAAGAGTGTCCAGCCTTATGTCTCATCCAGTTGTGGGTCTAGATATGGTCAATCCAGGTTGCATCATAGACCCTGAACGGATTTTGTAAGAATTTCTCTCTCTTTCACTGTCTTTGTTTTGTGGGTTTTTTAAAGTAATTTATGTTTAGAATCGGGCTTGGCTGCTTTTCCCTGCTGTGTTGATGCCGCTTTACACCCTCTTGATTCACTTGCAGAGAGATATCGATACATAGGTTTTCAGATTCTTACTAGTCAGATATATTCTTGTGTGGTGACTAGGGTGTGTTGAGTCCAGTTCACTGAGCAGGGAGTAGGCCTTGTCTATTACATATTTGGCTTATGGAGCGGTCTCTGAGCTAATTTGAAACCCTTGTTTTATGCATCACCCCACCTCACCTTTCCGGTTAAGCAGCCATAGTGTGTCTTCTAAAGGTGTGACTCTGTTCTGTTTTGTAATTCAGTTCAAGTGTAGCGATTTTGACATTCCCTCTCTAAGCGATATCTTAGGATAAGTGTCTTTTTCTGTGTGACTTATTTCACTTAGAATCATCGTACCTAAATCCACTCATCATGCTGCTAACTAGCCTTATGACATTGATTTCATGGCTGAGTGATATTCCATTGTGCCAAGTACCACCATTTCTTTATCCATTTTTCTCTTTCCTGGGATATTGAAGGTGTACCGAAGCGGAGGTTCTTGGCAACAGAGCAGCCGTAAAGTTTGGGGTGCCTGTGTCTTGTTGATTTTTAGTTTTCCCAATTTATACACCCATGAGTGGAAGTGCCCTATGCTCTCTACGCTGTGTTTATTACTTGTTTCAGGACACACCGTACCCTTCTCCAGAGTGCCTGTTGGCAATTTACATCCCGCCCATCAGCGTAGTAAGGCTGCCATGTCTCCATGGCCTGTCCTGCTTTTCTGGTTTTTACACTTTGTTCAGCATGGCCCTTTTGACCGAGGGCAAGCGAGACTTCTTTGTAGCGCTGATTTGCCCTTCCGGCTTGCTTGGTTGGCCAAAAAGGGCGTATGCGTTTTTTCCTGAATATATTCAGGAAAAAACGCATACGCCCTTTTTGGCCAAGGGCATCATTGTCAACGTTTTGCCGCTTTTCATGTGCTTTAAAGGCGAGTCGAATCTACCTCCTGAAATCTGTTTCCTGCAAATCTGCCTTGCTTTCAAATCCTCTTCGTTGCCTTCCCTCAATATATTTGTGGACGAGTGTTCTCATTTATAACTCTGCACGTTTGTGAATTGCAGTGCCCCTGAGCTCCATTTGTCTCCTCGCTTTTTTGGGAGCTGGCCGCAAAAGCGCAGGATTGCTTCAGGCCCTATTTTGGTTCTGGGGGGCAGGCTGAGCCTGTGGTTCATTCTTCTTCCTGATGGGAAAATGGAGTGACCTGTGCCTGTCCCAACACCTAGGGCTAGTCTCTCGTTGGTTCCCCGTCTTCCCGTTCATCCTCAGGACAAATTGCAACCTGGACGAAACAGGAGGTTAAAGGTGCTGATTCTCCAAGTAGGGAGATGGTTAGTCAAGTGGCTGGAATGGCGAACCCGAGCACAAGGAGAGGAGAAATGAGGTGCGTTTTAGAAACCTTTCCCGATCTCACGGCATACCATATTCTGGGTTTCCCATGCATGTTTTGATGTAGGAAGATTCCCTTGTACCTGGAGATTTGAGACCCATGGGGTGGGTACCCCGCGGTATTACTTTAAAGTATCTGCATTTGCTCACCCAACCTCACCAATCCTCTCAGCCCCAAGAGTGTCCAGCCTTATGTCTCATCCAGCTGTGGGTCTAGATATGGTCAATCCAGGTTGCATCAGAGACCCTGAACGGATTTTGTAAGAATTTCTCTCTCTTTCACTGTCTTTGCTTTGTGGGTTTTTTAAAGTAATGTATGTTTAGAATGGGGTTTGGCTGCTTTTCCCTGCTGTGTTTATGCCGCTTTACACCCTCTTGATTCACTTGCAGAGAGATATCAATACATAGGTTTTCAGATTCATACTAGTCAGATATATTCTTGTGCGGTGACTAGGGGGTGTTGAGTCCAGTTCACTGAGCAGGGAGTAGGCCTTGTCTATTACATATTTGGCTTATGGAGCGGTGTCTGAGCTAATTTCAAACCCTTGTTTTATGCATCACCCCACCTCACCTTTCCGGTTAAGCAGCCATAGTGTGTCTTCTAAAGGTGTGCCTCCGTTCTGTTTTGTAATTCAGTTCAAGTGTAGCGATTTTGACATTCCCTCTATAAGTGATATCTTAGGATAAGTGTCTTTTTCTGTGTGACTTATTTCACTTAGAATCATCGTACCTAAATCCACTCATCATGCTGCTAACTAGCCTTATGACATTGATTTCATGGCTGAGTGATATTGCATTGTGCCAAGTACCACCATTTCTTTATCCATTTTTCTATTGCCTGGGATATTGAAGGTGTACCGAAGCGGAGGTTCTTGTAAACAGAGCAGCCGTAAGTTTGGGGTGCCTGTGTCTTGTTGATTTTTAGTTTTCCCGATTTATACGCCCATGAGTGGAAGTGCCCTATGCTCTCTACGCTGTGTTTATTACTTGTTTCAGGACACACCGTACTCATCTCCAGAGTGCCTGTTGGCAATTTACATCCCGCCCATCAGCGTAGTAAGGCTGCCATGT
Organism: Eubalaena glacialis; assembly: GCF_028564815.1. NCBI lineage: Eukaryota > Metazoa > Chordata > Mammalia > Artiodactyla > Balaenidae > Eubalaena > Eubalaena glacialis. Next base: position 386,750 of record NW_026871216.1, read on the forward strand.
CTCCATGGCCTGTCCTGCTTTTCTGGATTTTACACTTTGTTCAGCATGGCCCTTTTGACCGAGGGCAAGCGAGACTTCTTTGTAGCGCTGATTTGCCCTTCCGGCTTGCTTGGTTGGCCAAAAAGGGCGTATGCGTTTTTTCCTGAATATATTCAGGAAAAAACGCATACGCCCTTTTTGGCCAAGGGCATCATTGTCAACGTTTTGCCGCTTTTCATGTGCTTTAAAGGCGAGTCGAATCTACCTCCTGAAATCTGTTTCCTGCAAATCTGCCTTGCTTTCAAATCCTCTTCGTTGCCTTCCTTCAATATATTTGTGGACGAGAGTTCTCATTTATAACTCTGCACGTTTGTGAATGGCAGTGCCCCTGAGCTCCATTTGTCTCCTCGCTTTTTTGGGAGCTGGCCGCAAAAGCGCAGGATTGCTTCAGGCCCTATTTTGGTTCTGGGGGGCAGGCTGAGCCTGTGGTTCATTCTTCTTCCTGATGGGAAAATGGAGTTACCTATGCCTGTCCCAACACCTAGGGCTCGTCTCTCGTTGGTTCCCCGTCTTCACGTTCATCCTCAGGACAAATTGCAACCTGTACAATCAGGAGGTTAAAGGTGCTGATTCTCCAAGTAGGGAGATGGTTAGTCAAGCAGCTGGAATGGTGAACCCGAGCACAAGGAGAGGAGAAATGAGGTGCGTTTTAGAAACCTTTCCCGATCTCATGGCATACCATCTTCTGGGTTTCCCATGCATGTTTTGATGTAGGAAGATGCCCTTGTACCTGGAGATTTGATACCCATGGGGTGTGTTTCCCGCAGTGTTACTTTAAAGTATCTGCGTTTGCTCACCCAACCTCACCAATCCTCTCAGCCCCAAGAGTGTCCAGCCTTATGTCTCATCCAGCTGTGGGTCTAGATATGGTCAATCCAGGTTGCATCATAGACCCTGAACGGATTTTGTAAGAATTTCTCTCTCTTTCACTGTCTTTGTTTTGTGGGTTTTTTAAAGTAATTTATGTTTAGAATCGGGCTTGGCTGCTTTTCCCTGCTGTGTTTATGCCGCTTTACACCCTCTTGATTCACTTGCAGAGAGATATCGATACATAGGTTTTCAGATTCTTACTAGTCAGATATATTCTTGTGTGGTGACTAGGGTGTGTTGAGTCCAGTTCACTGAGCAGGGAGTAGGCCTTGTCTATTACATATTTGGCTTATGGAGCGGTCTCTGAGCTAATTTGAAACCCTTGTTTTATGCATCACCCCACCTCACCTTTCCGGTTAAGCAGCCATAGTGTGTCTTCTAAAGGTGTGACTCTGTTCTGTTTTGTAATTCAGTTCAAGTGTAGCGATTTTGACATTCCCTCTATAAGCGATATCTTAGGATAAGTGTCTTTTTCTGTGTGACTTATTTCACTTAGAATCATCGTACCTAAATCCACTCATCATGCTGCTAACTAGCCTTATGACACTGATTTCATGGCTGAGTGATATTCCATTGTGCCAAGTACCACCATTTCTTTATCCATTTTTCTCTTTCCTGGGATATTGAAGGTGTACCGAAGCGGAGGTTCTTGGCAACAGAGCAGCCGTAAAATTTGGGGTGCCTGTGTCTTGTTGATTTTTAGTTTTCCCCATTTATACACCCATGAGTGGAAGTGCCCTATGCTCTCTACGCTGTGTTTATTACTTGTTTCCGGACACACCGTACCCTTCTCCAGAGTGCCTGTTGGCAATTTACATCCCGCCCATCAGCGTAGTAAGGCTGCCATGTCTCCATGGCCTGTCCTGCTTTTCTGGATTTTACACTTTGTTCAGCATGGCCCTTTTGACCGAGGGCAAGCGAGACTTCTTTGTAGCGCTGATTTGCCCTTCCGGCTTGCTTGGTTGGCCAAAAAGGGCGTATGCGTTTTTTCCTGAATATATTCACGAAAAAACGCATACGCCCTTTTTGGCCAAGGGCATCATTGTCAACGTTTTGCCGCTTTTCATGTGCTTTAAAGGCGAGTCGAATCTACCTCCTGAAATCTGTTTCCTGCAAATCTGCCTTGCTTTCAAATCCTCTTCGTTGCCTTCCCTCAATATATTTGTGGACGAGTGTTCTCATTTATAACTCTGCACGTTTGTGAATTGCAGTGCCCCTGAGCTCCATTTGTCTCCTCGCTTTTTTGGGAGCTGGCCGCAAAAGCGCAGGATTGCTTCAGGCCCTATTTTGGTTCTGGGGGGCAGGCTGAGCCTGTGGTTCATTCTTCTTCCTGATGGGAAAATGGAGTGACCTGTGCCTGTCCCAACACCTAGGGCTAGTCTTTCGTTGGTTCCCCGTCTTCCCGTTCATCCTCAGGACAAATTGCAACCTGGACGAAACAGGAGGTTAAAGGTGCTGATTCTCCAAGTAGGGAGATGGTTAGTCAAGCGGCTGGAATGGCGAAGCCGAGCACAAGGAGAGGAGAAGTGAGGTGCGTTTTAGAAACCTTTCCCGATCTCACGGCATACCATATTCTGGGTTTCCCATGCATGTTTTGATGTAGGAAGATTCCCTTGTACCTGGAGATTTGAGACCCATGGGGTGGGTACCCCGCGGTATTACTTTAAAGTATCTGCATTTGCTCACCCAACCTCACCAATCCTCTCAGCCCCAAGAGTGTCCAGCCTTATGTCTCATCCAGCTGTGGGTCTAGATATGGTCAATCCAGGTTGCATCAGAGACCCTGAACGGATTTTGTAAGAATTTCTCTCTCTTTCACTGTCTTTGCTTTGTGGGTTTTTTAAAGTAATGTATGTTTAGAATGGGGTTTGGCTGCTTTTCCCTGCTGTGTTTATGCCGCTTTACACCCTCTTGATTCACTTGCAGAGAGATATCAATACATAGGTTTTCAGATTCATACTAGTCAGATATATTCTTGTGCGGTGACTAGGGTGTGTTGAGTCCAGTTCACTGAGCAGGGAGTAGGCCTTGTCTATTACATATTTGGCTTATGGAGTGGTGTCTGAGCTAATTTCAAACCCTTGTTTTATGCATCACCCCACCTCACCTTTCCGGTTAAGCAGCCATAGTGTGTCTTCTAAAGGTGTGCCTCTGTTCTGTTTTGTAATTCAGTTCAAGTTTAGCGATTTTGACATTCCCTCTATAAGCGATATCTTAGGATAAGTGTCTTTTTCTGTGTGACTTATTTCACTTAGAATCATCGTACCTAAATCCACTCATCATGCTGCTAACTAGCCTTATGACATTGATTTCATGGCTGAGTGATATTCCATTGTGCCAAGTACCACCATTTGTTTATCCATTTTTCTCTTTCCTGGGATATTGAAGGTGTACCGATGTGGAGGTTCTTGGAAACAGAGCAGCCGTAAAGTTTGGGGTGCCTGTGTCTTGTTGATTTTTAGTTTTCCCAATTTATACGCCCATGAGTGGAAGTGCCCTATGCTCTCAACGCTGTGTTTATTACTTGTTTCAGGACACACCGTACTCATCTCCAGAGTGCCTGTTGGCAATTTACATCCCGCCCATCAGCGTAGCAAGGCTCCCATGTCTCCATGGCCTGTCCTGCTTTTCTGGTTTTTACACTTTGTTCAGCATGGCCCTTTTGACCGAGGGCAAGCGAGACTTCTTTGTAGCGCTGATTTGCCCTTCCGGCTTGCTTGGTTGGCCAAAAAGGGCGTATGCGTTTTTTCCTGAATATATTCAGGAAAAAACGCATACGCCCTTTTTGGCCAAGGGCATCATTGTCAACGTTTTGCCGCTTTTCATGTGCTTTAAAGGCGAGTCGAATCTACCTCCTGAAATCTGTTTCCTGCAAATCTGCCTTGCTTTCAAATCCTCTTCGTTGCCTTCCTTCAATATATTTGTGGACGAGAGTTCTCATTTATAACTCTGCATGTTTGTGAATTGCAGTGCCCCTGAGCTCCATTTGTCTCCTCGCTTTTTTGGGAGCTGGCCGCAAAAGCGCAGGATTGCTTCAGGCCCTATTTTGGTTCTGGGGGGCAGGCTGAGCCTGTGGTTCATTCTTCTTCCTGATGGGAAAATGGAGTGACCTATGCCTGTCCCAACACCTAGGGCTCGTCTCTCGTTGGTTCCCCGTCTTCACGTTCATCCTCAGGACAAAGTGCAACCTGTACAATCAGGAGGTTAAAGGTGCTGATTCTCCAAGTAGGGAGATGGTTAGTCAAGCAGCTGGAATGGTGAACCCGAGCACAAGGAGAGGAGAAATGAGGTGCGTTTTACAAACCTTTCCCGATCTCATGGCATACCGCCTTCTGGGTTTCCCATGCATGTTTTGATGTAGGAAGATGCCCTTGTACCTGGAGATTTGATACCCATGGGGTGTGTTCCCCGCCGTGTTACTTTAAAGTACCTGCGTTTGCTCACCCAACCTCACCAATCCTCCCAGCCCCAAGAGTGTCCAGCCTTATGTCTCATCCAGCTGTGGGTCTAGATATGGTCAATCCAGGTTGCATCATAGACCCTGAACGGATTTTGTAAGAATTTCTCTCTCTTTCACTGTCTTTGTTTTGTGGGTTTTTTAAAGTAATTTATGTTTAGAATCGGGCTTGGCTGCTTTTCCCTGCTGTGTTGATGCCGCTTTACAACCTCTTGATTCACTTGCAGAGAGATATCGATACATAGGTTTTCAGATTCTTACTAGTCAGATATATTCTTGTGTGGTGACTAGGGTGTGTTGAGTCCAGTTCACTGAGCAGGGAGTAGGCCTTGTCTATTACATATTTGGCTTATGGAGCGGTCTCTGAGCTAATTTGAAACCCTTGTTTTATGCATCACCCCACCTCACCTTTCCCGTTAAGCAGCCATAGTGTGTCTTCTAAAGGTGTGACTCTGTTCTGTTTTGTAATTCAGTTCAAGTGTAGCGATTTTGACATTCCCTCTATAAGCGATATCTTAGGATAAGTGTCTTTTTCTGTGTGACTTATTTCACTTAGAATCATCGTACCTAAATCCACTCATCATGCTGCTAACTAGCCTTATGACATTGATTTCATGGCTGAGTGATATTCCATTGTGCCAAGTACCACCATTTCTTTATCCATTTTTCTCTTTCCTGGGATATTGAAGGTGTACCGAAGCGGAGGTTCTTGGAAACAGAGCAGCCGTAAACTTTAGGGTGCCTGTGTCTTGTTGATTTTTAGTTTTCCCAATTTATACGCCCATGAGTGGAAGTGCCCTATGCTCTCTACGCTGTGTTTATTACTTGTTTCAGGACACACCGTACTCTTCTCCAGAGTGCCTGTTGGCAATTTACATCCCGCCCATCAGCGTAGTAAGGCTGCCATGTCTCCATGGCCTGTCCTGCTTTTCTGGTTTTTACACTTTGTTCAGCATGGCCCTTTTGACCGAGGGCAAGCGAGACTTCTTTGTAGCGTTGATTTGCACTTCCGGCTTGCTTGGTTGGCCAAAAAGGGCGTATGCGTTTTTTCCTGAATATATTCAGGAAAAAACGCATACGCCCTTTTTGGCCAAGGGCATCATTGTCAACGTTTTGCCGCTTTTCATGTGCTTTAAAGGCGAGTCGAATCTACCTCCTGAAATCTGTTTCCTGCAAATCTGCCTTGCTTTCAAATCCTCTTCGTTGCCTTCCCTCAATATATTTGTGGACGAGAGTTCTCATTTATAACTCTGCACGTTTGTGAATGGCAGTGCCCCTGAGCTCCATTTGTCTCCTCGCTTTTTTGGGAGCTGGCCGCAAAAGCGCAGGATTGCTTCAGGCCCTATTTTGGTTCTGGGGGGCAGGCTGAGCCTGTGGTTCATTCTTCTTCCTGATGGGAAAATGGAGTGACCTGTGCCTGTCCCAACACCTAGGGCTAGTCTCTCGTTGGTTCCCCGTCTTCCCGTTCATCCTCAGGACAAATTGCAACCTGGACGAAACAGTAGGTTAAAGGTGCTGATTCTCCAAGTAGGGAGATGGTTAGTCAAGCGACTGGAATGGCGAACCCGAGCACAAGGAGAGGAGAAATGAGGTGCGTTTTAGAAACCTTTCCCGATCTCACGGAATACCATCTTCTGGGTTTCCCATGCCTGTTTTGATGTAGGAAGATTCCCTTGTACCTGGAGATTTGAGACCCATGGGGTGGGTACCCCGCGGTATTACTTTAAAGTATCTGCATTTGCTCACCCAACCTCACCAATCCTCTCAGCCCCAAGAGTGTCCAGCCTTATGTCTCATCCAGCTGTGGGTCTAGATATGGTCAATCCAGGTTGCATCAGAGACTCTGAACGGATTTTGTAAGAATTTCTCTCTCTTTTACTGTCTTTGCTTTGTGGGTTTTTTAAAGTAATGTATGTTTAGAATGGGGTTTGGCTGCTTTTCCCTGCTGTGTTTATGCCGCTTTACACCCTCTTGATTCACTTGCAGAGAGATATCAATACATAGGTTTTCAGATTCATACTAGTCAGATATATTCTTGTGCGGTGACTAGGGGGTGTTGAGTCCAGTTCACTGAGCAGGGAGTAGGCCTTGTCTATTACATATTTGGCTTATGGAGCGGTGTCTGAGCTAATTTCAAACCCTTGTTTTATGCATCACCCCACCTCACCTTTCCGGTTAAGCAGCCATAGTGTGTCTTCTAAAGGTGTGCCTCCGTTCTGTTTTGTAATTCAGTTCAAGTGTAGCGATTTTGACATTCCCTCTATAAGTGATATCTTAGGATAAGTGTCTTTTTCTGTGTGACTTATTTCACTTAGAATCATCGTACCTAAATCCACTTATCATGCTGCTAACTAGCCTTATGACATTGATTTCATGGCTGAGTGATATTGCATTGTGCCAAGTACCACCATTTCTTTATCCATTTTTCTATTGCCTGGGATATTGAAGGTGTACCGAAGCGGAGGTTCTTGTAAACAGAGCAGCCGTAAAGTTTGGGGTGCCTGTGTCTTGTTGATTTTTAGTTTTCCCGATTTATACGCCCATGAGTGGAAGTGCCCTATGCTCTCTACGCTGTGTTTATTACTTGTTTCAGGACACACCGTACTCATCTCCAGAGTGCCTGTTGGCAATTTACATCCCGCCCATCAGCGTAGCAAGGCTCCCATGTCTCCATGGCCTGTCCTGCTTTTCTGGATTTTACACTTGGTTCAGCATGGCCCTTTTGACCGAGGGCAAGCGAGACTTCTTTGTAGCGCTGATTTGCCCTTCCGGCTTGCTTGGTTGGCCAAAAAGGGCGTATGCGTTTTTTCCTGAATATATTCAGGAAAAAACGCATACGCCCTTTTTGGCCAAGGGCATCATTGTCAACGTTTTGCCGCTTTTCATGTGCTTTAAAGGCGAGTCGAATCTACCTCCTGAAATCTGTTTCCTGCAAATCTGCCTTGCTTTCAAATCCTCTTCGTTGCCTTCCTTCAATATATTTGTGGACGAGAGTTCTCATTTATAACTCTGCACTTTTGTGAATTGCAGTGCCCCTGAGCTCCATTTGTCTCCTCGCTTTTTTGGGAGCTGGCCGCAAAAGCGCAGGATTGCTTCAGGCCCTATTTTGGTTCTCGGGGGCAGGCTGAGCCTGTGGTTCATTCTTCTTCCTGATGGGAAAATGGAGTGACCTATGCCTGTCCCAACACCTAGGGCTCGTCTCTCGTTGGTTCCCCGTCTTCACGTTCATCCTCAGGACAAATTGCAACCTGTACAATCAGGAGGTTAAAGGTGCTGATTCTCCAAGTAGGGAGATGGTTAGTCAAGCAGCTGGAATGGTGAACCCGAGCACAAGGAGAGGAGAAATGAGGTGCATTTTAGAAACCTTTCCCGATCTCATGGCATACCATCTTCTGGGTTTCCCATGCATGTTTTGATGTAGGAAGATGCCCTTGTACCTGGAGATTTGATACCCATGGGGTGTGTTTCCCGCAGTGTTACTTTAAAGTATCTGCGTTTGCTCACCCAACCTCACCAATCCTCTCAGCCCCAAGAGTGTCCAGCCTTATGTCTCATCCAGTTGTGGGTCTAGATATGGTCAATCCAGGTTGCATCATAGACCCTGAACGGATTTTGTAAGAATTTCTCTCTCTTTCACTGTCTTTGTTTTGTGGGTTTTTTAAAGTAATTTATGTTTAGAATCGGGCTTGGCTGCTTTTCCCTGCTGTGTTGATGCCGCTTTACACCCTCTTGATTCACTTGCAGAGAGATATCGATACATAGGTTTTCAGATTCTTACTAGTCAGATATATTCTTGTGTGGTGACTAGGGTGTGTTGAGTCCAGTTCACTGAGCAGGGAGTAGGCCTTGTCTATTACATATTTGGCTTATGGAGCGGTCTCTGAGCTAATTTGAAACCCTTGTTTTATGCATCACCCCACCTCACCTTTCCGGTTAAGCAGCCATAGTGTGTCTTCTAAAGGTGTGACTCTGTTCTGTTTTGTAATTCAGTTCAAGTGTAGCGATTTTGACATTCCCTCTCTAAGCGATATCTTAGGATAAGTGTCTTTTTCTGTGTGACTTATTTCACTTAGAATCATCGTACCTAAATCCACTCATCATGCTGCTAACTAGCCTTATGACATTGATTTCATGGCTGAGTGATATTCCATTGTGCCAAGTACCACCATTTCTTTATCCATTTTTCTCTTTCCTGGGATATTGAAGGTGTACCGAAGCGGAGGTTCTTGGCAACAGAGCAGCCGTAAAGTTTGGGGTGCCTGTGTCTTGTTGATTTTTAGTTTTCCCAATTTATACACCCATGAGTGGAAGTGCCCTATGCTCTCTACGCTGTGTTTATTACTTCTTTCAGGACACACCGTACCCTTCTCCAGAGTGCCTGTTGGCAATTTACATCCCGCCCATCAGCGTAGTAAGGCTGCCATGTCTCCATGGCCTGTCCTGCTTTTCTGGTTTTTACACTTTGTTCAGCATGGCCCTTTTGACCGAGGGCAAGCGAGACTTCTTTGTAGCGCTGATTTGCCCTTCCGGCTTGCTTGGTTGGCCAAAAAGGGCGTATGCGTTTTTTCCTGAATATATTCAGGAAAAAACGCATACGCCCTTTTTGGCCAAGGGCATCATTGTCAACGTTTTGCCGCTTTTCATGTGCTTTAAAGGCGAGTCGAATCTACCTCCTGAAATCTGTTTCCTGCAAATCTGCCTTGCTTTCAAATCCTCTTCGTTGCCTTCCCTCAATATATTTGTGGACGAGTGTTCTCATTTATAACTCTGCACGTTTGTGAATTGCAGTGCCCCTGAGCTCCATTTGTCTCCTCGCTTTTTTGGGAGCTGGCCGCAAAAGCGCAGGATTGCTTCAGGCCCTATTTTGGTTCTGGGGGGCAGGCTGAGCCTGTGGTTCATTCTTCTTCCTGATGGGAAAATGGAGTGACCTGTGCCTGTCCCAACACCTAGGGCTAGTCTCTCGTTGGTTCCCCGTCTTCCCGTTCATCCTCAGGACAAATTGCAACCTGGACGAAACAGGAGGTTAAAGGTGCTGATTCTCCAAGTAGGGAGATGGTTAGTCAAGTGGCTGGAATGGCGAACCCGAGCACAAGGAGAGGAGAAATGAGGTGCGTTTTAGAAACCTTTCCCGATCTCACGGCATACCATATTCTGGGTTTCCCATGCATGTTTTGATGTAGGAAGATTCCCTTGTACCTGGAGATTTGAGACCCATGGGGTGGGTACCCCGCGGTATTACTTTAAAGTATCTGCATTTGCTCACCCAACCTCACCAATCCTCTCAGCCCCAAGAGTGTCCAGCCTTATGTCTCATCCAGCTGTGGGTCTAGATATGGTCAATCCAGGTTGCATCAGAGACCCTGAACGGATTTTGTAAGAATTTCTCTCTCTTTCACTGTCTTTGCTTTGTGGGTTTTTTAAAGTAATGTATGTTTAGAATGGGGTTTGGCTGCTTTTCCCTGCTGTGTTTATGCCGCTTTACACCCTCTTGATTCACTTGCAGAGAGATATCGATACATAGGTTTTCAGATTCATACTAGTCAGATATATTCTTGTGCGGTGACTAGGGGGTGTTGAGTCCAGTTCACTGAGCAGGGAGTAGGCCTTGTCTATTACATATTTGGCTTATGGAGCGGTGTCTGAGCTAATTTCAAACCCTTGTTTTATGCATCACCCCACCTCACCTTTCCGGTTAAGCAGCCATAGTGTGTCTTCTAAAGGTGTGCCTCCGTTCTGTTTTGTAATTCAGTTCAAGTGTAGCGATTTTGACATTCCCTCTATAAGTGATATCTTAGGATAAGTGTCTTTTTCTGTGTGACTTATTTCACTTAGAATCATCGTACCTAAATCCACTCATCATGCTGCTAACTAGCCTTATGACATTGATTTCATGGCTGAGTGATATTCCATTGTGTCAAGTACCACCATTTGTTTATCCATTTTTCTCTTTCCTGGGATATTGAAGGTGTACCGATGTGGAGGTTCTTGGAAACAGAGCAGCCGTAAAGTTTGGGGTGCCTGTGTCTTGTTGATTTTTAGTTTTCCCAATTTATACGCCCATGAGTGGAAGTGCCCTATGCTCTCAACGCTGTGTTTATTACTTGTTTCAGGACACACCGTACTCATCTCCAGAGTGCCTGTTGGCAATTTACATCCCGCCCATCAGCGTAGCAAGGCTCCCATGTCTCCATGGCCTGTCCTGCTTTTCTGGTTTTTACACTTTGTTCAGCATGGCCCTTTTGACCGAGGGCAAGCGAGACTTCTTTGTAGCGCTGATTTGCCCTTCCGGCTTGCTTGGTTGGCCAAAAAGGGCGTATGCGTTTTTTCCTGAATATATTCAGGAAAAATCGCATACGCCCTTTTTGGCCAAGGGCATCATTGTCAACGTTTTGCCGCTTTTCATGTGCTTTAAAGGCGAGTCGAATCTACCTCCTGAAATCTGTTTCCTGCAAATCTGCCTTGCTTTCAAATCCTCTTCGTTGCCTTCCTTCAATATATTTGTGGACGAGAGTTCTCATTTATAACTCTGCATGTTTGTGAATTGCAGTGCCCCTGAGCTCCATTTGTCTCCTCGCTTTTTTGGGAGCTGGCCGCAAAAGCGCAGGATTGCTTCAGGCCCTATTTTGGTTCTGGGGGGCAGGCTGAGCCTGTGGTTCATTCTTCTTCCTGATGGGAAAATGGAGTGACCTATGCCTGTCCCAACACCTAGGGCTCGTCTCTCGTTGATTCCCCGTCTTCACGTTCATCCTCAGGACAAATTGCAACCTGTACAATCAGGAGGTTAAAGGTGCTGATTCTCCAAATAGGGAGATGGTTAGTCAAGCAGCTGGAATGGTGAACCCGAGCACAAGGAGAGGAGAAATGAGGTGCATTTTAGAAACCTTTCCCGATCTCATGGCATACCATCTTCTGGGTTTCCCATGCATGTTTTGATGTAGGAAGATGCCCTTGTACCTGGAGATTTGAGACCCATGGGGTGTGTTCCCCGCAGTGTTACTTTAAAGTATCTGCGTTTTCTCACCCAACCTCACCAATCCTCTCAGCCCCAAGAGTGTCCAGCCTTATGTCTCATCCAGCTGTGGGTCTAGATATGGTCAATCCAGGTTGCATCATAGACCCTGAACGGATTTTGTAAGAATTTCTCTCTCTTTCACTGTCTTTGTTTTGTGGGTTTTTTAAAGTAATTTATGTTTAGAATCGGGCTTGGCTGCTTTTCCCTGCTGTGTTGATGCCGCTTTACACCCTCTTGATTCACTTGCAGAGAGATATCGATACATAGGTTTTCAGATTCTTACTAGTCAGATATATTCTTGTGTGGTGACTAGGGTGTGTTGAGTCCAGTTCACTGAGCAGGGAGTAGGCCTTGTCTATTAAATAATTGGCTTATGGAGCGGTCTCTGAGCTAATTTGAAACCCTTGTTTTATGCATCACCCCACCTCACCTTTCCCGTTAAGCAGCCATAGTGTGTCTTCTAAAGGTGTGCCTCTTTTCTGTTTTGTAATTCAGTTCAAGTGTAGCGATTTTGACATTCCCTCTATAAGCGATATCTTAGGATAAGTGTCTTTTTCTGTGTGACTTATTTCACTTAGAGTCATCGTACCTAAATTCACTCATCATGCTGCTAACTAGCCTTATGACATTGATTTCATGGCTGAGTGATATTGCATTGTGCCAAGTACCACCATTTCTTTATCCATTTTTCTCTTTCCTGGGATATTGAAGGTGTACCGAAGCGGAGGTTTTTGGAAACAGAGCAGCCGTAAAGTTTGGGGTGCCTGTGTCTTGTTGATTTTTAGTTTTCCCAATTTATACGCCCATGAGTGGAAGTGCCCTATGCTCTCAACGCTGTGTTTATTACTTGTTTCAGGACACACCGTACTCATCTCCAGAGTGCCTGTTGGCAATTTACATCCCGCCCATCAGCGTAGCAAGGCTCCCATGTCTCCATGGCCTGTCCTGCTTTTCTGGTTTTTACACTTTGTTCAGCATGGCCCTTTTGACCGAGGGCAAGCGAGACTTCTTTGTAGCGCTGATTTGCCCTTCCGTCTTGCTTGGTTGGCCAAAAAGGGCGTATGCGTTTTTTCCTGAATATATTCAGGAAAAAACGCATACGCCCTTTTTGGCCAAGGGCATCATTGTCAACGTTTTGCCGCTTTTCATGTGCTTTAAAGGCGAGTCGAATCTACCTCCTGAAATCTGTTTCCTGCAAATCTGCCTTGCTTTCAAATCCTCTTCGTTGCCTTCCTTCAATATATTTGTTGACGAGAGTTCTCATTTATAACTCTGCATGTTTGTGAATTGCAGTGCCCCTGAGCTCCATTTGTCTCCTCGCTTTTTTGGGAGCTGGCCGCAAAAGCGCAGGATTGCTTCAGGCCCTATTTTGGTTCTGGGGGGCAGGCTGAGCCTGTGGTTCATTCTTCTTCCTGATGGGAAAATGGAGTGACCTATGCCTGTCCCAACACCTAGGGCTCGTCTCTCGTTGGTTCCCCGTCTTCACGTTCATCCTCAGGACAAATTGCAACCTGTACAATCAGGAGGTTAAAGGTGCTGATTCTCCAAGTAGGGAGATGGTTAGTCAAGCAGCTGGAATGGTGAACCCGAGCACAAGGAGAGGAGAAATGAGGTGCATTTTAGAAACCTTTCCCGATCTCATGGCATACCATCTTCTGGGTTTCCCATGCATGTTTTGATGTAGGAAGATGCCCTTGTACCTGGAGATTTGAGACCCATGGGGTGTGTTCCCCGCAGTGTTACTTTAAAGTATCTGCGTTTGCTCACCCAACCTCACCAATCCTCTCAGCCCCAAGAGTGTCCAGCCTTCTGTCTCATCCAGCTGTGGGTGTAGATATGGTCAATCCAGGTTGCATCATAGACCCTGAACGGATTTTGTAAGAATTTCTCTCTCTTTCACTGTCTTTGTTTTGTGGGTTTTTTAAAGTAATGTATGTTTAGAATCGGGCTTGGCTGCTTTTCCCTGCTGTGTTGATGCCGCTTTACACCCTCTTGATTCACTTGCAGAGAGATATCGATACATAGGTTTTCAGATTCTTACTAGTCAGATATATTCTTGTGTGGTGACTAGGGTGTGTTGAGTCCAGTTCACTGAGCAGGGAGTAGGCCTTGTCTATTACATATTTGGCTTATGGAGCGGTCTCTGAGCTAATTTTAAACCCTTGTTTTATGCATCACCCCACCTCACCTTTCCCGTTAAGCAGCCATAGTGTGTCTTCTAAAGGTGTGACTCTGTTCTGTTTTGTAATTCAGTTCAAGTGTAGCGATTTTGACATTCCCTCTCTAAGCGATATCTTAGGATAAGTGTCTTTTTCTGTGTGACTTATTTCACTTAGAATCATCGTACCTAAATCCACTCATCATGCTGCTAACTAGCCTTATGACATTGATTTCATGGCTGAGTGATATTCCATTGTGCCAAGTACCACCATTTCTTTATCCATTTTTCTCTTTCCTGGGATATTGAAGGTGTACCGAAGCGGAGGTTCTTGGAAACAGAGCAGCCGTAAACTTTAGGGTGCCTGTGTCTTGTTGATTTTTAGTTTTCCCAATTTATACACCCATGAGTGGAAGTGCTCTATGCTCTCTACGCTGTGTTTATTACTTGTTTCAGGACACACCGTACTCTTCTCCAGAGTGCCTGTTGGCAATTTACATCCCGCCCATCAGCGTAGTAAGGCTGCCATGTCTCCATGGCCTGTCCTGCTTTTCTGGTTTTTACACTTTGTTCAGCATGGCCCTTTTGACCGAGGGCAAGCGAGACTTCTTTGTAGCGTTGATTTGCACTTCCGGCTTGCTTGGTTGGCCAAAAAGGGCGTATGCGTTTTTTCCTGAATATATTCAGGAAAAAACGCATACGCCCTTTTTGGCCAAGGGCATCATTGTCAACGTTTTGCCGCTTTTCATATGCTTTAAAGGCGAGTCGAATCTACCTCCTGAAATCTGTTTCCTGCAAATCTGCCTTGCTTTCAAATCCTCTTCGTTGCCTTCCCTCAATATATTTGTGGACGAGAGTTCTCATTTATAACTCTGCACGTTTGTGAATTGCAGTGCCCCTGAGCTCCATTTGTCTCCTCGCTTTTTTGGGAGCTGGCCGCAAAAGCGCAGGATTGCTTCAGGCCCTATTTTGGTTCTGGGGGGCAGGCTGAGCCTGTGGTTCATTCTTCTTCCTGATGGGAAAATGGAGTGACCTATGCCTGTCCCAACACCTAGGGCTCGTCTCTCGATGGTTCCCCGTCTTCACGTTCATCCTCAGGACAAATTGCAACCTGTACAATCAGGAGGTTAAAGGTGCTGATTCTCCAAGTAGGGAGATGGTTAGTCAAGCAGCTGGAATGGTGAACCCGAGCACAAGGAGAGGAGAAATGAGGTGCATTTTAGAAACCTTTCCCGATCTCATGGCATACCATCTTCTGGGTTTCCCATGCATGTTTTGATGTAGGAAGATGCCCTTGTACCTGGAGATTTGAGACCCATGGGGTGTGTTCCCCGCAGTGTTACCTTAAACTATCTGCGTTTGCTCACCCAACCTCACCAATCCTCTCAGCCCCAAGAGTGTCCAGCCTTCTGTCTCATCCAGCTGTGGGTCTAGATATGGTCAATCCAGGTTGCATCATAGACCCTGAACGGATTTTGTAAGAATTTCTCTCTCTTTCAGTGTCTTTGCTTTGTGGGTTTTTTAAAGTAATGTATGTTTAGAATGGGGTTTGGCTGCTATTCCCTGCTGTGTTTATGCCGCTTTACACCCTCTTGATTCACTTGCAGAGAGATATCAATACATAGGTTTTCAGATTCATACTAGTCAGATATATTCTTGTGCGGTGACTAGGGGGTGTTGAGTCCAGTTCACTGAGCAGGGAGTAGGCCTTGTCTATTACATATTTGGCTTATGGAGCGGTGTCTGAGCTAATTTCAAACCCTTGTTTTATGCATCACCCCACCTCACCTTTCCGGTTAAGCAGCCATAGTGTGTCTTCTAAAGGTGTGCCTATGTTCTGTTTTGTAATTCAGTTCAAGTGTAGCGATTTTGACATTCCCTCTATAAGCGATATCTTAGGATAAGTGCCTTTTTCTGTGTGACTTATTTCACTTAGAATCATCGTACCTAAATCCACTCATCATGCTGCTAACTAGCCTTATGACATTGATTTCATGGCTGAGTGATATTCCATTGTGCCAAGTACCACCATTTCTTTATCCATTTTTCTCTTTCCTGGGATATTGAAGGTGTACCGAAGCGGAGGTTCTTGGAAACAGAGCAGCCGTAAAGTTTAGGGTGCCTGTGTCTTGTTGATTTTTAGTTTTCCCAATTTATACGCCCATGAGTGGAAGTGCCCTATGCTCTCAACGCTGTGTTTATTACTTGTTTCAGGACACACCGTACTCATCTCCAGAGTGCCTGTTGGCAATTTACATCCCGCCCATCAGCGTAGCAAGGCTCCCATGTCTCCATGGCCTGTCCTGCTTTTCTGGTTTTTACACTTTGTTCAGCATGGCCCTTTTGACCGAGGGCAAGCGAGACTTCTTTGTAGCGCTGATTTGCCCTTCCGGCTTGCTTGGTTGGCCAAAAGGGGCGTATGCGTTTTTTCCTGAATGTATTCAGGAAAAAACGCATACGCCCCTTTTGGCCAAGGGCATCATTGTCAACGTTTTGCCGCTTTTCATGTGCTTTAAAGGCGAGTCGAATCTACCTCCTGAAATCTGTTTCCTGCAAATCTGCCTTGCTTTCAAATCCTCTTCGTTGCCTTCCCTCAATATATTTGTGGACGAGAGTTCTCATTTATAACTCTGCACGTTTGTGAATTGCAGTGCCCCTGAGCTCCATTTGGCTCCTCGCTTTTTTGGGAGCTGTCCGCAAAAGCGCAGGATTGCTTCAGGCCCTATTTTGGTTCTGGGGGCAGGCTGAGCCTGTGGTTCATTCTTCTTCCTGATGGGAAAATGGAGTGACCTATGCCTGTCCCAACACCTAGGGCTCGTCTCTCGTTGGTTCCCCGTCTTCACGTTCATCCTCAGGACAAATTGCAACCTGTACAATCAGGAGGTTAAAGGTGCTGATTCTCCAAGTAGGGAGATGGTTAGTCAAGCAGCTGGAATGGTGAACCCGAGCACAAGGAGAGGAGAAATGAGGTGCATTTTAGAAACCTTTCCCGATCTCATGGCATACCATCTTCTGGGTTTCCCATGCATGTTTTGATGTAGGAAGATGCCCTTGTACCTGGAGATTTGAGACCCATGGGGTGTGTTCCCCGCAGTGTTACCTTATAGTATCTGCGTTTGCTCACCCAACCTCACCAATCCTCTCAGCCCCAAGAGTGTCCCGCCTTATGTCTCATTCAGCTGTGGGTGTAGATATGGTCAATCCAGGTTGCATCATAGACCCTGAACGGATTTTGTAAGAATTTCTCTCTCTTTCACTGTCTTTGTTTTGTGGGTTTTTTAAAGTAATGTATGTTTAGAATCGGGCTTGGCTGCTTTTCCCTGCTGTGTTGATGCCGCTTTACAACCTCTTGATTCACTTGCAGAGAGATATCGATACATAGGTTTTCAGATTCTTACTAGTCAGATATATTCTTGTGTGGTGACTAGGGTGTGTTGAGTCCAGTTCACTGAGCAGGGAGTAGGCCTTGTCTATTTCATATTTGGCTTATGGAGCGGTCTCTGAGCTAATTTGAAACCCTTGTTTTATGCATCACCCCACCTCACCTTTCCCGTTAAGCAGCCATAGTGTGTCTTCTAAAGGTGTGCCTCTGTTCTGTTTTGTAATTCAGTTCAAGTGTAGCGATTTTGACATTCCCTCTATAAGCGATATCTTAGGATAAGTGTCTTTTTCTGTGTGACTTATTTCACTTAGAATCATCGTACCTAAATCCACTCATCATGCTGCTAACTAGCCTTATGACATTGATTTCATGGCTGAGTGATATTCCATTGTGCCAAGTACCACCATTTCTTTATCCATTTTTCTCTTTCCTGGGATATTGAAGGTGTACCGAAGCGGAGGTTCTTGGAAACAGAGCAGCCGTAAACTTTAGGGTGCCTGTGTCTTGTTGATTTTTAGTTTTCCCAATTTATACGCCCATGAGTGGAAGTGCCCTATGCTCTCTACGCTGTGTTTATTACTTGTTTCAGGACACACCGTACTCTTCTCCAGAGTGCCTGTTGGCAATTTACATCCCGCCCATCAGCGTAGTAAGGCTCCCATGTCTCCATGGCCTGTCCTGCTTTTCTGGTTTTTACACTTTGTTCAGCATGGCCCTTTTGACCGAGGGCAAGCGAGACTTCTTTGTAGCGTTGATTTGCACTTCCGGCTTGCTTGGTTGGCCAAAAAGGGCGTATGCGTTTTTTCCTGAATATATTCAGGAAAAAACGCATACGCCCTTTTTGGCCAAGGGCATCATTGTCAACCTTTTGCCGCTTTTCATGTGCTTTAAAGGCGAGTCGAATCTACCTCCTGAAATCTGTTTCCTGCAAATCTGCCTTGCTTTCAAATCCACTTCGTTGCCTTCCCTCAATATATTTGTGGACGAGAGTTCTCATTTATAACTCTGCACGTTTGTGAATTGCAGTGCCCCTGAGCTCCATTTGTCTCCTCGCTTTTTTGGGAGCTGGCCGCAAAAGCGCAGGATTGCTTCAGTCCCTATTTTGGTTCTGGGGTGCAGGCTGAGCCTGTGGTTCATTCTTCTTCCTGATGGGAAAATGGAGTGACCTGTGCCTGTCCCAACACCTAGGGCTAGTCTTTCGTTGGTTCCCCGTCTTCCCGTTCATCCTCAGGACAAATTGCAACCTGGACGAAACAGGAGGTTAAAGGTGCTGATTCTCCAAGTAGGGAGATGGTTAGTCAAGCAGCTGGAATGGCGAACCCGAGCACAAGGAGAGGAGAAATGAGGTGCGTTTTAGAAACCTTTCCCGATCTCATGGCATACCATCTTCTGGGTTTCCCATGCATGTTTTGATGTAGGAAGATTCCCTTGTACCTGGAGATTTGAGACCCATGGGGTGGGTACCCCGCGGTATTACTTTAAAGTATCTGCATTTGCTCACCCAACCTCACCAATCCTCTCAGCCCCAAGAGTGTCCAGCCTTATGTCTCATCCAGCTGTGGGTCTAGATATGGTCAATCCAGGTTGCATCAGAGACCCTGAACAGATTTTGTAAGAATTTCTCTCTCTTTCACTGTCTTTGCTTTGTGGGTTTTTTAAAGTAATGTATGTTTAGAATGGGGTTTGGCTGCTATTCCCTGCTGTGTTTATGCCGGTTTACACCCTCTTGATTCACTTGCAGAGAGATATCAATACATAGGTTTTCAGATTCATACTAGTCAGATATATTCTTGTGCGGTGACTAGGGGGTGTTGAGTCCAGTTCACTGAGCAGGGAGTAGGCCTTGTCTATTACATATTTGGCTTATGGAGCGGTCTCTGAGCTAATTTCAAACCCTTGTTTTATGCATCACCCCACCTCACCTTTCCGGTTAAGCAGCCATAGTGTGTCTTCTAAAGGTGTGACTCTGTTCTGTTTTGTAATTCAGTTCAAGTGTAGCGATTTTGACATTCCCTCTATAAGCGATATCTTAGGATAAGTGCCTTTTTCTGTGTGACTTATTTCACTTAGAATCATCGTACCTAAATCCACTCATCATGCTGCTAACTAGCCTTATGACATTGATTTCATGGCTGAGTGATATTGCATTGTGCCAAGTACCACCATTTCTTTATCCATTTTTCTCTTTCCTGGGATATTGAAGGTGTACCGAAGCGGAGGTTCTTGGAAACAGAGCAGCCGTAAAGTTTGGGGTGCCTGTGTCTTGTTGATTTTTACTTTTCCCAATTTATACGCCCATGAGTGGAAGTGCCCTATGCTCTCAACGCTGTGTTTATTACTTGTTTCAGGACACACCGTACTCATCTCCAGAGTGCCTGTTGGCAATTTACATCCCGCCCATCAGCGTAGCAAGGCTCCCATGTCTCCATGGCCTGTCCTGCTTTTCTGGTTTTTACACTTTTTTCAGCATGGCCCTTTTGACCGAGGGCAAGCGAGACTTCTTTGTAGCGCTGATTTGCCCTTCTGGCTTGCTTGGTTGGCCAAAAGGGGCGTATGCGTTTTTTCCTGAATGTATTCAGGAAAAAACGCATACGCCCCTTTTGGCCAAGGGCATCATTGTCAACGTTTTGCCGCTTTTCATGTGCTTTAAAGGCGAGTCGAATCTACCTCCTGAAATCTGTTTCCTGCAAATCTGCCTTGCTTTCAAATCCTCTTCGTTGCCTTCCCTCAATATATTTGTGGACGAGAGTTCTCATTTATAACTCTGCACGTTTGTGAATTGCAGTGCCCCTGAGCTCCATTTGGCTCCTCGCTTTTTTGGGAGCTGGCCGCAAAAGCGCAGGATTGCTTCAGGCCCTATTTTGGTTCTGGGGGCAGGCTGAGCCTGTGGTTCATTCTTCTTCCTGATGGGAAAATGGAGTGACCTATGCCTGTCCCAACACCTAGGGCTCGTCTCTCGTTGGTTCCCCGTCTTCACGTTCATCCTCAGGACAAATTGCAACCTGTACAATCAGGAGGTTAAAGGTGCTGATTCTCCAAGTAGGGAGATGGTTAGTCAAGCAGCTGGAATGGTGAACCCGAGCACAAGGAGAGGAGAAATGAGGTGCATTTTAGAAACCTTTCCCGATCTCATGGCATACCATCTTCTGGGTTTCCCATGCATGTTTTGATGTAGGAAGATGCCCTTGTACCTGGAGATTTGAGACCCATGGGGTGTGTTCCCCGCAGTGTTACCTTAAAGTATCTGCGTTTGCTCACCCAACCTCACCAATCCTCTCAGCCCCAAGAGTGTCCCGCCTTATGTCTCATCCAGCTGTGGGTGTAGATATGGTCAATCCAGGTTGCATCATAGACCCTGAACGGATTTTGTAAGAATTTCTCTCTCTTTCACTGTCTTTGTTTTGTGGGTTTTTTAAAGTAATGTATGTTTAGAATCGGGCTTGGCTGCTTTTCCCTGCTGTGTTGATGCCGCTTTACAACCTCTTGATTCACTTGCAGAGAGATATCGATACATAGGTTTTCAGATTCTTACTAGTCAGATATATTCTTGTGTGGTGACTAGGGTGTGTTGAGTCCAGTTCACTGAGCAGGGAGTAGGCCTTGTCTATTACATATTTGGCTTATGGAGCGGTCTCTGAGCTAATTTGAAACCCTTGTTTTATGCATCACCCCACCTCACCTTTCCCGTTAAGCAGCCATAGTGTGTCTTCTAAAGGTGTGCCTCTGTTCTGTTTTGTAATTCAGTTCAAGTGTAGCGATTTTGACATTCCCTCTATAAACGATATCTTAGGATAAGTGTCTTTTTCTGTGTGACTTATTTCACTTAGAATCATCGTACCTAAATCCACTCATCATGCTGCTAACTAGCCTTATGACATTGATTTCATGGCTGAGTGATATTCCATTGTGCCAAGTACCACCATTTCTTTATCCATTTTTCTCTTTCCTGGGATATTGAAGGTGTACCGAAGCGGAGGTTCTTGGAAACAGAGCAGCCGTAAACTTTAGGGTGCCTGTGTCTTGTTGATTTTTAGTTTTCCCAATTTATACGCCCATGAGTGGAAGTGCCCTATGCTCTCTACGCTGTGTTTATTACTTGTTTCAGGACACACCGTACTCTTCTCCAGAGTGCCTGTTGGCAATTTACATCCCGCCCATCAGCGTAGTAAGGCTCCCATGTCTCCATGGCCTGTCCTGCTTTTCTGGTTTTTACACTTTGTTCAGCATGGCCCTTTTGACCGAGGGCAAGCGAGACTTCTTTGTAGCGTTGATTTGCACTTCCGGCTTGCTTGGTTGGCCAAAAAGGGCGTATGCGTTTTTTCCTGAATATATTCAGGAAAAAACGCATACGCCCTTTTTGGCCAAGGGCATCATTGTCAACGTTTTGCCGCTTTTCATATGCTTTAAAGGCGAGTCGAATCTACCTCCTGAAATCTGTTTCCTGCAAATCTGCCTTGCTTTCAAATCCTCTTCGTTGCCTTCCCTCAATATATTTGTGGACGAGAGTTCTCATTTATAACTCTGCACGTTTGTGAATTGCAGTGCCCCTGAGCTCCATTTGTCTCCTCGCTTTTTTGGGAGCTGGCCGCAAAAGCGCAGGATTGCTTCAGGCCTTATTTTGGTTCTGGGGTGCAGGCTGAGCCTGTGGTTCATTCTTCTTCCTGATGGGAAAATGGAGTGACCTGTGCCTGTCCCAACACCTAGGGCTAGTCTTTCGTTGGTTCCCCGTCTTCCCGTTCATCCTCAGGACAAATTGCAACCTGGACGAAACAGGAGGTTAAAGGTGCTGATTCTCCAAGTAGGGAGATGGTTAGTCAAGCAGCTGGAATGGCGAACCCGAGCACAAGGAGAGGAGAAATGAGGTGCGTTTTAGAAACCTTTCCCGATCTCATGGCATACCATCTTCTGGGTTTCCCATTCATGTTTTGATGTAGGAAGATTCCCTTGTACCTGGAGATTTGAGACCCATGGGGTGGGTACCCCGCGGTATTACTTTAAAGTATCTGCATTTGCTCACCCAACCTCACCAATCCTCTCAGCCCCAAGAGTGTCCAGCCTTATGTCTCATCCAGCTGTGGGTCTAGATATGGTCAATCCAGGTTGCATCAGAGACCCTGAACAGATTTTGTAAGAATTTCTCTCTCTTTCACTGTCTTTGCTTTGTGGGTTTTTTAAAGTAATGTATGTTTAGAATGGGGTTTGGCTGCTATTCCCTGCTGTGTTTATGCCGGTTTACACCCTCTTGATTCACTTGCAGAGAGATATCAATACATAGGTTTTCAGATTCATACTAGTCAGATATATTCTTGTGCGGTGACTAGGGGGTGTTGAGTCCAGTTCACTGAGCAGGGAGTAGGCCTTGTCTATTACATATTTGGCTTATGGAGCGGTGTCTGAGCTAATTTCAAACCCTTGTTTTATGCATCACCCCACCTCACCTTTCCGGTTAAGCAGCCATAGTGTGTCTTCTAAAGGTGTGCCTGTGTTCTGTTTTGTAATTCAGTTCAAGTGTAGCGATTTTGACATTCCCTCTATAAGCGATATCTTAGGATAAGTGCCTTTTTCTGTGTGACTTATTTCACTTAGAATCATCGTACCTAAATCCACTCATCATGCTGCTAACTAGCCTTATGACATTGATTTCATGGCTGAGTGATATTGCATTGTGCCAAGTACCACCATTTCTTTATCCATTTTTCTCTTTCCTGGGATATTGAAGGTGTACCGAAGCGGAGGTTCTTGGAAACAGAGCAGCCGTAAAGTTTGGGGTGCCTGTGTCTTGTTGATTTTTAGTTTTCCCAATTTATACGCCCATGAGTGGAAGTGCCCTATGCTCTCAACGCTGTGTTTATTACTTGTTTCAGGACACACCGTACTCATCTCCAGAGTGCCTGTTGGCAATTTACATCCCGCCCATCAGCGTAGCAAGGCTCCCATGTCTCCATGGCCTGTCCTGCTTTTCTGGTTTTTACACTTTGTTCAGCATGGCCCTTTTGACCGAGGGCAAGCGAGACTTCTTTGTAGCGCTGATTTGCCCTTCCGGCTTGCTTGGTTGGCCAAAAGGGGCGTATGCGTTTTTTCCTGAATGTATTCAGGAAAAAACGCATACGCCCCTTTTGGCCAAGGGCATCATTGTCAACGTTTTGCCGCTTTTCATGTGCTTTAAAGGCGAGTCGAATCTACCACCTGAAATCTGTTTCCTGCAAATCTGCCTTGCTTTCAAATCCTCTTCGTTGCCTTCCCTCAATATATTTGTGGACGAGAGTTCTCATTTATAACTCTGCACGTTTGTGAATTGCAGTGCCCCTGAGCTCCATTTGGCTCCTCGCTTTTTTGGGAGCTGGCCGCAAAAGCGCAGGATTGCTTCAGGCCCTATTTTGGTTCTGGGGGCAGGCTGAGCCTGTGGTTCATTCTTCTTCCTGATGGGAAAATGGAGTGACCTATGCCTGTCCCAACACCTAGGGCTCGTCTCTCGTTGGTTCCCCGTCTTCACGTTCATCCTCAGGACAAATTGCAACCTGTACAATCAGGAGGTTAAAGGTGCTGATTCTCCAAGTAGGGAGATGGTTAGTCAAGCAGCTGGAATGGTGAACCCGAGCACAAGGAGAGGAGAAATGAGGTGCATTTTAGAAACCTTTCCCGATCTCATGGCATACCATCTTCTGGGTTTCCCATGCATGTTTTGATGTAGGAAGATGCCCTTGTACCTGGAGATTTGAGACCCATGGGGTGTGTTCCCCGCAGTGTTACCTTAAAGTATCTGCGTTTGCTCACCCAACCTCACCAATCCTCTCAGCCCCAAGAGTGTCCCGCCTTATGTCTCATTCAGCTGTGGGTGTAGATATGGTCAATCCAGGTTGCATCATAGACCCTGAACGGATTTTGTAAGAATTTCTCTCTCTTTCACTGTCTTTGTTTTGTGGGTTTTTTAAAGTAATGTATGTTTAGAATCGGGCTTGGCTGCTTTTCCCTGCTGTGTTGATGCCGCTTTACAACCTCTTGATTCACTTGCAGAGAGATATCGATACATAGGTTTTCAGATTCTTACTAGTCAGATATATTCTTGTGTGGTGACTAGGGTGTGTTGAGTCCAGTTCACTGAGCAGGGAGTAGGCCTTGTCTATTACATATTTGGCTTATGGAGCGGTCTCTGAGCTAATTTGAAACCCTTGTTTTATGCATCACCCGACCTCACCTTTCCCGTTAAGCAGCCATAGTGTGTCTTCTAAAGGTGTGCCTCTGTTCTGTTTTGTAATTCAGTTCAAGTGTAGCGATTTTGACATTCCCTCTATAAACGATATCTTAGGATAAGTGTCTTTTTCTGTGTGACTTATTTCACTTAGAATCATCGTACCTAAATCCACTCATCATGCTGCTAACTAGCCTTATGACATTGATTTCATGGCTGAGTGATATTCCATTGTGCCAAGTACCACCATTTCTTTATCCATTTTTCTCTTTCCTGGGATATTGAAGGTGTACCGAAGCGGAGGTTCTTGGAAACAGAGCAGCCGTAAACTTTAGGGTGCCTGTGTCTTGTTGATTTTTAGTTTTCCCAATTTATACGCCCATGAGTGGAAGTGCCCTATGCTCTCTACGCTGTGTTTATTACTTGTTTCAGGACACACCGTACTCTTCTCCAGAGTGCCTGTTGGCAATTTACATCCCGCCCATCAGCGTAGTAAGGCTCCCATGTCTCCATGGCCTGTCCTGCTTTTCTGGTTTTTACACTTTGTTCAGCATGGCCCTTTTGACCGAGGGCAAGCGAGACTTCTTTGTAGCGTTGATTTGCACTTCCGGCTTGCTTGGTTGGCCAAAAAGGGCGTATGCGTTTTTTCCTGAATATATTCAGGAAAAAACGCATACGCCCTTTTTGGCCAAGGGCATCATTGTCAACCTTTTGCCGCTTTTCATGTGCTTTAAAGGCGAGTCGAATCTACCTCCTGAAATCTGTTTCCTGCAAATCTGCCTTGCTTTCAAATCCTCTTCGTTGCCTTCCCTCAATATATTTGTGGACGAGAGTTCTCATTTATAACTCTGCACGTTTGTGAATTGCAGTGCCCCTGAGCTCCATTTGTCTCCTTGCTTTTTTGGGAGCTGGCCGCAAAAGCGCAGGATTGCTTCAGGCCTTATTTTGGTTCTGGGGTGCAGGCTGAGCCTGTGGTTCATTCTTCTTCCTGATGGGAAAATGGAGTGACCTGTGCCTGTCCCAACACCTAGGGCTAGTCTTTCGTTGGTTCCCCGTCTTCCCGTTCATCCTCAGGACAAATTGCAACCTGGACGAAACAGGAGGTTAAAGGTGCTGATTCTCCAAGTAGGGAGATGGTTAGTCAAGCAGCTGGAATGGCGAACCCGAGCACAAGGAGAGGAGAAATGAGGTGCGTTTTAGAAACCTTTCCCGATCTCATGGCATACCATCTTCTGGGTTTCCCATTCATGTTTTGATGTAGGAAGATTCCCTTGTACCTGGAGATTTGAGACCCATGGGGTGGGTACCCCGCGGTATTACTTTAAAGTATCTGCATTTGCTCACCCAACCTCACCAATCCTCTCAGCCCCAAGAGTGTCCAGCCTTATGTCTCATCCAGCTGTGGGTCTAGATATGGTCAATCCAGGTTGCATCAGAGACCCTGAACAGATTTTGTAAGAATTTCTCTCTCTTTCACTGTCTTTGCTTTGTGGGTTTTTTAAAGTAATGTATGTTTAGAATGGGGTTTGGCTGCTATTCCCTGCTGTGTTTATGCCGGTTTACACCCTCTTGATTCACTTGCAGAGAGATATCAATACATAGGTTTTCAGATTCATACTAGTCAGATATATTCTTGTGCAGTGACTAGGGGGTGTTGAGTCCAGTTCACTGAGCAGGGAGTAGGCCTTGTCTATTACATATTTGGCTTATGGAGCGGTGTCTGAGCTAATTTCAAACCCTTGTTTTATGCATCACCCCACCTCACCTTTCCGGTTAAGCAGCCATAGTGTGTCTTCTAAAGGTGTGCCTGTGTTCTGTTTTGTAATTCAGTTCAAGTGTAGCGATTTTGACATTCCCTCTATAAGCGATATCTTAGGATAAGTGCCTTTTTCTGTGTGACTTATTTCACTTAGAATCATCGTACCTAAATCCACTCATCATGCTGCTAACTAGCCTTATGACATTGATTTCATGGCTGAGTGATATTGCATTGTGCCAAGTACCACCATTTCTTTATCCATTTTTCTCTTTCCTGGGATATTGAAGGTGTACCGAAGCGGAGGTTCTTGGAAACAGAGCAGCCGTAAAGTTTGGGGTGCCTGTGTCTTGTTGATTTTTAGTTTTCCCAATTTATACGCCCATGAGTGGAAGTGCCCTATGCTCTCAACGCTGTGTTTATTACTTGTTTCAGGACACACCGTACTCATCTCCAGAGTGCCTGTTGGCAATTTACATCCCGCCCATCAGCGTAGCAAGGCTCCCATGTCTCCATGGCCTGTCCTGCTTTTCTGGTTTTTACACTTTGTTCAGCATGGCCCTTTTGACCGAGGGCAAGCGAGACTTCTTTGTAGCGCTGATTTGCCCTTCCGGCTTGCTTGGTTGGCCAAAAGGGGCGTATGCGTTTTTTCCTGAATGTATTCAGGAAAAAACGCATACGCCCCTTTTGGCCAAGGGCATCATTGTCAACGTTTTGCCGCTTTTCATGTGCTTTAAAGGCGAGTCGAATCTACCACCTGAAATCTGTTTCCTGCAAATCTGCCTTGCTTTCAAATCCTCTTCGTTGCCTTCCCTCAATATATTTGTGGACGAGAGTTCTCATTTATAACTCTGCACGTTTGTGAATTGCAGTGCCCCTGAGCTCCATTTGGCTCCTCGCTTTTTTGGGAGCTGGCCGCAAAAGCGCAGGATTGCTTCAGGCCCTATTTTGGTTCTGGGGGCAGGCTGAGCCTGTGGTTCATTCTTCTTCCTGATGGGAAAATGGAGTGACCTATGCCTGTCCCAACACCTAGGGCTCGTCTCTCGTTGGTTCCCCGTCTTCACGTTCATCCTCAGGACAAATTGCAACCTGTACAATCAGGAGGTTAAAGGTGCTGATTCTCCAAGTAGGGAGATGGTTAGTCAAGCAGCTGGAATGGTGAACCCGAGCACAAGGAGAGGAGAAATGAGGTGCATTTTAGAAACCTTTCCCGATCTCATGGCATACCATCTTCTGGGTTTCCCATGCATGTTTTGATGTAGGAAGATGCCCTTGTACCTGGAGATTTGAGACCCATGGGGTGTGTTCCCCGCAGTGTTACCTTAAAGTATCTGCGTTTGCTCACCCAACCTCACCAATCCTCTCAGCCCCAAGAGTGTCCCGCCTTATGTCTCATTCAGCTGTGGGTGTAGATATGGTCAATCCAGGTTGCATCATAGACCCTGAACGGATTTTGTAAGAATTTCTCTCTCTTTCACTGTCTTTGTTTTGTGGGTTTTTTAAAGTAATGTATGTTTAGAATCGGGCTTGGCTGCTTTTCCCTGCTGTGTTGATGCCGCTTTACAACCTCTTGATTCACTTGCAGAGAGATATCGATACATAGGTTTTCAGATTCTTACTAGTCAGATATATTCTTGTGTGGTGACTAGGGTGTGTTGAGTCCAGTTCACTGAGCAGGGAGTAGGCCTTGTCTATTACATATTTGGCTTATGGAGCGGTCTCTGAGCTAATTTGAAACCCTTGTTTTATGCATCACCCGACCTCACCTTTCCCGTTAAGCAGCCATAGTGTGTCTTCTAAAGGTGTGCCTCTGTTCTGTTTTGTAATTCAGTTCAAGTGTAGCGATTTTGACATTCCCTCTATAAACGATATCTTAGGATAAGTGTCTTTTTCTGTGTGACTTATTTCACTTAGAATCATCGTACCTAAATCCACTCATCATGCTGCTAACTAGCCTTATGACATTGATTTCATGGCTGAGTGATATTCCATTGTGCCAAGTACCACCATTTCTTTATCCATTTTTCTCTTTCCTGGGATATTGAAGGTGTACCGAAGCGGAGGTTCTTGGAAACAGAGCAGCCGTAAACTTTAGGGTGCCTGTGTCTTGTTGATTTTTAGTTTTCCCAATTTATACGCCCATGAGTGGAAGTGCCCTATGCTCTCTACGCTGTGTTTATTACTTGTTTCAGGACACACCGTACTCTTCTCCAGAGTGCCTGTTGGCAATTTACATCCCGCCCATCAGCGTAGTAAGGCTCCCATGTCTCCATGGCCTGTCCTGCTTTTCTGGTTTTTACACTTTGTTCAGCATGGCCCTTTTGACCGAGGGCAAGCGAGACTTCTTTGTAGCGTTGATTTGCACTTCCGGCTTGCTTGGTTGGCCAAAAAGGGCGTATGCGTTTTTTCCTGAATATATTCAGGAAAAAACGCATACGCCCTTTTTGGCCAAGGGCATCATTGTCAACCTTTTGCCGCTTTTCATGTGCTTTAAAGGCGAGTCGAATCTACCTCCTGAAATCTGTTTCCTGCAAATCTGCCTTGCTTTCAAATCCTCTTCGTTGCCTTCCCTCAATATATTTGTGGACGAGAGTTCTCATTTATAACTCTGCACGTTTGTGAATTGCAGTGCCCCTGAGCTCCATTTGTCTCCTCGCTTTTTTGGGAGCTGGCCGCAAAAGCGCAGGATTGCTTCAGGCCTTATTTTGGTTCTGGGGTGCAGGCTGAGCCTGTGGTTCATTCTTCTTCCTGATGGGAAAATGGAGTGACCTGTGCCTGTCCCAACACCTAGGGCTAGTCTTTCGTTGGTTCCCCGTCTTCCCGTTCATCCTCAGGACAAATTGCAACCTGGACGAAACAGGAGGTTAAAGGTGCTGATTCTCCAAGTAGGGAGATGGTTAGTCAAGCAGCTGGAATGGCGAACCCGAGCACAAGGAGAGGAGAAATGAGGTGCGTTTTAGAAACCTTTCCCGATCTCATGGCATACCATCTTCTGGGTTTCCCATTCATGTTTTGATGTAGGAAGATTCCCTTGTACCTGGAGATTTGAGACCCATGGGGTGGGTACCCCGCGGTATTACTTTAAAGTATCTGCATTTGCTCACCCAACCTCACCAATCCTCTCAGCCCCAAGAGTGTCCAGCCTTATGTCTCATCCAGCTGTGGGTCTAGATATGGTCAATCCAGGTTGCATCAGAGACCCTGAACAGATTTTGTAAGAATTTCTCTCTCTTTCACTGTCTTTGCTTTGTGGGTTTTTTAAAGTAATGTATGTTTAGAATGGGGTTTGGCTGCTATTCCCTGCTGTGTTTATGCCGGTTTACACCCTCTTGATTCACTTGCAGAGAGATATCAATACATAGGTTTTCAGATTCATACTAGTCAGATATATTCTTGTGCGGTGACTAGGGGGTGTTGAGTCCAGTTCACTGAGCAGGGAGTAGGCCTTGTCTATTACATATTTGGCTTATGGAGCGGTGTCTGAGCTAATTTCAAACCCTTGTTTTATGCATCACCCCACCTCACCTTTCCGGTTAAGCAGCCATAGTGTGTCTTCTAAAGGTGTGCCTGTGTTCTGTTTTGTAATTCAGTTCAAGTGTAGCGATTTTGACATTCCCTCTATAAGCGATATCTTAGGATAAGTGCCTTTTTCTGTGTGACTTATTTCACTTAGAATCATCGTACCTAAATCCACTCATCATGCTGCTAACTAGCCTTATGACATTGATTTCATGGCTGAGTGATATTGCATTGTGCCAAGTACCACCATTTCTTTATCCATTTTTCTCTTTCCTGGGATATTGAAGGTGTACCGAAGCGGAGGTTCTTGGAAACAGAGCAGCCGTAAAGTTTGGGGTGCCTGTGTCTTGTTGATTTTTACTTTTCCCAATTTATACGCCCATGAGTGGAAGTGCCCTATGCTCTCAACGCTGTGTTTATTACTTGTTTCAGGACACACCGTACTCATCTCCAGAGTGCCTGTTGGCAATTTACATCCCGCCCATCAGCGTAGCAAGGCTCCCATGTCTCCATGGCCTGTCCTGCTTTTCTGGTTTTTACACTTTGTTCAGCATGGCCCTTTTGACCGAGGGCAAGCGAGACTTCTTTGTAGCGCTGATTTGCCCTTCCGGCTTGCTTGGTTGGCCAAAAGGGGCGTATGCGTTTTTTCCTGAATGTATTCAGGAAAAAACGCATACGCCCCTTTTGGCCAAGGGCATCATTGTCAACGTTTTGCCGCTTTTCATGTGCTTTAAAGGCGAGTCGAATCTACCACCTGAAATCTGTTTCCTGCAAATCTGCCTTGCTTTCAAATCCTCTTCGTTGCCTTCCCTCAATATATTTGTGGACGAGAGTTCTCATTTATAACTCTGCACGTTTGTGAATTGCAGTGCCCCTGAGCTCCATTTGGCTCCTCGCTTTTTTGGGAGCTGGCCGCAAAAGCGCAGGATTGCTTCAGGCCCTATTTTGGTTCTGGGGGCAGGCTGAGCCTGTGGTTCATTCTTCTTCCTGATGGGAAAATGGAGTGACCTATGCCTGTCCCAACACCTAGGGCTCGTCTCTCGTTGGTTCCCCGTCTTCACGTTCATCCTCAGGACAAATTGCAACCTGTACAATCAGGAGGTTAAAGGTGCTGATTCTCCAAGTAGGGAGATGGTTAGTCAAGCAGCTGGAATGGTGAACCCGAGCACAAGGAGAGGAGAAATGAGGTGCATTTTAGAAACCTTTCCCGATCTCATGGCATACCATCTTCTGGGTTTCCCATGCATGTTTTGATGTAGGAAGATGCCCTTGTACCTGGAGATTTGAGACCCATGGGGTGTGTTCCCCGCAGTGTTACCTTAAAGTATCTGCGTTTGCTCACCCAACCTCACCAATCCTCTCAGCCCCAAGAGTGTCCCGCCTTATGTCTCATTCAGCTGTGGGTGTAGATATGGTCAATCCAGGTTGCATCATAGACCCTGAACGGATTTTGTAAGAATTTCTCTCTCTTTCACTGTCTTTGTTTTGTGGGTTTTTTAAAGTAATGTATGTTTAGAATCGGGCTTGGCTGCTTTTCCCTGCTGTGTTGATGCCGCTTTACAACCTCTTGATTCACTTGCAGAGAGATATCGATACATAGGTTTTCAGATTCTTACTAGTCAGATATATTCTTGTGTGGTGACTAGGGTGTGTTGAGTCCAGTTCACTGAGCAGGGAGTAGGCCTTGTCTATTACATATTTGGCTTATGGAGCGGTCTCTGAGCTAATTTGAAACCCTTGTTTTATGCATCACCCGACCTCACCTTTCCCGTTAAGCAGCCATAGTGTGTCTTCTAAAGGTGTGCCTCTGTTCTGTTTTGTAATTCAGTTCAAGTGTAGCGATTTTGACATTCCCTCTATAAACGATATCTTAGGATAAGTGTCTTTTTCTGTGTGACTTATTTCACTTAGAATCATCGTACCTAAATCCACTCATCATGCTGCTAACTAGCCTTATGACATTGATTTCATGGCTGAGTGATATTCCATTGTGCCAAGTACCACCATTTCTTTATCCATTTTTCTCTTTCCTGGGATATTGAAGGTGTACCGAAGCGGAGGTTCTTGGAAACAGAGCAGCCGTAAACTTTAGGGTGCCTGTGTCTTGTTGATTTTTAGTTTTCCCAATTTATACGCCCATGAGTGGAAGTGCCCAATGCTCTCTACGCTGTGTTTATTACTTGTTTCAGGACACACCGTACTCTTCTCCAGAGTGCCTGTTGGCAATTTACATCCCGCCCATCAGCGTAGTAAGGCTCCCATGTCTCCATGGCCTGTCCTGCTTTTCTGGTTTTTACACTTTGTTCAGCATGGCCCTTTTGACCGAGGGCAAGCGAGACTTCTTTGTAGCGTTGATTTGCACTTCCGGCTTGCTTGGTTGGCCAAAAAGGGCGTATGCGTTTTTTCCTGAATATATTCAGGAAAAAACGCATACGCCCTTTTTGGCCAAGGGCATCATTGTCAACCTTTTGCCGCTTTTCATGTGCTTTAAAGGCGAGTCAAATCTACCTCCTGAAATCTGTTTCCTGCAAATCTGCCTTGCTTTCAAATCCTCTTCGTTGCCTTCCCTCAATATATTTGTGGACGAGAGTTCTCATTTATAACTCTGCACGTTTGTGAATTGCAGTGCCCCTGAGCTCCATTTGTCTCCTCGCTTTTTTGGGAGCTGGCCGCAAAAGCGCAGGATTGCTTCAGGCCTTATTTTGGTTCTGGGGTGCAGGCTGAGCCTGTGGTTCATTCTTCTTCCTGATGGGAAAATGGAGTGACCTGTGCCTGTCCCAACACCTAGGGCTAGTCTTTCGTTGGTTCCCCATCTTCCCGTTCATCCTCAGGACAAATTGCAACCTGGACGAAACAGGAGGTTAAAGGTGCTGATTCTCCAAGTAGGGAGATGGTTAGTCAAGCAGCTGGAATGGCGAACCCGAGCACAAGGAGAGGAGAAATGAGGTGCGTTTTAGAAACCTTTCCCGATCTCATGGCATACCATCTTCTGGGTTTCCCATGCATGTTTTGATGTAGGAAGATTCCCTTGTACCTGGAGATTTGAGACCCATGGGGTGGGTACCCCGCGGTATTACTTTAAAGTATCTGCATTTGCTCACCCAACCTCACCAATCCTCTCAGCCCCAAGAGTGTCCAGCCTTATGTCTCATCCAGCTGTGGGTCTAGATATGGTCAATCCAGGTTGCATCAGAGACCCTGAACAGATTTTGTAAGAATTTCTCTCTCTTTCACTGTCTTTGCTTTGTGGGTTTTTTAAAGTAATGTATGTTTAGAATGGGGTTTGGCTGCTATTCCCTGCTGTGTTTATGCCGGTTTACACCCTCTTGATTCACTTGCAGAGAGATATCAATACATAGGTTTTCAGATTCATACTAGTCAGATATATTCTTGTGCGGTGACTAGGGGGTGTTGAGTCCAGTTCACTGAGCAGGGAGTAGGCCTTGTCTATTACATATTTGGCTTATGGAGCGGTGTCTGAGCTAATTTCAAACCCTTGTTTTATGCATCACCCCACCTCACCTTTCCGGTTAAGCAGCCATAGTGTGTCTTCTAAAGGTGTGCCTGTGTTCTGTTTTGTAATTCAGTTCAAGTGTAGCGATTTTGACATTCCCTCTATAAGCGATATCTTAGGATAAGTGCCTTTTTCTGTGTGACTTATTTCACTTAGAATCATCGTACCTAAATCCACTCATCATGCTGCTAACTAGCCTTATGACATTGATTTCATGGCTGAGTGATATTGCATTGTGCCAAGTACCACCATTTCTTTATCCATTTTTCTCTTTCCTGGGATATTGAAGGTGTACCGAAGCGGAGGTTCTTGGAAACAGAGCAGCCGTAAAGTTTGGGGTGCCTGTGTCTTGTTGATTTTTACTTTTCCCAATTTATACGCCCATGAGTGGAAGTGCCCTATGCTCTCAACGCTGTGTTTATTACTTGTTTCAGGACACACCGTACTCATCTCCAGAGTGCCTGTTGGCAATTTACATCCCGCCCATCAGCGTAGCAAGGCTCCCATGTCTCCATGGCCTGTCCTGCTTTTCTGGTTTTTACACTTTGTTCAGCATGGCCCTTTTGACCGAGGGCAAGCGAGACTTCTTTGTAGCGCTGATTTGCCCTTCTGGCTTGCTTGGTTGGCCAAAAGGGGCGTATGCGTTTTTTCCTGAATGTATTCAGGAAAAAACGCATACGCCCCTTTTGGCCAAGGGCATCATTGTCAACGTTTTGCCGCTTTTCATGTGCTTTAAAGGCGAGTCGAATCTACCTCCTGAAATCTGTTTCCTGCAAATCTGCCTTGCTTTCAAATCCTCTTCGTTGCCTTCCCTCAATATATTTGTGGACGAGAGTTCTCATTTATAACTCTGCACGTTTGTGAATTGCAGTGCCCCTGAGCTCCATTTGGCTCCTCGCTTTTTTGGGAGCTGGCCACAAAAGCGCAGGATTGCTTCAGGCCCTATTTTGGTTCTGGGGGCAGGCTGAGCCTGTGGTTCATTCTTCTTCCTGATGGGAAAATGGAGTGACCTATGCCTGTCCCAACACCTAGGGCTCGTCTCTCGTTGGTTCCCCGTCTTCACGTTCATCCTCAGGACAAATTGCAACCTGTACAATCAGGAGGTTAAAGGTGCTGATTCTCCAAGTAGGGAGATGGTTAGTCAAGCAGCTGGAATGGTGAACCCGAGCACAAGGAGAGGAGAAATGAGGTGCATTTTAGAAACCTTTCCCGATCTCATGGCATACCATCTTCTGGGTTTCCCATGCATGTTTTGATGTAGGAAGATGCCCTTGTACCTGGAGATTTGAGACCCATGGGGTGTGTTCCCCGCAGTGTTACCTTAAAGTATCTGCGTTTGCTCACCCAACCTCACCAATCCTCTCAGCCCCAAGAGTGTCCCGCCTTATGTCTCATTCAGCTGTGGGTCTAGATATGGTCAATCCAGGTTGCATCATAGACCCTGAACGGATTTTGTAAGAATTTCTCTCTCTTTCACTGTCTTTGTTTTGTGGGTTTTTTAAAGTAATGTATGTTTAGAATCGGGCTTGGCTGCTTTTCCCTGCTGTGTTGATGCCGCTTTACAACCTCTTGATTCACTTGCAGAGAGATATCGATACATAGGTTTTCAGATTCTTACTAGTCAGATATATTCTTGTGTGGTGACTAGGGTGTGTTGAGTCCAGTTCACTGAGCAGGGAGTAGGCCTTGTCTATTACATATTTGGCTTATGGAGCGGTCTCTGAGCTAATTTGAAACCCTTGTTTTATGCATCACCCCACCTCACCTTTCCCGTTAAGCAGCCATAGTGTGTCTTCTAAAGGTGTGCCTCTGTTCTGTTTTGTAATTCAGTTCAAGTGTAGCGATTTTGACATTCCCTCTATAAACGATATCTTAGGATAAGTGTCTTTTTCTGTGTGACTTATTTCACTTAGAATCATCGTACCTAAATCCACTCATCATGCTGCTAACTAGCCTTATGACATTGATTTCATGGCTGAGTGATATTCCATTGTGCCAAGTACCACCATTTCTTTATCCATTTTTCTCTTTCCTGGGATATTGAAGGTGTACCGAAGCGGAGGTTCTTGGAAACAGAGCAGCCGTAAAGTTTGGGGTGCCTGTGTCTTGTTGATTTTTAGTTTTCCCAATTTATACGCCCATGAGTGGAAGTGCCCTATGCTCTCTACGCTGTGTTTATTACTTGTTTCAGGACACACCGTACTCTTCTCCAGAGTGCCTGTTGGCAATTTACATCCCGCCCATCAGCGTAGTAAGGCTCCCATGTCTCCATGGCCTGTCCTGCTTTTCTGGTTTTTACACTTTGTTCAGCATGGCCCTTTTGACCGAGGGCAAGCGAGACTTCTTTGTAGCGTTGATTTGCACTTCCGGCTTGCTTGGTTGGCCAAAAAGGGCGTATGCGTTTTTTCCTGAATATATTCAGGAAAAAACGCATACGCCCTTTTTGGCCAAGGGCATCATTGTCAACCTTTTGCCGCTTTTCATGTGCTTTAAAGGCGAGTCGAATCTACCTCCTGAAATCTGTTTCCTGCAAATCTGCCTTGCTTTCAAATCCTCTTCGTTGCCTTCCCTCAATATATTTGTGGACGAGAGTTCTCATTTATAACTCTGCACGTTTGTGAATTGCAGTGCCCCTGAGCTCCATTTGTCTCCTCGCTTTTTTGGGAGCTGGCCGCAAAAGCGCAGGATTGCTTCAGGCCCTATTTTGGTTCTGGGGGGCAGGCTGAGCCTGTGGTTCATTCTTCTTCCTGATGGGAAAATGGAGTGACCTGTGCCTGTCCCAACACCTAGGGCTAGTCTTTCGTTGGTTCCCCGTCTTCCCCTTCATCCTCAGGACAAATTGCAACCTGGACGAAACAGGAGGTTAAAGGTGCTGATTCTCCAAGTAGGGAGATGGTTAGTCAAGCAGCTGGAATGGCGAACCCGAGCACAAGGAGAGGAGAAATGAGGTGCGTTTTAGAAACCTTTCCCGATCTCATGGCATACCATCTTCTGGGTTTCCCATGCATGTTTTGATGTAGGAAGATTCCCTTGTACCTGGAGATTTGAGACCCATGGGGTGGGTACCCCGCGGTATTACTTTAAAGTATCTGCATTTGCTCACCCAACCTCACCAATCCTCTCAGCCCCAAGAGTGTCCAGCCTTATGTCTCATCCAGCTGTGGGTCTAGATATGGTCAATCCAGGTTGCATCAGAGACCCTGAACAGATTTTGTAAGAATTTCTCTCTCTTTCACTGTCTTTGCTTTGTGGGTTTTTTAAAGTAATGTATGTTTAGAATGGGGTTTGGCTGCTATTCCCTGCTGTGTTTATGCCGGTTTACACCCTCTTGATTCACTTGCAGAGAGATATCAATACATAGGTTTTCAGATTCATACTAGTCAGATATATTCTTGTGCGGTGACTAGGGGGTGTTGAGTCCAGTTCACTGAGCAGGGAGTAGGCCTTGTCTATTACATATTTGGCTTATGGAGCGGTGTCTGAGCTAATTTCAAACCCTTGTTTTATGCATCACCCCACCTCACCTTTCCGGTTAAGCAGCCATAGTGTGTCTTCTAAAGGTGTGCCTGTGTTCTGTTTTGTAATTCAGTTCAAGTGTAGCGATTTTGACATTCCCTCTATAAGCGATATCTTAGGATAAGTGCCTTTTTCTGTGTGACTTATTTCACTTAGAATCATCGTACCTAAATCCACTCATCATGCTGCTAACTAGCCTTATGACATTGATTTCATGGCTGAGTGATATTGCATTGTGCCAAGTACCACCATTTCTTTATCCATTTTTCTCTTTCCTGGGATATTGAAGGTGTACCGAAGCGGAGGTTCTTGGAAACAGAGCAGCCGTAAAGTTTGGGGTGCCTGTGTCTTGTTGATTTTTAGTTTTCCCAATTTATACGCCCATGAGTGGAAGTGCCCTATGCTCTCAACGCTGTGTTTATTACTTGTTTCAGGACACACCGTACTCATCTCCAGAGTGCCTGTTGGCAATTTACATCCCGCCCATCAGCATAGCAAGGCTCCCATGTCTCCATGGCCTGTCCTGCTTTTCTGGTTTTTACACTTTGTTCAGCATGGCCCTTTTGACCGAGGGCAAGCGAGACTTCTTTGTAGCGCTGATTTGCCCTTCCGGCTTGCTTGGTTGGCCAAAAGGGGCGTATGCGTTTTTTCCTGAATGTATTCAGGAAAAAACGCATACGCCCCTTTTGGCCAAGGGCATCATTGTCAACGTTTTGCCGCTTTTCATGTGCTTTAAAGGCGAGTCGAATCTACCACCTGAAATCTGTTTCCTGCAAATCTGCCTTGCTTTCAAATCCTCTTCGTTGCCTTCCCTCAATATATTTGTGGACGAGAGTTCTCATTTATAACTCTGCACGTTTGTGAATTGCAGTGCCCCTGAGCTCCATTTGGCTCCTCGCTTTTTTGGGAGCTGGCCGCAAAAGCGCAGGATTGCTTCAGGCCCTATTTTGGTTCTGGGGGCAGGCTGAGCCTGTGGTTCATTCTTCTTCCTGATGGGAAAATGGAGTGACCTATGCCTGTCCCAACACCTAGGGCTCGTCTCTCGTTGGTTCCCCGTCTTCACGTTCATCCTCAGGACAAATTGCAACCTGTACAATCAGGAGGTTAAAGGTGCTGATTCTCCAAGTAGGGAGATGGTTAGTCAAGCAGCTGGAATGGTGAACCCGAGCACAAGGAGAGGAGAAATGAGGTGCATTTTAGAAACCTTTCCCGATCTCATGGCATACCATCTTCTGGGTTTCCCATGCATGTTTTGATGTAGGAAGATGCCCTTGTACCTGGAGATTTGAGACCCATGGGGTGTGTTCCCCGCAGTGTTACCTTAAAGTATCTGCGTTTGCTCACCCAACCTCACCAATCCTCTCAGCCCCAAGAGTGTCCCGCCTTATGTCTCATTCAGCTGTGGGTGTAGATATGGTCAATCCAGGTTGCATCATAGACCCTGAACGGATTTTGTAAGAATTTCTCTCTCTTTCACTGTCTTTGTTTTGTGGGTTTTTTAAAGTAATGTATGTTTAGAATCGGGCTTGGCTGCTTTTCCCTGCTGTGTTGATGCCGCTTTACAACCTCTTGATTCACTTGCAGAGAGATATCGATACATAGGTTTTCAGATTCTTACTAGTCAGATATATTCTTGTGTGGTGACTAGGGTGTGTTGAGTCCAGTTCACTGAGCAGGGAGTAGGCCTTGTCTATTACATATTTGGCTTATGGAGCGGTCTCTGAGCTAATTTGAAACCCTTGTTTTATGCATCACCCCACCTCACCTTTCCCGTTAAGCAGCCATAGTGTGTCTTCTAAAGGTGTGCCTCTGTTCTGTTTTGTAATTCAGTTCAAGTGTAGCGATTTTGACATTCCCTCTATAAACGATATCTTAGGATAAGTGTCTTTTTCTGTGTGACTTATTTCACTTAGAATCATCGTACCTAAATCCACTCATCATG
The DNA here is from genome assembly GCF_028564815.1 of Eubalaena glacialis. Classification (NCBI taxonomy): domain Eukaryota; kingdom Metazoa; phylum Chordata; class Mammalia; order Artiodactyla; family Balaenidae; genus Eubalaena; species Eubalaena glacialis. The sequence continues at coordinate 425,104 of NW_026871216.1, forward strand.
CTGCTAACTAGCCTTATGACATTGATTTCATGGCTGAGTGATATTCCATTGTGCCAAGTACCACCATTTCTTTATCCATTTTTCTCTTTCCTGGGATATTGAAGGTGTACCGAAGCGGAGGTTCTTGGAAACAGAGCAGCCGTAAACTTTAGGGTGCCTGTGTCTTGTTGATTTTTAGTTTTCCCAATTTATACGCCCATGAGTGGAAGTGCCCTATGCTCTCTACGCTGTGTTTATTACTTGTTTCAGGACACACCGTACTCTTCTCCAGAGTGCCTGTTGGCAATTTACATCCCGCCCATCAGCGTAGTAAGGCTCCCATGTCTCCATGGCCTGTCCTGCTTTTCTGGTTTTTACACTTTGTTCAGCATGGCCCTTTTGACCGAGGGCAAGCGAGACTTCTTTGTAGCGTTGATTTGCACTTCCGGCTTGCTTGGTTGGCCAAAAAGGGCGTATGCGTTTTTTCCTGAATATATTCAGGAAAAAACGCATACGCCCTTTTTGGCCAAGGGCATCATTGTCAACCTTTTGCCGCTTTTCATGTGCTTTAAAGGCGAGTCGAATCTACCTCCTGAAATCTGTTTCCTGCAAATCTGCCTTGCTTTCAAATCCTCTTCGTTGCCTTCCCTCAATATATTTGTGGACGAGAGTTCTCATTTATAACTCTGCACGTTTGTGAATTGCAGTGCCCCTGAGCTCCATTTGTCTCCTCGCTTTTTTGGGAGCTGGCCGCAAAAGCGCAGGATTGCTTCAGGCCTTATTTTGGTTCTGGGGTGCAGGCTGAGCCTGTGGTTCATTCTTCTTCCTGATGGGAAAATGGAGTGACCTGTGCCTGTCCCAACACCTAGGGCTAGTCTTTCGTTGGTTCCCCGTCTTCCCGTTCATCCTCAGGACAAATTGCAACCTGGACGAAACAGGAGGTTAAAGGTGCTGATTCTCCAAGTAGGGAGATGGTTAGTCAAGCAGCTGGAATGGCGAACCCGAGCACAAGGAGAGGAGAAATGAGGTGCGTTTTAGAAACCTTTCCCGATCTCATGGCATACCATCTTCTGGGTTTCCCATGCATGTTTTGATGTAGGAAGATTCCCTTGTACCTGGAGATTTGAGACCCATGGGGTGGGTACCCCGCGGTATTACTTTAAAGTATCTGCATTTGCTCACCCAACCTCACCAATCCTCTCAGCCCCAAGAGTGTCCAGCCTTATGTCTCATCCAGCTGTGGGTCTAGATATGGTCAATCCAGGTTGCATCAGAGACCCTGAACAGATTTTGTAAGAATTTCTCTCTCTTTCACTGTCTTTGCTTTGTGGGTTTTTTAAAGTAATGTATGTTTAGAATGGGGTTTGGCTGCTATTCCCTGCTGTGTTTATGCCGGTTTACACCCTCTTGATTCACTTGCAGAGAGATATCAATACATAGGTTTTCAGATTCATACTAGTCAGATATATTCTTGTGCGGTGACTAGGGGGTGTTGAGTCCAGTTCACTGAGCAGGGAGTAGGCCTTGTCTATTACATATTTGGCTTATGGAGCGGTGTCTGAGCTAATTTCAAACCCTTGTTTTATGCATCACCCCACCTCACCTTTCCGGTTAAGCAGCCATAGTGTGTCTTCTAAAGGTGTGCCTGTGTTCTGTTTTGTAATTCAGTTCAAGTGTAGCGATTTTGACATTCCCTCTATAAGCGATATCTTAGGATAAGTGCCTTTTTCTGTGTGACTTATTTCACTTAGAATCATCGTACCTAAATCCACTCATCATGCTGCTAACTAGCCTTATGACATTGATTTCATGGCTGAGTGATATTGCATTGTGCCAAGTACCACCATTTCTTTATCCATTTTTCTCTTTCCTGGGATATTGAAGGTGTACCGAAGCGGAGGTTCTTGGAAAGAGAGCAGCCGTAAAGTTTGGGGTGCCTGTGTCTTGTTGATTTTTAGTTTTCCCAATTTATACGCCCATGAGTGGAAGTGCCCTATGCTCTCAACGCTGTGTTTATTACTTGTTTCAGGACACACCGTACTCATCTCCAGAGTACCTGTTGGCAATTTACATCCCGCCCATCAGCGTAGCAAGGCTGCCATGTCTCCATGGCCTGTCCTGCTTTTCTGGTTTTTACACTTTGTTCAGCATGGCCCTTTTGACCGAGGTCAAGCGAGACTTCTTTGTAGCGCTGATTTGCCCTTCCGGCTTGCTTGGTTGGCCAAAAGGGGCGTATGCGTTTTTTCCTGAATGTATTCAGGAAAAAACGCATACGCCCCTTTTGGCCAAGGGCATCATTGTCAATGTTTTGCCGCTTTTCATGTGCTTTAAAGGCGAGTCGAATCTACCTCCTGAAATCTGTTTCCTGCAAATCTGCCTTGCTTTCAAATCCTCTTCGTTGCCTTCCCTCAATATATTTGTGGACGAGAGTTCTCATTTATAACTCTGCACGTTTGTGAATTGCAGTGCCCCTGAGCTCCATTTGGCTCTTCGCTTTTTTGGGAGCTGGCCGCAAAAGCGCAGGATTGCTTCAGGCCCTATTTTGGTTCTGGGGGCAGGCTGAGCCTGTGGTTCATTCTTCTTCCTGATGGGAAAATGGAGTGACCTATGCCTGTCCCAACACCTAGGGCTCGTCTCTCGTTGGTTCCCCGTCTTCACGTTCATCCTCAGGACAAATTGCAACCTGTACAATCAGGAGGTTAAAGGTGCTGATTCTCCAAGTAGGGAGATGGTTAGTCAAGCAGCTGGAATGGTGAACCCGAGCACAAGGAGAGGAGAAATGAGGTGCATTTTAGAAACCTTTCCCGATCTCATGGCATACCATCTTCTGGGTTTCCCATGCATGTTTTGATGTAGGAAGATGCCCTTGTACCTGGAGATTTGAGACCCATGGGGTGTGTTCCCCGCAGTGTTACCTTAAAGTATCTGCGTTTGCTCACCCAACCTCACCAATCCTCTCAGCCCCAAGAGTGTCCCGCCTTATGTCTCATTCAGCTGTGGGTCTAGATATGGTCAATCCAGGTTGCATCATAGACCCTGAACGGATTTTGTAAGAATTTCTCTCTCTTTCACTGTCTTTGTTTTGTGGGTTTTTTAAAGTAATGTATGTTTAGAATCGGGCTTGGCTGCTTTTCCCTGTTGTGTTGATGCCGCTTTACAACCTCTTGATTCACTTGCAGAGAGATATCGATACATAGGTTTTCAGATTCTTACTAGTCAGATATATTCTTGTGTGGTGACTAGGGTGTGTTGAGTCCAGTTCACTGAGCAGGGAGTAGGCCTTGTCTATTACATATTTGGCTTATGGAGCGGTCTCTGAGCTAATTTCAAACCCTTGTTTTATGCATCACCCCACCTCACCTTTCCCGTTAAGCAGCCATAGTGTGTCTTCTAAAGGTGTGCCTCTGTTCTGTTTTGTAATTCAGTTCAAGTGTAGCGATTTTGACATTCCCTCTATAAGCGATATCTTAGGATAAGTGTCTTTTTCTGTGTGACTTATTTCACTTAGAATCATCGTACCTAAATCCACTCATCATGCTGCTAACTAGCCTTATGACATTGATTTCATGGCTGAGTGATATTCCATTGTGCCAAGTACCACCATTTCTTTATCCATTTTTCTCTTTCCTGGGATATTGAAGGTGTACCGAAGCGGAGGTTCTTGGAAACAGAGCAGCCGTAAACTTTAGGGTGCCTGTGTCTTGTTGATTTTTAGTTTTCCCAATTTATACGCCCATGAGTGGAAGTGCCCTATGCTCTCTACGCTGTGTTTATTACTTGTTTCAGGACACACCGTACTCTTCTCCAGAGTGCCTGTTGGCAATTTACATCCCGCCCATCAGCGTAGTAAGGCTCCCATGTCTCCATGGCCTGTCCTGCTTTTCTGGTTTTTACACTTTGTTCAGCATGGCCCTTTTGACCGAGGGCAAGCGAGACTTCTTTGTAGCGTTGATTTGCACTTCCGGCTTGCTTGGTTGGCCAAAAAGGGCGTATGCGTTTTTTCCTGAATATATTCAGGAAAAAACGCATACGCCCTTTTTGGCCAAGGGCATCATTGTCAACCTTTTGCCGCTTTTCATGTGCTTTAAAGGCGAGTCGAATCTACCTCCTGAAATCTGTTTCCTGCAAATCTGCCTTGCTTTCAAATCCTCTTCGTTGCCTTCCCTCAATATATTTGTGGACGAGAGTTCTCATTTATAACTCTGCACGTTTGTGAATTGCAGTGCCCCTGAGCTCCATTTGTCTCCTCGCTTTTTTGGGAGCTGGCCGCAAAAGCGCAGGATTGCTTCAGGCCCTATTTTGGTTCTGGGGGGCAGGCTGAGCCTGTGGTTCATTCTTCTTCCTGATGGGAAAATGGAGTGACCTGTGCCTGTCCCAACACCTAGGGCTAGTCTTTCGTTGGTTCCCCGTCTTCCCGTTCATCCTCAGGACAAATTGCAACCTGGACGAAACAGGAGGTTAAAGGTGCTGATTCTCCAAGTAGGGAGATGGTTAGTCAAGCAGCTGGAATGGCGAACCCGAGCACAAGGAGAGGAGAAATGAGGTGCGTTTTAGAAACCTTTCCCGATCTCATGGCATACCATCTTCTGGGTTTCCCATGCATGTTTTGATGTAGGAAGATTCCCTTGTACCTGGAGATTTGAGACCCATGGGGTGGGTACCCCGCGGTATTACTTTAAAGTATCTGCATTTGCTCACCCAACCTCACCAATCCTCTCAGCCCCAAGAGTGTCCAGCCTTATGTCTCATCCAGCTGTGGGTCTAGATATGGTCAATCCAGGTTGCATCAGAGACCCTGAACGGATTTTGTAAGAATTTCTCTCTCTTTCACTGTCTTTGCTTTGTGGGTTTTTTAAAGTAATGTATGTTTAGAATGGGGTTTGGCTGCTATTCCCTGCTGTGTTTATGCCGGTTTACACCCTCTTGATTCACTTGCAGAGAGATATCAATACATAGGTTTTCAGATTCATACTAGTCAGATATATTCTTGTGCGGTGACTAGGGGGTGTTGAGTCCAGTTCACTGAGCAGGGAGTAGGCCTTGTCTATTACATATTTGGCTTATGGAGCGGTGTCTGAGCTAATTTCAAACCCTTGTTTTATGCATCACCCCACCTCACCTTTCCGGTTAAGCAGCCATAGTGTGTCTTCTAAAGGTGTGCCTGTGTTCTGTTTTGTAATTCAGTTCAAGTGTAGCGATTTTGACATTCCCTCTATAAGCGATATCTTAGGATAAGTGCCTTTTTCTGTGTGACTTATTTCACTTAGAATCATCGTACCTAAATCCACTCATCATGCTGCTAACTAGCCTTATGACATTGATTTCATGGCTGAGTGATATTGCATTGTGCCAAGTACCACCATTTCTTTATCCATTTTTCTCTTTCCTGGGATATTGAAGGTGTACCGAAGCGGAGGTTCTTGGAAACAGAGCAGCCGTAAAGTTTGGGGTGCCTGTGTCTTGTTGATTTTTAGTTTTCCCAATTTATATGCCCATGAGTGGAAGTGCCCTATGCTCTCAACGCTGTGTTTATTACTTGTTTCAGGACACACCGTACTCATCTCCAGAGTGCCTGTTGGCAATTTACATCCCGCCCATCAGCGTAGCAAGGCTCCCATGTCTCCATGGCCTGTCCTGCTTTTCTGGTTTTTACACTTTGTTCAGCATGGCCCTTTTGACCGAGGGCAAGCGAGACTTCTTTGTAGCGCTGATTTGCCCTTCCGGCTTGCTTGGTTGGCCAAAAGGGGCGTATGCGTTTTTTCCTGAATGTATTCAGGAAAAAACGCATACGCCCCTTTTGGCCAAGGGCATCATTGTCAACGTTTTGCCGCTTTTCATGTGCTTTAAAGGCGAGTCGAATCTACCTCCTGAAATCTGTTTCCTGCAAATCTGCCTTGCTTTCAAATCCTCTTCGTTGCCTTCCCTCAATATATTTGTGGACGAGAGTTCTCATTTATAACTCTGCACGTTTGTGAATTGCAGTGCCCCTGAGCTCCATTTGGCTCCTCGCTTTTTTGGGAGCTGGCCGCAAAAGCGCAGGATTGCTTCAGGCCCTATTTTGGTTCTGGGGGCAGGCTGAGCCTGTGGTTCATTCTTCTTCCTGATGGGAAAATGGAGTGACCTATGCCTGTCCCAACACCTAGGGCTCGTCTCTCGTTGGTTCCCCGTCTTCACGTTCATCCTCAGGACAAATTGCAACCTGTACAATCAGGAGGTTAAAGGTGCTGATTCTCCAAGTAGGGAGATGGTTAGTCAAGCAGCTGGAATGGTGAACCCGAGCACAAGGAGAGGAGAAATGAGGTGCATTTTAGAAACCTTTCCCGATCTCATGGCATACCATCTTCTGGATTTCCCATGCATGTTTTGATGTAGGAAGATGCCCTTGTACCTGGAGATTTGAGACCCATGGGGTGTGTTCCCCGCAGTGTTACCTTAAAGTATCTGCGTTTGCTCACCCAACCTCACCAATCCTCTCAGCCCCAAGAGTGTCCCGCCTTATGTCTCATTCAGCTGTGGGTGTAGATATGGTCAATCCAGGTTGCATCATAGACCCTGAACGGATTTTGTAAGAATTTCTCTCTCTTTCACTGTCTTTGTTTTGTGGGTTTTTTAAAGTAATGTATGTTTAGAATCGGGCTTGGCTGCTTTTCCCTGCTGTGTTGATGCCGCTTTACAACCTCTTGATTCACTTGCAGAGAGATATCGATACATAGGTTTTCAGATTCTTACTAGTCAGATATATTCTTGTGTGGTGACTAGGGTTTGTTGAGTCCAGTTCACTGAGCAGGGAGTAGGCCTTGTCTATTACATATTTGGCTTATGGAGCGGTCTCTGAGCTAATTTCAAACCCTTGTTTTATGCATCACCCGACCTCACCTTTCCCGTTAAGCAGCCATAGTGTGTCTTCTAAAGGTGTGCCTCTGTTCTGTTTTGTAATTCAGTTCAAGTGTAGCGATTTTGACATTCCCTCTATAAACGATATCTTAGGATAAGTGTCTTTTTCTGTGTGACTTATTTCACTTAGAATCATCGTACCTAAATCCACTCATCATGCTGCTAACTAGCCTTATGACATTGATTTCATGGCTGAGTGATATTCCATTGTGCCAAGTACCACCATTTCTTTATCCATTTTTCTCTTTCCTGGGATATTGAAGGTGTACCGAAGCGGAGGTTCTTGGAAACAGAGCAGCCGTAAACTTTAGGGTGCCTGTGTCTTGTTGATTTTTAGTTTTCCCAATTTATACGCCCATGAGTGGAAGTGCCCTATGCTCTCTACGCTGTGTTTATTACTTGTTTCAGGACACACCGTACTCTTCTCCAGAGTGCCTGTTGGCAATTTACATCCCGCCCATCAGCGTAGTAAGGCTCCCATGTCTCCATGGCCTGTCCTGCTTTTCTGGTTTTTACACTTTGTTCAGCATGGCCCTTTTGACCGAGGGCAAGCGAGACTTCTTTGTAGCGTTGATTTGCACTTCCGGCTTGCTTGGTTGGCCAAAAAGGGCGTATGCGTTTTTTCCTGAATATATTCAGGAAAAAACGCATACGCCCTTTTTGGCCAAGGGCATCATTGTCAACCTTTTGCCGCTTTTCATGTGCTTTAAAGGCGAGTCGAATCTACCTCCTGAAATCTGTTTCCTGCAAATCTGCCTTGCTTTCAAATCCTCTTCGTTGCCTTCCCTCAATATATTTGTGGACGAGAGTTCTCATTTATAACTCTGCACGTTTGTGAATTGCAGTGCCCCTGAGCTCCATTTGTCTCCTCGCTTTTTTGGGAGCTGGCCGCAAAAGCGCAGGATTGCTTCAGGCCTTATTTTGGTTCTGGGGTGCAGGCTGAGCCTGTGGTTCATTCTTCTTCCTGATGGGAAAATGGAGTGACCTGTGCCTGTCCCAACACCTAGGGCTAGTCTTTCGTTGGTTCCCCGTCTTCCCGTTCATCCTCAGGACAAATTGCAACCTGGACGAAACAGGAGGTTAAAGGTGCTGATTCTCCAAGTAGGGAGATGGTTAGTCAAGCAGCTGGAATGGCGAACCCGAGCACAAGGAGAGGAGAAATGAGGTGCGTTTTAGAAACCTTTCCCGATCTCATGGCATACCATCTTCTGGGTTTCCCATGCATGTTTTGATGTAGGAAGATTCCCTTGTACCTGGAGATTTGAGACCCATGGGGTGGGTACCCCGCGGTATTACTTTAAAGTATCTGCATTTGCTCACCCAACCTCACCAATCCTCTCAGCCCCAAGAGTGTCCAGCCTTATGTCTCATCCAGCTGTGGGTCTAGATATGGTCAATCCAGGTTGCATCAGAGACCCTGAACAGATTTTGTAAGAATTTCTCTCTCTTTCACTGTCTTTGCTTTGTGGGTTTTTTAAAGTTATGTATGTTTAGAATGGGGTTTGGCTGCTATTCCCTGCTGTGTTTATGCCGGTTTACACCCTCTTGATTCACTTGCAGAGAGATATTAATACATAGGTTTTCAGATTCATACTAGTCAGATATATTCTTGTGCGGTGACTAGGGGGTGTTGAGTCCAGTTCACTGAGCAGGGAGTAGGCCTTGTCTATTACATATTTGGCTTATGGAGCGGTCTCTGAGCTAATTTCAAACCCTTGTTTTATGCATCACCCCACCTCACCTTTCCCGTTAAGCAGCCATAGTGTGTCTTCTAAAGGTGTGCCTCTGTTCTGTTTTGTAATTCAGTTCAAGTGTAGCGATTTTGACATTCCCTCTATAAGCGATATCTTAGGATAAGTGTCTTTTTCTGTGTGACTTATTTCACTTAGAATCATCGTACCTAAATCCACTCATCATGCTGCTAACTAGCCTTATGACATTGATTTCATGGCTGAGTGATATTCCATTGTGCCAAGTACCACCATTTCTTTATCCATTTTTCTCTTTCCTGGGATATTGAAGGTGTACCGAAGCGGAGGTTCTTGGAAACAGAGCAGCCGTAAACTTTAGGGTGCCTGTGTCTTGTTGATTTTTAGTTTTCCCAATTTATACGCCCATGAGTGGAAGTGCCCTATGCTCTCTACGCTGTGTTTATTACTTGTTTCAGGACACACCGTACTCTTCTCCAGAGTGCCTGTTGGCAATTTACATCCCGCCCATCAGTGTAGTAAGGCTCCCATGTCTCCAGGGCCTGTCCTGCTTTTCTGGTTTTTACACTTTGTTCAGCATGGCCCTTTTGACCGAGGGCAAGCGAGACTTCTTTGTAGCGTTGATTTGCACTTCCGGCTTGCTTGGTTGGCCAAAAAGGGCGTATGCGTTTTTTCCTGAATATATTCAGGAAAAAACGCATACGCCCTTTTTGGCCAAGGGCATCATTGTCAACCTTTTGCCGCTTTTCATGTGCTTTAAAGGCGAGTCGAATCTACCTCCTGAAATCTGTTTCCTGCAAATCTGCCTTGCTTTCAAATCCTCTTCGTTGCCTTCCCTCAATATATTTGTGGACGAGAGTTCTCATTTATAACTCTGCACGTTTGTGAATTGCAGTGCCCCTGAGCTCCATTTGTCTCCTCGCTTTTTTGGGAGCTGGCCGCAAAAGCGCAGGATTGCTTCAGGCCCTATTTTGGTTCTGGGGGGCAGGCGGAGCCTGTGGTTCATTCTTCTTCCTGATGGGAAAATGGAGTGACCTGTGCCTGTCCCAACACCTAGGGCTAGTCTCTCGTTGGTTCCCCGTCTTCCCGTTCATCCTCAGGACAAATTGCAACCTGGACGAAACAGGAGGTTAAAGGTGCTGATTCTCCAAGTAGGGAGATGGTTAGTCAAGCAGCTGGAATGGCGAACCCGAGCACAAGGAGAGGAGAAATGAGGTGCGTTTTAGAAACCTTTCCCGATCTCATGGCATACCATCTTCTGGGTTTCCCATGCATGTTTTGATGTAGGAAGATTCCCTTGTACCTGGAGATTTGAGACCCATGGGGTGGGTACCCCGCGGTATTACTTTAAAGTATCTGCATTTGCTCACCCAACCTCACCAATCCTCTCAGCCCCAAGAGTGTCCAGCCTTATGTCTCATCCAGCTGTGGGTCTAGATATGGTCAATCCAGGTTGCATCAGAGACCCTGAACGGATTTTGTAAGAATTTCTCTCTCTTTCACTGTCTTTGCTTTGTGGGTTTTTTAAAGTAATGTATGTTTAGAATGGGGTTTGGCTGCTATTCCCTGCTGTGTTTATGCCGGTTTACACCCTCTTGATTCACTTGCAGAGAGATATCAATACATAGGTTTTCAGATTCATACTAGTCAGATATATTCTTGTGCGGTGACTAGGGGGTGTTGAGTCCAGTTCACTGAGCAGGGAGTAGGCCTTGTCTATTACATATTTGGCTTATGGAGCGGTGTCTGAGCTAATTTCAAACCCTTGTTTTATGCATCACCCCACCTCACCTTTCCGGTTAAGCAGCCATAGTGTGTCTTCTAAAGGTGTGCCTCTGTTCTGTTTTGTAATTCAGTTCAAGTGTAGCGATTTTGACATTCCCTCTATAAGCGATATCTTAGGATAAGTGTCTTTTTCTGTGTGACTTATTTCACTTAGAATCATCGTATCTAAATCCACTCATCATGCTGCTAACTAGCCTTATGACATTGATTTCATGGCTGAGTGATATTCCACTGTGCCAAGTACCACCATTTCTTTATCCATTTTTCTCTTTCCTGGGATATTGAAGGTGTACCGAAGTGGAGGTTCTTGGAAACAGAGCAGCCATAAACTTTAGGGTGCCTGTGTCTTGTTGATTTTTAGTTTTCCCAATTTATACGCCCATGAGTGGAAGTGCCCTATGCTCTCTACGCTGTGTTTATTACTTGTTTCAGGACACACCGTACTCTTCTCCAGAGTGCCTGTTGGCAATTTACATCCCGCCCATCAGCGTAGCAAGGCTTCCATGTCTCCATGGCCTGTCCTGCTTTTCTGGTTTTTACACTTTGTTCAGCATGGCCCTTTTGACCGAGGGCAAGCGAGACTTCTTTGTAGCGCTGATTTGCCCTTCCGGCTTGCTTGGTTGGCCAAAAAGGGCGTATGCGTTTTTTCCTGAATATATTCAGGAAAAAACGCATACGCCCTTTTTGGCCAAGGGCATCATTGTCAACGTTTTGCCGCTTTTCATGTGCTTTAAAGGCGAGTCGAATCTACCTCCTGAAATCTGTTTCCTGCAAATCTGCCTTGCTTTCAAATCCTCTTCGTTGCCTTCCCTCAATATATTTGTGGACGAGAGTTCTCATTTATAACTCTGCACGTTTGTGAATTGCAGTGCCCCTGAGCTCCATTTGTCTCCTCGCTTTTTTGGGAGCTGGCCGCAAAAGCGCAGGATTGCTTCAGGCCCTATTTTGGTTCTGGGGTGCAGGCTGAGCCTGTGGTTCATTCTTCTTCCTGATGGGAAAATGGAGTGACCTGTGCCTGTCCCAACACCTAGGGCTAGTCTTTCGTTGGTTCCCCGTCTTCCCATTCATCCTCAGGACAAATTGCAACCTGGACGAAACAGGAGGTTAAAGGTGCTGATTCTCCAAGTAGGGAGATGGTTAGTCAAGCAGCTGGAATGGCGAACCCGAGCACAAGGAGAGGAGAAATGAGGTGCGTTTTAGAAACCTTTCCCGATCTCATGGCATACCATCTTCTGGGTTTCCCATGCATGTTTTGATGTAGGAAGATTCCCTTGTACCTGGAGATTTGAGACCCATGGGGTGGGTACCCCGCGGTATTACTTTAAAGTATCTGCATTTGCTCACCCAACCTCACCAATCCTCTCAGCCCCAAGAGTGTCCAGCCTTATGTCTCATCCAGCTGTGGGTCTAGATATGGTCAATCCAGGTTGCATCAGAGACCCTGAACGGATTTTGTAAGAATTTCTCTCTCTTTCACTGTCTTTGCTTTGTGGGTTTTTTAAAGTAATGTATGTTTAGAATGGGGTTTGGCTGCTATTCCCTGCTGTGTTTATGCCGGTTTACACCCTCTTGATTCACTTGCAGAGAGATATCAATACATAGGTTTTCAGATTCATACTAGTCAGATATATTCTTGTGCGGTGACTAGGGGGTGTTGAGTCCAGTTCACTGAGCAGGGAGTAGGCCTTGTCTATTACATATTTGGCTTATGGAGCGGTGTCTGAGCTAATTTCAAACCCTTGTTTTATGCATCACCCCACCTCACCTTTCCGGTTAAGCAGCCATAGTGTGTCTTCTAAAGGTGTGCCTCTGTTCTGTTTTGTAATTCAGTTCAAGTGTAGCGATTTTGACATTCCCTCTATAAGCGATATCTTAGGATAAGTGCCTTTTTCTGTGTGACTTATTTCACTTAGAATCATCGTACCTAAATCCACTCATCATGCTGCTAACTAGCCTTATGACATTGATTTCATGGCTGAGTGATATTGCATTGTGCCAAGTACCACCATTTCTTTATCCATTTTTCTCTTTCCTGGGATATTGAAGGTGTACCGAAGCGGAGGTTCTTGGAAACAGAGCAGCCGTAAAGATTGGGGTGCCTGTGTCTTGTTGATTTTTAGTTTTCCCAATTTATATGCCCATGAGTGGAAGTGCCCTATGCTCTCAACGCTGTGTTTATTACTTGTTTCAGGACACACCGTACTCATCTCCAGAGTGCCTGTTGGCAATTTACATCCCGCCCATCAGCGTAGCAAGGCTCCCATGTCTCCATGGCCTGTCCTGCTTTTCTGGTTTTTACACTTTGTTCAGCATGGCCCTTTTGACCGAGGGCAAGCGAGACTTCTTTGTAGCGCTGATTTGCCCTTCCGGCTTGCTTGGTTGGCCAAAAGGGGCGTATGCGTTTTTTCCTGAATGTATTCAGGAAAAAACGCATACGCCCCTTTTGGCCAAGGGCATCATTGTCAACGTTTTGCCGCTTTTCATGTGCTTTAAAGGCGAGTCGAATCTACCTCCTGAAATCTGTTTCCTGCAAATCTGCCTTGCTTTCAAATCCTCTTCGTTGCCTTCCCTCAATATATTTGTGGACGAGAGTTCTCATTTATAACTCTGCACGTTTGTGAATTGCAGTGCCCCTGAGCTCCATTTGGCTCCTCGCTTTTTTGGGAGCTGGCCGCAAAAGCGCAGGATTGCTTCAGGCCCTATTTTGGTTCTGGGGGCAGGCTGAGCCTGTGGTTCATTCTTCTTCCTGATGGGAAAATGGAGTGACCTATGCCTGTCCCAACACCTAGGGCTCGTCTCTCGTTGGTTCCCCGTCTTCACGTTCATCCTCAGGACAAATTGCAACCTGTACAATCAGGAGGTTAAAGGTGCTGATTCTCCAAGTAGGGAGATGGTTAGTCAAGCAGCTGGAATGGTGAACCCGAGCACAAGGAGAGGAGAAATGAGGTGCATTTTAGAAACCTTTCCCGATCTCATGGCATACCATCTTCTGGGTTTCCCATGCATGTTTTGATGTAGGAAGATGCCCTTGTACCTGGAGATTTGAGACCCATGGGGTGTGTTCCCCGCAGTGTTACCTTAAAGTATCTGCGTTTGCTCACCCAACCTCACCAATCCTCTCAGCCCCAAGAGTGTCCCGCCTTATGTCTCATTCAGCTGTGGGTGTAGATATGGTCAATCCAGGTTGCATCATAGACCCTGAACGGATTTTGTAAGAATTTCTCTCTCTTTCACTGTCTTTGTTTTGTGGGTTTTTTAAAGTAATGTATGTTTAGAATCGGGCTTGGCTGCTTTTCCCTGCTGTGTTGATGCCGCTTTACAACCTCTTGATTCACTTGCAGAGAGATATCGATACATAGGTTTTCAGATTCTTACTAGTCAGATATATTCTTGTGTGGTGACTAGGGTGTGTTGAGTCCAGTTCACTGAGCAGGGAGTAGGCCTTGTCTATTACATATTTGGCTTATGGAGCGGTCTCTGAGCTAATTTGAAACCCTTGTTTTATGCATCACCCGACCTCACCTTTCCCGTTAAGCAGCCATAGTGTGTCTTCTAAAGGTGTGACTCTGTTCTGTTTTGTAATTCAGTTCAAGTGTAGCGATTTTGACATTCCCTCTATAAACGATATCTTAGGATAAGTGTCTTTTTCTGTGTGACTTATTTCACTTAGAATCATCGTACCTAAATCCACTCATCATGCTGCTAACTAGCCTTATGACATTGATTTCATGGCTGAGTGATATTCCATTGTGCCAAGTACCACCATTTCTTTATCCATTTTTCTCTTTCCTGGGATATTGAAGGTGTACCGAAGCGGAGGTTCTTGGAAACAGAGCAGCCGTAAACTTTAGGGTGCCTGTGTCTTGTTGATTTTTAATTTTCCCCATTTATACACCCATGAGTGGAAGTGCCCTATGCTCTCTACGCTGTGTTTATTACTTGTTTCAGGACACACCGTACTCTTCTCCAGAGTGCCTGTTGGCAATTTACATCCCGCCCATCAGCGAAGTAAGGCTCCCATGTCTCCATGGCCTGTCCTGCTTTTCTGGTTTTTACACTTTGTTCAGCATGGCCCTTTTGACCGAGGGCAAGCGAGACTTCTTTGTAGCGTTGATTTGCACTTCCGGCTTGCTTGGTTGGCCAAAAAGGGCGTATGCGTTTTTTCCTGAATATATTCAGGAAAAAACGCATACGCCCTTTTTGGCCAAGGGCATCATTGTCAACCTTTTGCCGCTTTTCATGTGCTTTAAAGGCGAGTCGAATCTACCTCCTGAAATCTGTTTCCTGCAAATCTGCCTTGCTTTCAAATCCTCTTCGTTGCCTTCCCTCAATATATTTGTGGACGAGAGTTCTCATTTATAACTCTGCACGTTTGTGAATTGCAGTGCCCCTGAGCTCCATTTGTCTCCTCGCTTTTTTGGGAGCTGGCCGCAAAAGCGCAGGATTGCTTCAGGCCCTATTTTGGTTCTGGGGGGCAGGCTGAGCCTGTGGTTCATTCTTCTTCCTGATGGGAAAATGGAGTGACCTGTGCCTGTCCCAACACCTAGGGCTAGTCTTTCGTTGGTTCCCCGTCTTCCCGTTCATCCTCAGGACAAATTGCAACCTGGACGAAACAGGAGGTTAAAGGTGCTGATTCTCCAAGTAGGGAGATGGTTAGTCAAGCAGCTGGAATGGCGAACCCGAGCACAAGGAGAGGAGAAATGAGGTGCGTTTTAGAAACCTTTCCCGATCTCATGGCATACCATCTTCTGGGTTTCCCATGCATGTTTTGATGTAGGAAGATTCCCTTGTACCTGGAGATTTGAGACCCATGGGGTGGGTACCCCGCGGTATTACTTTAAAGTATCTGCATTTGCTCACCCAACCTCACCAATCCTCTCAGCCCCAAGAGTGTCCAGCCTTATGTCTCATCCAGCTGTGGGTCTAGATATGGTCAATCCAGGTTGCATCAGAGACCCTGAACAGATTTTGTAAGAATTTCTCTCTCTTTCACTGTCTTTGCTTTGTGGGTTTTTTAAAGTAATGTATGTTTAGAATGGGGTTTGGCTGCTATTCCCTGCTGTGTTTATGCCGGTTTACACCCTCTTGATTCACTTGCAGAGAGATATTAATACATAGGTTTTCAGATTCATACTAGTCAGATATATTCTTGTGCGGTGACTAGGGGGTGTTGAGTCCAGTTCACTGAGCAGGGAGTAGGCCTTGTCTATTACATATTTGGCTTATGGAGCGGTGTCTGAGCTAATTTCAAACCCTTGTTTTATGCATCACCCCACCTCACCTTTCCGGTTAAGCAGCCATAGTGTGTCTTCTAAAGGTGTGCCTGTGTTCTGTTTTGTAATTCAGTTCAAGTGTAGCGATTTTGACATTCCCTCTATAAGCGATATCTTAGGATAAGTGCCTTTTTCTGTGTGACTTATTTCACTTAGAATCATCGTACCTAAATCCACTCATCATGCTGCTAACTAGCCTTATGACATTGATTTCATGGCTGAGTGATATTGCATTGTGCCAAGTACCACCATTTCTTTATCCATTTTTCTCTTTCCTGGGATATTGAAGGTGTACCGAAGCGGAGGTTCTTGGAAACAGAGCAGCCGTAAAGTTTGGGGTGCCTGTGTCTTGTTGATTTTTAGTTTTCCCAATTTATACGCCCATGAGTGGAAGTGCCCTATGCTCTCAACGCTGTGTTTATTACTTGTTTCAGGACACACCGTACTCATCTCCAGAGTGCCTGTTGGCAATTTACATCCCGCCCATCAGCGTAGCAAGGCTCCCATGTCTCCATGGCCTGTCCTGCTTTTCTGGTTTTTACACTTTGTTCAGCATGGCCCTTTTGACCGAGGGCAAGCGAGACTTCTTTGTAGCGCTGATTTGCCCTTCCGGCTTGCTTGGTTGGCCAAAAGGGGCGTATGCGTTTTTTCCTGAATGTATTCAGGAAAAAACGCATACGCCCCTTTTGGCCAAGGGCATCATTGTCAACGTTTTGCCACTTTTCATGTGCTTTAAAGGTGAGTCGAATCTACCTCCTGAAATCTGTTTCCTGCAAATCTGCCTTGCTTTCAAATCCTCTTCGTTGCCTTCCCTCAATATATTTGTGGACGAGAGTTCTCATTTATAACTCTGCACGTTTGTGAATTGCAGTGCCCCTGAGCTCCATTTGGCTCCTCGCTTTTTTGGGAGCTGGCCGCAAAAGCGCAGGATTGCTTCAGGCCCTATTTTGGTTCTGGGGGCAGGCTGAGCCTGTGGTTCATTCTTCTTCCTGATGGGAAAATGGAGTGACCTATGCCTGTCCCAACACCTAGGGCTCGTCTCTCGTTGGTTCCCCGTCTTCACGTTCATCCTCAGGACAAATTGCAACCTGTACAATCAGGAGGTTAAAGGTGCTGATTCTCCAAGTAGGGAGATGGTTAGTCAAGCAGCTGGAATGGTGAACCCGAGCACAAGGAGAGGAGAAATGAGGTGCATTTTAGAAACCTTTCCCGATCTCATGGCATACCATCTTCTGGGTTTCCCATGCATGTTTTGATGTAGGAAGATGCCCTTGTACCTGGAGATTTGAGACCCATGGGGTGTGTTCCCCGCAGTGTTACCTTAAAGTATCTGCGTTTGCTCACCCAACCTCACCAATCCTCTCAGCCCCAAGAGTGTCCCGCCTTATGTCTCATTCAGCTGTGGGTCTAGATATGGTCAATCCAGGTTGCATCATAGACCCTGAACGGATTTTGTAAGAATTTCTCTCTATTTCACTGTCTTTGTTTTGTGGGTTTTTTAAAGTAATGTATGTTTAGAATCGGGCTTGGCTGCTTTTCCCTGTTGTGTTGATGCCGCTTTACAACCTCTTGATTCACTTGCAGAGAGATATCGATACATAGGTTTTCAGATTCTTACTAGTCAGATATATTCTTGTGTGGTGACTAGGGTGTGTTGAGTCCAGTTCACTGAGCAGGGAGTAGGCCTTGTCTATTACATATTTGGCTTATGGAGCGGTCTCTGAGCTAATTTCAAACCCTTGTTTTATGCATCACCCCACCTCACCTTTCCCGTTAAGCAGCCATAGTGTGTCTTCTAAAGGTGTGCCTCTGTTCTGTTTTGTAATTCAGTTCAAGTGTAGCGATTTTGACATTCCCTCTATAAGTGATATCTTAGGATAAGTGTCTTTTTCTGTGTGACTTATTTCACTTAGAATCATCGTACCTAAATCCACTCATCATGCTGCTAACTAGCCTTATGACATTGATTTCATGGCTGAGTGATATTCCATTGTGCCAAGTACCACCATTTCTTTATCCATTTTTCTCTTTCCTGGGATATTGAAGGTGTACCGAAGCGGAGGTTCTTGGAAACAGAGCAGCCGTAAACTTTAGGGTGCCTGTGTCTTGTTGATTTTTAGTTTTCCCAATTTATACGCCCATGAGTGGAAGTGCCCTATGCTCTCTACGCTGTGTTTATTACTTGTTTCAGGACACACCGTACTCTTCTCCAGAGTGCCTGTTGGCAATTTACATCCCGCCCATCAGCGTAGTAAGGCTCCCATGTCTCCATGGCCTGTCCTGCTTTTCTGGTTTTTACACTTTGTTCAGCATGGCCCTTTTGACCGAGGGCAAGCGAGACTTCTTTGTAGCGTTGATTTGCACTTCCGGCTTGCTTGGTTGGCCAAAAAGGGCGTATGCGTTTTTTCCTGAATATATTCAGGAAAAAACGCATACGCCCTTTTTGGCCAAGGGCATCATTGTCAACCTTTTGCCGCTTTTCATGTGCTTTAAAGGCGAGTCGAATCTACCTCCTGAAATCTGTTTCCTGCAAATCTGCCTTGCTTTCAAATCCTCTTCGTTGCCTTCCCTCAATATATTTGTGGACGAGAGTTCTCATTTATAACTCTGCACGTTTGTGAATTGCAGTGCCCCTGAGCTCCATTTGTCTCCTCGCTTTTTTGGGAGCTGGCCGCAAAAGCGCAGGATTGCTTCAGGCCCTATTTTGGTTCTGGGGGGCAGGCTGAGCCTGTGGTTCATTCTTCTTCCTGATGGGAAAATGGAGTGACCTGTGCCTGTCCCAACACCTAGGGCTAGTCTTTCGTTGGTTCCCCGTCTTCCCGTTCATCCTCAGGACAAATTGCAACCTGGACGAAACAGGAGGTTAAAGGTGCTGATTCTCCAAGTAGGGAGATGGTTAGTCAAGCAGCTGGAATGGCGAACCCGAGCACAAGGAGAGGAGAAATGAGGTGCGTTTTAGAAACCTTTCCCGATCTCATGGCATACCATCTTCTGGGTTTCCCATGCATGTTTTGATGTAGGAAGATTCCCTTGTACCTGGAGATTTGAGACCCATGGGGTGGGTACCCCGCGGTATTACTTTAAAGTATCTGCATTTGCTCACCCAACCTCACCAATCCTCTCAGCCCCAAGAGTGTCCAGCCTTATGTCTCATCCAGCTGTGGGTCTAGATATGGTCAATCCAGGTTGCATCAGAGACCCTGAACGGATTTTGTAAGAATTTCTCTCTCTTTCACTGTCTTTGCTTTGTGGGTTTTTTAAAGTAATGTATGTTTAGAATGGGGTTTGGCTGCTATTCCCTGCTGTGTTTATGCCGGTTTACACCCTCTTGATTCACTTGCAGAGAGATATCAATACATAGGTTTTCAGATTCATACTAGTCAGATATATTCTTGTGCGGTGACTAGGGGGTGTTGAGTCCAGTTCACTGAGCAGGGAGTAGGCCTTGTCTATTACATATTTGGCTTATGGAGCGGTGTCTGAGCTAATTTCAAACCCTTGTTTTATGCATCACCCCACCTCACCTTTCCGGTTAAGCAGCCATAGTGTGTCTTCTAAAGGTGTGCCTCTGTTCTGTTTTGTAATTCAGTTCAAGTGTAGCGATTTTGACATTCCCTCTATAAGCGATATCTTAGGATAAGTGCCTTTTTCTGTGTGACTTATTTCACTTAGAATCATCGTACCTAAATCCACTCATCATGCTGCTAACTAGCCTTATGACATTGATTTCATGGCTGAGTGATATTGCATTGTGCCAAGTACCACCATTTCTTTATCCATTTTTCTCTTTCCTGGGATATTGAAGGTGTACCGAAGCGGAGGTTCTTGGAAACAGAGCAGCCGTAAAGTTTGGGGTGCCTGTGTCTTGTTGATTTTTAGTTTTCCCAATTTATACGCCCATGAGTGGAAGTGCCCTATGCTCTCAACGCTGTGTTTATTACTTGTTTCAGGACACACCGTACTCTTCTCCAGAGTGCCTGTTGGCAATTTACATCCCGCCCATCAGCGTAGTAAGGCTCCCATGTCTCCATGGCCTGTCCTGCTTTTCTGGTTTTTACACTTTGTTCAGCATGGCCCTTTTGACCGAGGGCAAGCGAGACTTCTTTGTAGCGTTGATTTGCACTTCCGGCTTGCTTGGTTGGCCAAAAAGGGCGTATGCGTTTTTTCCTGAATATATTCAGGAAAAAACGCATACGCCCTTTTTGGCCAAGGGCATCATTGTCAACGTTTTGCCGCTTTTCATGTGCTTTCAAGGCGAGTCGAATCTACCTCCTGAAATCTGTTTCCTGCAAATCTGCCTTGCTTTCAAATCCTCTTCGTTGCCTTCCCTCAATATATTTGTGGACGAGAGTTCTCATTTATAACTCTGCACGTTTGTGAATTGCAGTGCCCCTGAGCTCCATTTGTCTCCTCGCTTTTTTGGGAGCTGGCCGCAAAAGCGCAGGATTGCTTCAGGCCCTATTTTGGTTCTGGGGTGCAGGCTAAGCCTGTGGTTCATTCTTCTTCCTGATGGGAAAATGGAGTGACCTGTGCCTGTCCCAACACCTAGGGCTAGTCTTTCGTTGGTTCCCCGTCTTCCCGTTCATCCTCAGGACAAATTGCAACCTGGACGAAACAGGAGGTTAAAGGAGCTGATTCTCCAAGTAGGGAGATGGTTAGTCAAGCAGCTGGAATGGCGAACCCGAGCACAAGGAGAGGAGAAATGAGGTGCGTTTTAGAAACCTTTCCCGATCTCATGGCATACCATCTTCTGGGTTTCCCATGCATGTTTTGATGTAGGAAGATGCCCTTGTACCTGGAGATTTGAGACCCATGGGGTGTGTTCCCCGCAGTGTTACCTTAAAGTATCTGCGTTTGCTCACCCAACCTCACCAATCCTCTCAGCCCCAAGAGTGTCCCGCCTTATGTCTCATTCAGCTGTGGGTGTAGATATGGTCAATCCAGGTTGCATCAGAGACCCTGAACGGATTTTGTAAGAATTTCTCTCTCTTTCACTGTCTTTGTTTTGTGGGTTTTTTAAAGTAATGTATGTTTAGAATCGGGCTTGGCTGCTTTTCCCTGCTGTGTTGATGCCGCTTTACAACCTCTTGATTCACTTGCAGAGAGATATCAATACATAGGTTTTCAGATTCTTACTAGTCAGATATATTCTTGTGTGGTGACTAGGGTGTGTTGAGTCCAGTTCACTGAGCAGGGAGTAGGCCTTGTCTATTACATATTTGGCTTATGGAGCGGTCTCTGAGCTAATTTGTAACCCTTGTTTTATGCATCACCCCACCTCACCTTTCCCGTTAAGCAGCCATAGTGTGTCTTCTAAAGGTGTGCCTCTGTTCTGTTTTCTAATTCAGTTCAAGTGTAGCGATTTTGACATTCCCTCTATAAGCGATATCTTAGGATAAGTGTCTTTTTCTGTGTGAATTATTTCACTTAGAATCATCGTACCTAAATCCACTCATCATGCTGCTAACTAGCCTTATGACATTGATTTCATGGCTGAGTGATATTCCATTGTGCCAAGTACCACCATTTCTTTATCCATTTTTCTCTTTCCTGGGATATTGAAGGTGTACCGAAGCGGAGGTTCTTGGAAACAGAGCAGCCGTAAACTTTAGGGTGCCTGTGTCTTGTTGATTTTTAGTTTTCCCAATTTATACGCCCATGAGTGGAAGTGCCCTATGCTCTCTACGCTGTGTTTATTACTTGTTTCAGGACACACCGTACTCTTCTCCAGAGTGCCTGTTGGCAATTTACATCCTGCCCATCAGCGTAGTAAGGCTCCCATGTCTCCATGGCCTGTCCTGCTTTTCTGGTTTTTACACTTTGTTCAGCATGGCCCTTTTGACCGAGGGCAAGCGAGACTTCTTTGTAGCGTTGATTTGCACTTCCGGCTTGCTTGGTTGGCCAAAAAGGGCGTATGCGTTTTTTCCTGAATATATTCAGGAAAAAACGCATACGCCCTTTTTGGCCAAGGGCATCATTGTCAACCTTTTGCCGCTTTTCATGTGCTTTAAAGGCGAGTCGAATCTACCTCCTGAAATCTGTTTCCTGCAAATCTGCCTTGCTTTCAAATCCTCTTCGTTGCCTTCCCTCAATATATTTGTGGACGAGAGTTCTCATTTATAACTCTGCACGTTTGTGAATGGCAGTGCCCCTGAGCTCCATTTGTCTCCTCGCTTTTTTGGGAGCTGGCCGCAAAAGCGCAGGATTGCTTCAGGCCCTATTTTGGTTCTGGGGTGCAGGCTGAGCCTGTGGTTCATTCTTCTTCCTGATGGGAAAATGGAGTGACCTGTGCCTGTCCCAACACCTAGGGCTAGTCTTTCGTTGGTTCCCCGTCTTCCCGTTCATCCTCAGGACAAATTGCAACCTGGACGAAACAGGAGGTTAAAGGTGCTGATTCTCCAAGTAGGGAGATGGTTAGTCAAGCAGCTGGAATGGCGAACCCGAGCACAAGGAGAGGAGAAATGAGGTGCGTTTTAGAAACCTTTCCCGATCTCATGGCATACCATCTTCTGGGTTTCCCATGCATGTTTTGATGTAGGAAGATTCCCTTGTACCTGGAGATTTGAGACCCATGGGGTGGGTACCCCGCGGTATTACTTTAAAGTATCTGCATTTGCTCACCCAACCTCACCAATCCTCTCAGCCCCAAGAGTGTCCAGCCTTATGTCTCATCCAGCTGTGGGTCTAGATATGGTCAATCCAGGTTGCATCAGAGACCCTGAACAGATTTTGTAAGAATTTCTCTCTCTTTCACTGTCTTTGCTTTGTGGGTTTTTTAAAGTAATGTATGTTTAGAATGGGGTTTGGCTGCTATTCCCTGCTGTGTTTATGCCGGTTTACACCCTCTTGATTCACTTGCAGAGAGATATCAATACATAGGTTTTCAGATTCATACTAGTCAGATATATTCTTGTGCGGTGACTAGGGGGTGTTGAGTCCAGTTCACTGAGCAGGGAGTAGGCCTTGTCTATTACATATTTGGCTTATGGAGCGGTGTCTGAGCTAATTTCAAACCCTTGTTTTATGCATCACCCCACCTCACCTTTCCGGTTAAGCAGCCATAGTGTGTCTTCTAAAGGTGTGCCTCTGTTCTGTTTTGTAATTCAGTTCAAGTGTAGCGATTTTGACATTCCCTCTATAAGCGATATCTTAGGATAAGTGCCTTTTTCTGTGTGACTTATTTCACTTAGAATCATCGTACCTAAATCCACTCATCATGCTGCTAACTAGCCTTATGACATTGATTTCATGGCTGAGTGATATTGCATTGTGCCAAGTACCACCATTTCTTTATCCATTTTTCTCTTTCCTGGGATATTGAAGGTGTACCGAAGCGGAGGTTCTTGGAAACAGAGCAGCCGTAAAGTTTGGGGTGCCTGTGTCTTGTTGATTTTTAGTTTTCCCAATTTATACGCCCATGAGTGGAAGTGCCCTATGCTCTCTACGCTGTGTTTATTACTTGTTTCAGGACACACCGTACTCATCTCCAGAGTGCCTGTTGGCAATTTACATCCCGCCCATCAGCGTAGCAAGGCTCCCATGTCTCCATGGCCTGTCCTGCTTTTCTGGTTTTTACACTTTGTTCAGCATGGCCCTTTTGACCGAGGGCAAGCGAGACTTCTTTGTAGCGCTGATTTGCCCTTCCGGCTTGCTTGGTTGGCCAAAAGGGGCGTATGCGTTTTTTCCTGAATGTATTCAGGAAAAAACGCATACGCCCCTTTTGGCCAAGGGCATCATTGTCAACGTTTTGCCGCTTTTCATGTGCTTTAAAGGCGAGTCGAATCTACCTCCTGAAATCTGTTTCCTGCAAATCTGCCTTGCTTTCAAATCCTCTTCGTTGCCTTCCCTCAATATATTTGTGGACGAGAGTTCTCATTTATAACTCTGCACGTTTGTGAATTGCAGTGCCCCTGAGCTCCATTTGGCTCCTCGCTTTTTTGGGAGCTGGCCGCAAAAGCGCAGGATTGCTTCAGGCCCTATTTTGGTTCTGGGGGCAGGCTGAGCCTGTGGTTCATTCTTCTTCCTGATGGGAAAATGGAGTGACCTATGCCTGTCCCAACACCTAGGGCTCGTCTCTCGTTGGTTCCCCGTCTTCACGTTCATCCTCAGGACAAATTGCAACCTGTACAATCAGGAGGTTAAAGGTGCTGATTCTCCAAGTAGGGAGATGGTTAGTCAAGCAGCTGGAATGGTGAACCCGAGCACAAGGAGAGGAGAAATGAGGTGCATTTTAGAAACCTTTCCCGATCTCATGGCATACCATCTTCTGGGTTTCCCATGCATGTTTTGATGTAGGAAGATGCCCTTGTACCTGGAGATTTGAGACCCATGGGGTGTGTTCCCCGCAGTGTTACCTTAAAGTATCTGCGTTTGCTCACCCAACCTCACCAATCCTCTCAGCCCCAAGAGTGTCCAGCCTTCTGTCTCATCCAGCTGTGGGTCTAGATATGGTCAATCCAGGTTGCATCAGAGACCCTGAACGGATTTTGTAAGAATTTCTCTCTCTTTCACTGTCTTTGCTTTGTGGGTTTTTTAAAGTAATGTATGTTTAGAATGGGGTTTGGCTGCTATTCCCTGCTGTGTTTATGCCGGTTTACACCCTCTTGATTCACTTGCAGAGAGATATCAATACATAGGTTTTCAGATTCATACTAGTCAGATATATTCTTGTGCAGTGACTAGGGGGTGTTGAGTCCAGTTCACTGAGCAGGGAGTAGGCCTTGTCTATTACATATTTGGCTTATGGAGCGGTGTCTGAGCTAATTTCAAACCCTTGTTTTATGCATCACCCCACCTCACCTTTCCGGTTAAGCAGCCATAGTGTGTCTTCTAAAGGTGTGCCTCTGTTCTGTTTTGTAATTCAGTTCAAGTGTAGCGATTTTGACATTCCCTCTATAAGCGATATCTTAGGATAAGTGCCTTTTTCTGTGTGACTTATTTCACTTAGAATCATCGTACCTAAATCCACTCATCATGCTGCTAACTAGCCTTATGACATTGATTTCATGGCTGAGTGATATTGCATTGTGCCAAGTACCACCATTTCTTTATCCATTTTTCTCTTTCCTGGGATATTGAAGGTGTACCGAAGCGGAGGTTCTTGGAAACAGAGCAGCCGTAAAGTTTGGGGTGCCTGTGTCTTGTTGATTTTTAGTTTTCCCAATTTATACGCCCATGAGTGGAAGTGCCCTATGCTCTCAACGCTGTGTTTATTACTTGTTTCAGGACACACCGTACTCATCTCCAGAGTGCCTGTTGGCAATTTACATCCCGCCCATCAGCGTAGCAAGGCTCCCATGTCTCCATGGCCTGTCCTGCTTTTCTGGTTTTTACACTTTGTTCAGCATGGCCCTTTTGACCGAGGGCAAGCGAGACTTCTTTGTAGCGCTGATTTGCCCTTCCGGCTTGCTTGGTTGGCCAAAAGGGGCGTATGCGTTTTTTTCTGAATGTATTCAGGAAAAAACGCATACGCCCCTTTTGGCCAAGGGCATCATTGTCAACGTTTTGCCGCTTTTCATGTGCTTTAAAGGCGAGTCGAATCTACCTCCTGAAATCTGTTTCCTGCAAATCTGCCTTGCTTTCAAATCCTCTTCGTTGCCTTCCTTCAATATATTTGTGGACGAGAGTTCTCATTTATAACTCTGCATGTTTGTGAATTGCAGTGCCCCTGAGCTCCATTTGGCTCCTCGCTTTTTTGGGAGCTGGCCGCAAAAGCGCAGGATTGCTTCAGGCCCTATTTTGGTTCTGGGGGGTAGGCTGAGCCTGTGGTTCATTCTTCTTCCTGATGGGAAAATGGAGTGACCTATGCTTGTCCCAACACCTAGGGCTCGTCTCTCGTTGGTTCCCCGTCTTCACGTTCATCCTCAGGACAAATTGCAACCTGTACAATCAGGAGGTTAAAGGTGCTGATTCTCCAAGTAGGGAGATGGTTAGTCAAGCAGCTGGAATGGTGAACCCGAGCACAAGGAGAGGAGAAATGAGGTGCATTTTAGAAACCTTTCCCGATCTCAGGGCATACCATCTTCTGGGTTTCCCATGCATGTTTTGATGTAGGAAGATGCCCTTGTACCTGGAGATTTGAGACCCATGGGGTGTGTTCCCCGCAGTGTTACCTTAAAGTATCTGCGTTTGCTCACCCAACCTCACCAATCCTCTCAGCCCCAAGAGTGTCCAGCCTTATGTCTCATCCAGCTGTGGGTCTAGATATGGTCAATCCAGGTTGCATCAGAGACCCTGAACGGATTTTGTAAGAATTTCTCTCTCTTTCACTGTCTTTGTTTTGTGGGCTTTTTAAAGTAATTTATGTTTAGAATCGGGCTTCGCTGCTTTTCCCTGCTGTGTTGATGCCGCTTTACACCCTCTTGATTCACTTGCAGAGAGATATCAATACATAGGTTTTCAGATTCATACTAGTCAGATATATTCTTGTGCGGTGACTAGGGGGTGTTGAGTCCAGTTCACTGAGCAGGGAGTAGGCCTTGTCTATTACATATTTGGCTTATGGAGCGGTGTCTGAGCTAATTTCAAACCCTTGTTTTATGCATCACCCCACCTCACCTTTCCGGTTAAGCAGCCATAGTGTGTCTTCTAAAGGTGTGCCTCTGTTCTGTTTTGTAATTCAGTTCAAGTGTAGCGATTTTGACATTCCCTCTATAAGCGATATCTTAGGATAAGTGCCTTTTTCTGTGTGACTTATTTCACTTAGAATCATCGTACCTAAATCCACTCATCATGCTGCTAACTAGCCTTATGACATTGATTTCATGGCTGAGTGATATTGCATTGTGCCAAGTACCACCATTTCTTTATCCATTTTTCTCTTTCCTGGGATATTGAAGGTGTACCGAAGCGGAGGTTCTTGGCAACAGAGCAGCCGTAAAGCTTGGGGTGCCTGTGTCTTGTTGATTTTTAGTTTTCCCAATTTATACGCCCATGAGTGGAAGTGCCCTATGCTCTCAACGCTGTGTTTATTACTTGTTTCAGGACACACCGTACTCATCTCCAGAGTGCCTGTTGGCAATTTACATCCCGCCCATCAGCGTAGCAAGGCTCCCATGTCTCCATGGCCTGTCCTACTTTTCTGGTTTTTACACTTTGTTCAGCATGGCCCTTTTGACCGAGGGCAAGCGAGACTTCTTTGTAGCGCTGATTTGCCCTTCCGGCTTGCTTGGTTGGCCAAAAAGGGCGTATGCGTTTTTTCCTGAATATATTCAGGAAAAAACGCATACGCCCTTTTTGGCCAAGGGCATCATTGTCAACGTTTTGCCACTTTTCATGTGCTTTAAAGGCGAGTCGAATCTACCTCCTGAAATCTGTTTCCTGCAAATCTGCCTTGCTTTCAAATCCTCTTCGTTGCCTTCCCTCAATATATTTGTGGACGAGAGTTCTCATTTATAACTCTGCACGTTTGTGAATTGCAGTGCCCCTGAGCTCCATTTGTCTCCTCGCTTTTTTGGGAGCTGGCCGCAAAAGCGCAGGATTGCTTCAGGCCCTATTTTGGTTCTGGGGGGCAGGCTGAGCCTGTGGTTCATTCTTCTTCCTGATGGGAAAATGGAGTGACCTGTGCCTGTCCCAACACCTAGGGCTAGTCTCTCGTTGGTTCCCCGTCTTCCCGTTCATCCTCAGGACAAATTGCAACCTGGATGAAACAGGAGGTTAAAGGTGCTGATTCTCCAAGTAGGGAGATGGTTAGTCAAGCGGCTGGAATGGCGAACCCGAGCACAAGGAGAGGAGAAATGAGGTGAGTTTTAGAAACCTTTCCCAATCTCACGGCATACCATCTTCTGGGTTTCCCATGCCTGTTTTGATGTAGGAAGATTCCCTTGTACCAGGAGATTTGAGACCCATGGGGTGGGTACCCCGCGGTATTACTTTAAAGTATCTGCATTTGCTCACCCAACCTCACCAATCCTCTCAGCCCCAAGAGTGTCCAGCCTTATGTCTCATCCAGCTGTGGGTCTAGATATGGTCGAACCAGGTGGCATCAGAGCCCCTGAACTGATTTTGTAAGAATTTCTCTCTCTTTCACTGTCTTTGCTTTGTGGGTTTTTTAAAGTAATGTATGTTTAGAATGGGGTTTGGCTGCTTTTCCCTGCTGTGTTTATGCCGCTTTACACCCTCTTGATTCACTTGCAGAGAGATATCAATACATAGGTTTTCAGATTCATACTAGTCAGATATATACTTGTGCGGTGACTAGGGGGTGTTGAGTCCAGTTCACTGAGCAGGGAGTAGGCCTTGTCTATTACATATTTGGCTTATGGAGCGGTGTCTGAGCTAATTTCAAACCCTTGTTTTATGCATCACCCCACCTCACCTTTCCGGTTAAGCAGCCATAGTGTGTCTTCTAAAGGTGTGCCTGTGTTCTGTTTTGTAATTCAGTTCAAGTGTAGCGATTTTCACATTCCCTCTATAAGCGATATCTTAGGATAAGTGCCTTTTTCTGTGTGACTTATTTCACTTAGAATCATCGTACCTAAATCCACTCATCATGCTGCTAACTAGCCTTATGACATTGATTTCATGGCTGAGTGATATTGCATTGTGCCAAGTACCACCATTTCTTTATCCATTTTTCTCTTTCCTGGGATATTGAATGTGTACCGAAGCGGAGGTTCTTGGCAACAGAGCAGCCGTAAAGTTTGGGGTGCCTGTGTCTTGTTGATTTTTAGTTTTCCCAATTTATACGCCCATGAGTGGAAGTGCCCTATGCTCTCTACGCTGTGTTTATTACTTGTTTCAGGACACACCGTACTCTTCTCCAGAGTGCCTGTTGGCAATTTACATCCCGCCCATCAGCGTAGCAAGGCTCCCATGTCTCCATGGCCTGTCCTGCTTTTCTGGTTTTTACACTTTGTTCAGCATGGCCCTTTTGACCGAGGGCAAGCGAGACTTCTTTGTAGCGCTGATTTGCCCTTCCGGCTTGCTTGGTTGGCCAAAAAGGGCGTATGCGTTTTTTCCTGAATATATTCAGGAAAAAACGCATACGCCCTTTTGGCCAAGGGCATCATTGTCAACGTTTTGCCGCTTTTCATGTGCTTTAAAGGCGAGTCGAATCTACCTCCTGAAATCTGTTTCCTGCAAATCTGCCTTGCTTTCAAATCCTCTTCATTGCCTTCCCTCAATATATTTGTGGACGAGAGTTCTCATTTATAACTCTGCACGTTTGTGAATTGCAGTGCCCCTGAGCTCCATTTGTCTCCTCGCTTTTTTGGGAGCTGGCCGCAAAAGCGCAGGATTGCTTCAGGCCCTATTTTGGTTCTGGGGGGCAGGCTGAGCCTGTGGTTCATTCTTCTTCCTGATGGGAAAATGGAGTGACCTGTGGCTGTCCCAACACCTAGGGCTAGTCTTTCGTTGGTTCCCCGTCTTCCCGTTCATCCTCAGGACAAATTGCAACCTGGACGAAACAGTAGGTTAAAGGTGCTGATTCTCCAAGTAGGGAGATGGTTAGTCAAGCGGCTGGAATGGCGAACCCGAGCACAAGGAGAGGAGAAATGAGGTGCGTTTTAGAAACCTTTCCCGATCTCACGGCATACCATCTTCTGGGTTTCCCATGCATGTTTTGATGTAGGAAGATTCCCTTGTACCTGGAGATTTGAGACCCATGGGGTGGGTACCCTGCGGTATTACTTTAAAGTATCTGCATTTGCTCACCCAACCTCACCAATCCTCTCAGCCCCAAGAGTGTCCAGCCTTATGTCTCATCCAGCTGTGGGTCTAGATATGGTCAATCCAGGTTGCATCATAGACCCTGAACGGATTTTGTAAGAATTTCTCTCTCTTTCACTGTCTTTGTTTTGTGGGTTTTTTAAAGTAATTTATGTTTAGAATCGGGCTTGGCTGCTTTTCCCTGCTGTGTTGATGCCGCTTTACACCCTCTTGATTCACTTGCAGAGAGATATCGATACATAGGTTTTCAGATTCTTACTAGTCAGATATATTATTGTGTGGTGACTAGGGTGTGTTGAGTCCAGTTCACTGAGCAGGGAGTAGGCCTTGTCTATTAAATATTTGGCTTATGGAGTGGTCTCTGAGCTAATTTCAAACCCTTGTTTTATGCATCACCCCACCTCACCTTTCCCGTTAAGCAGCCATAGTGTGTCTTCTAAAGGTGTGACTCTGTTCTGTTTTGTAATTCAGTTCAAGTGTAGCGATTTTGACATTCCCTCTCTAAGCGATATCTTAGGATAAGTGTCTTTTTCTGTGTGACTTATTTCACTTAGAATCATCGTACCTAAATCCACTCATCATGCTGCTAACTAGCCTTATGACATTGATTTCATGGCTGAGTGATATTCCATTGTGCCAAGTACCACCATTTCTTTATCCATTTTTCTCTTTCCTGGGATATTGAAGGTGTACCGAAGTGGAGGTTCTTGGAAACAGAGCAGCCGTAAACTTTAGGGTGCCTGTGTCTTGTTGATTTTTAGTTTTCCCAATTTATACGCCCATGAGTGGAAGTGCCCTATGCTCTCTACGCTGTGTTTATTACTTGTTTCAGGACACACCGTACTCTTCTCCAGAGTGCCTGTTGGCAATTTACATCCCGCCCATCAGCGTAGTAAGGCTCCCATGTCTCCATGGCCTGTCCTGCTTTTCTGGTTTTTACACTTTGTTCAGCATGGCCCTTTTGACCGAGAGCAAGCGAGACTTCTTTGTAGCGTTGATTTGCACTTCCGGCTTGCTTGGTTGGCCAAAAAGGGCGTATGCGTTTTTTCCTGAATATATTCAGGAAAAAACGCATACGCCCTTTTTGGCCAAGGGCATCATTGTCAACGTTTTGCCGCTTTTCATGTGCTTTAAAGGCGAGTCGAATCTACCTCCTGAAATCTGTTTCCTGCAAATCTGCCTTGCTTTCAAATCCTCTTCGTTGCCTTCCCTCAATATATTTGTGGACGAGAGTTCTCATTTATAACTCTGCACGTTTGTGAATTGCAGTGCCCCTGAGCTCCATTTGTCTCCTCGCTTTTTTGGGAGCTGGCCGCAAAAGCGCAGGATTTCTTCAGGCCCTATTTTGGTTCTGGGGTGCAGGCTGAGCCTGTGGTTCATTCTTCTTCCTGATGGGAAAATGGAGTGAACTGTGCCTGTCCCAACACCTAGGGCTAGTCTTTCGTTGGTTCCCCGTCTTCCTGTTCATCCTCAGGACAAATTGCAACCTGGACGAAACAGGAGGTTAAAGGTGATGATTCTCCAAGTAGGGAGATGGTTAGTCAAGCAGCTGGAATGGCGAACCCGAGCACAAGGAGAGGAGAAATGAGGTGCGTTTTAGAAACCTTTCCCGATCTCATGGCATACCATCTTCTGGGTTTCCCATGCATGTTTTGATGTAGGAAGATTCCCTTGTACCTGGAGATTTGAGACCCATGGGGTGGGTACCCCGCGGTATTACTTTAAAGTATCTGCATTTGCTCACCCAACCTCACCAATCCTCTCAGCCCCAAGAGTGTCCAGCCTTATGTCTCATCCAGCTCTGGGTGTAGATATGGTCAATCCAGGTTGCATCAGAGACCCTGAACGGATTTTGTAAGAATTTCTCTCTCTTTCACTGTCTTTGTTTTGTGGGTTTTTTAAAGTAATTTATGTTTAGAATCGGGCTTGGCTGCTTTTCCCTGCTGTGTTGATGCCGCTTTACACCCTCTTGATTCACTTGCAGAGAGATATCGATACATAGGTTTTCAGATTCTTACTAGTCAGATATATTCTTGTGTGGTGACTAGGGTGTGTTGAGTCCAGTTCACTGAGCAGGGAGTAGGCCTTGTCTATTACATATTTGGCTTATGGAGCGGTCTCTGAGCTAATTTCAAACCCTTGTTTTATGCATCACCCCACCTCACCTTTCCCGTTAAGCAGCCATAGTGTGTCTTTTAAAGGTGTGACTCTGTTCTGTTTTGTAATTCAGTTCAAGTGTAGCGATTTTGACATTCCCTCTATAAGCGATATCTTAGGATAAGTGTCTTTTTCTGTGTGACTTATTTCACTTAGAATCATCGTACCTAAATCCACTCATCATGCTGCTAACTAGCCTTATGACATTGATTTCATGGCTGAGTGATATTGCATTGTGCCAAGTACCACCATTTCTTTATCCATTTTTCTCTTTCCTGGGATATTGAAGGTGTACCGAAGTGGAGGTTCTTGGAAACAGAGCAGCCGTAAACTTTAGGGTGCCTGTGTCTTGTTGATTTTTAGTTTTCCCAATTTATACGCCCATGAGTGGAAGTGCCCTATGCTCTCAACGCTGTGTTTATTACTTGTTTCAGGACACACCGTACTCATCTCCAGAGTGCCTGTTGGCAATTTACATCCCGCCCATCAGCGTAGCAAGGCTGCCATGTCTCCATGGCCTGTCCTGCTTTTCTGGTTTTTACACTTTGTTCAGCATGGCCCTTTTGACCGAGGGCAAGCGAGACTTCTTTGTAGCGCTGATTTGCCCTTCCGGCTTGCTTGGTTGGCCAAAAGGGGCGTATGCGTTTTTTCCTGAATATATTCAGGAAAAAACGCATACGCCCCTTTTGGCCAAGGGCATCATTGTCAACGTTTTGCCGCTTTTCATGTGCTTTAAAGGCGAGTCGAATCTACCTCCTGAAATCTGTTTCCTGCAAATCTGCCTTGCTTTCAAATCCTCTTCGTTGCCTTCCCTCAATATATTTGTGGACGAGAGTTCTCATTTATAACTCTGCACGTTTGTGAATTGCAGTGCCCCTGAGCTCCATTTGGCTCCTCGCTTTTTTGGGAGCTGGCCGCAAAAGCGCAGGATTGCTTCAGGCCCTATTTTGGTTCTGGGGGGCAGGCTGAGCCTGTGGTTCATTCTTCTTCCTGATGGGAAAATGGAGTGACCTATGCCTGTCCCAACACCTAGGGCTCGTCTCTCGTTGGTTCCCCGTCTTCCCGTTCATCCTCAGGACAAATTGCAACCTGTACATTCAGGAGGTTAAAGGTGCTGATTCTCCAAGTAGGGAGATGGTTAGTCAAGCAGCTGGAATGGTGAACCCGAGCACAAGGAGAGGAGAAATGAGGTGCGTTTTAGAAACCTTTCCCGATCTCATGGCATACCATCTTCTGGGTTTCCCATGCATGTTTTGATGTAGGAAGATGCCCTTGTACCTGGAGATTTGAGACCCATGGGGTGTGTTCCCCGCAGTGTTACTTTAAAGTATCTGCGTTTGCTCACCCAACCTCACCAATCCTCCCAGCCCCAAGAGTGTCCAGCCTTATGTCTCATCCAGCTGTGGGTCTAGATATGGTCAATCCAGGTTGCATCATAGACCCTGAACGGATTTTGTAAGAATTTCTCTCTCTTTCACTGTCTTTGTTTTGTGGGCTTTTTAAAGTAATTTATATTTAGAATCGGGCTTGGCTGCTTTTCCCTGCTGTGTTGATGCCGCTTTACACCCTCTTGATTCACTTGCAGAGAGATATCAATACATAGGTTTTCAGATTCATACTAGTCAGATATATTCTTGTGCGGTGACTAGGGGGTGTTGAGTCCAGTTCACTGAGCAGGGAGTAGGCCTTGTCTATTACATATTTGGCTTATGGAGCGGTGTCTGAGCTAATTTCAAACCCTTGTTTTATGCATCACCCCACCTCACCTTTCCGGTTAAGCAGCCATAGTGTGTCTTCTAAAGGTGTGCCTCTGTTCTGTTTTGTAATTCAGTTCAAGTGTAGCGATTTTCACATTCCCTCTATAAGCGATATCTTAGGATAAGTGCCTTTTTCTGTGTGACTTATTTCACTTAGAATCATCGTACCTAAATCCACTCATCATGCTGCTAACTAGCCTTATGACATTGATTTCATGGCTGAGTGATATTGCATTGTGCCAAGTACCACCATTTCTTTATCCATTTTTCTCTTTCCTGGGATATTGAAGGTGTACCGAAGCGGAGGTTCTTGGCAACAGAGCAGCCGTAAAGTTTGGGGTGCCTGTGTCTTGTTGATTTTTAGTTTTCCCAATTTATACGCCCATGAGTGGAAGTGCCCTATGCTCTCAACGCTGTGTTTATTACTTGTTTCAGGACACACCGTACTCATCTCCAGAGTGCCTGTTGGCAATTTACATCCCGCCCATCAGCGTAGCAAGGCTCCCATGTCTCCATGGCCTGTCCTGCTTTTCTGGTTTTTACACTTTGTTCAGCATGGCCCTTTTGACCGAGGGCAAGCGAGACTTCTTTGTAGCGCTGATTTGCCCTTCCGGCTTGCTTGGTTGGCCAAAAAGGGCGTATGCGTTTTTTCCTGAATATATTCAGGAAAAAACGCATACGCCCTTTTTGGCCAAGGGCATCATTGTCAACGTTTTGCCACTTTTCATGTGCTTTAAAGGCGAGTCGAATCTACCTCCTGAAATCTGTTTCCTGCAAATCTGCCTTGCTTTCAAATCCTCTTCGTTGCCTTCCCTCAATATATTTGTGGACGAGAGTTCTCATTTATAACTCTGCACGTTTGTGAATTGCAGTGCCCCTGAGCTCCATTTGTCTCCTCGCTTTTTTGGGAGCTGGCCGCAAAAGCGCAGGATTGCTTCAGGCCCTATTTTGGTTCTGGGGGGTAGGCTGAGCCTGTGGTTCATTCTTCTTCCTGATGGGAAAATGGAGTGACCTGTGCCTGTCCCAACACCTAGGGCTAGTCTCTCGTTGGTTCCCCGTCTTCCCGTTCATCCTCAGGACAAATTGCAACCTGGACGAAACAGGAGGTTAAAGGTGTTGATTCTCCAAGTAGGGAGATGGTTAGTCAAGCGGCTGGAATGGCGAACCCGAGCACAAGGAGAGGAGAAATGAGGTGCGTTTTAGAAACCTTTCCCAATCTCACGGCATACCATCTTCTGGGTTTCCCATGCCTGTTTTGATGTAGGAAGATTCCCTTGTACCTGGAGATTTGAGACCCATGGGGTGGGTACCCCGCGGTATTACTTTAAAGTATCTGCATTTGCTCACCCAACCTCACCAATCCTCTCAGCCCCAAGAGTGTCCAGCCTTATGTCTCATCCAGCTGTGGGTCTAGATATGGTCGAACCAGGTGGCATCAGAGCCCCTGAACTGATTTTGTAAGAATTTCTCTCTCTTTCACTGTCTTTGCTTTGTGGGTTTTTTAAAGTAATGTATGTTTAGAATGGGGTTTGGCTGCTTTTCCCTGCTGTGTTTATGCCGCTTTACACCCTCTTGATTCACTTGCAGAGAGATATCGATACATAGGTTTTCAGATTCTTACTAGTCAGATATATTCTTGTGCGGTGACTAGGGTGTGTTGAGTCCAGTTCACTGAGCAGGGAGTAGGCCTTGTCTATTAAATATTTGGCTTATGGAGCGGTCTCTGAGCTAATTTGAAACCCTTGTTTTATGCATCACCCCACCTCACCTTTCCCGTTAAGCAGCCATAGTGTGTCTTCTAAAGGTGTGACTCTGTTCTGTTTTGTAATTCAGTTCAAGTGTAGCGATTTTGACATTCCCTCTCTAAGCGATATCTTAGGATAAGTGTCTTTTTCTGTGTGACTTATTTCACTTAGAATCATCGTACCTAAATCCACTCATCATGCTGCTAACTAGCCTTATGACATTGATTTCATGGCTGAGTGATATTCCATTGTGCCAAGTACCACCATTTCTTTATCCATTTTTCTCTTTCCTGGGATATTGAAGGTGTACCGAAGTGGAGGTTCTTGGAAACAGAGCAGCCGTAAACTTTAGGGTGCCTGTGTCTTGTTGATTTTTAGTTTTCCCAATTTATACGCCCATGAGTGGAAGTGCCCTATGCTCTCTACGCTGTGTTTATTACTTGTTTCAGGACACACCGTACTCTTCTCCAGAGTGCCTGTTGGCAATTTACATCCCGCCCATCAGCGTAGTAAGGCTCCCATGTCTCCATGGCCTGTCCTGCTTTTCTGGTTTTTACACTTTGTTCAGCATGGCCCTTTTGACCGAGAGCAAGCGAGACTTCTTTGTAGCGTTGATTTGCACTTCCGGCTTGCTTGGTTGGCCAAAAAGGGCGTATGCGTTTTTTCCTGAATATATTCAGGAAAAAACGCATACGCCCTTTTTGGCCAAGGGCATCATTGTCAACGTTTTGCCGCTTTTCATATGCTTTAAAGGCGAGTCGAATCTACCTCCTGAAATCTGTTTCCTGCAAATCTGCCTTGCTTTCAAATCCTCTTCGTTGCCTTCCCTCAATATATTTGTGGACGAGAGTTCTCATTTATAACTCTGCACGTTTGTGAATTGCAGTGCCCCTGAGCTCCATTTGTCTCCTCGCTTTTTTGGGAGCTGGCCGCAAAAGCGCAGGATTTCTTCAGGCCCTATTTTGGTTCTGGGGTGCAGGCTGAGCCTGTGGTTCATTCTTCTTCCTGATGGGAAAATGGAGTGAACTGTGCCTGTCCCAACCCCTAGGGCTAGTCTTTCGTTGGTTCCCCGTCTTCCTGTTCATCCTCAGGACAAATTGCAACCTGGACGAAACAGGAGGTTAAAGGTGATGATTCTCCAAGTAGGGAGATAGTTAGTCAAGCAGCTGGAATGGCGAACCCGAGCACAAGGAGAGGAGAAATGAGGTGCGTTTTAGAAACCTTTCCCGATCTCATGGCATACCATCTTCTGGGTTTCCCATGCATGTTTTGATGTAGGAAGATTCCCTTGTACCTGGAGACTTGAGACCCATGGGGTGGGTACCCCGCGGTATTACTTTAAAGTATCTGCATTTGCTCACCCAACCTCACCAATCCTCTCAGCCCCAAGAGTGTCCAGCCTTATGTCTCATCCAGCTGTGGGTCTAGATATGGTCAATCCACGTTGCATCATAGACCCTGAACGGATTTTGTAAGAATTTCTCTCTCTTTCACTGTCTTTGTTTTGTGGGTTTTTTAAAGTAATTTATGTTTAGAATCGGGCTTGGCTGCTTTTCCCTGCTGTATTGATGCCGCTTTACACCCTCTTGATTCACTTGCAGAGAGATATCGATACATAGGTTTTCAGATTCTTACTAGTCAGATATATTCTTGTGTGGTGACTAGGGTGTGTTGAGTCCAGTTCACTGAGCAGGGAGTAGGCCTTGTCTATTACATATTTGGCTTATGGAGCGGTGTCTGAGCTAATTTCAAACCCTTGTTTTATGCATCACCCCACCTCACCTTTCCGGTTAAGCAGCCATAGTGTGTCTTCTAAAGGTGTGCCTCTGTTCTGTTTTGTAATTCAGTTCAAGTGTAGCGATTTTCACATTCCCTCTATAAGTGATATCTTGGATAAGTGCCTTTTTCTGTGTGACTTATTTCACTTAGAATCATCGTACCTAAATCCACTCATCATGCTGCTAACTAGCCTTATGACATTGATTTCATGGCTGAGTGATATTGCATTGTGCCAAGTACCACCATTTCTTTATCCATTTTTCTCTTTCCTGGGATATTGAAGGTGTACCGAAGCGGAGGTTCTTGGCAACAGAGCAGCCGTAAAGTTTGGGGTGCCTGTGTCTTGTTGATTTTTAGTTTTCCCAATTTATACGCCCATGAGTGGAAGTGCCCTATGCTCTCTACGCTGTGTTTATTACTTGTTTCAGGACACACCGTACTCTTCTCCAGAGTGCCTGTTGGCAATTTACATCCCGCCCATCAGCGTAGCAAGGCTCCCATGTCTCCATGGCCTGTCCTGCTTTTCTGGTTTTTACACTTTGTTCAGCATGGCCCTTTTGACCGAGGGCAAGCGAGACTTCTTTGTAGCGCTGATTTGCCCTTCTGGCTTGCTTGGTTGGCCAAAAAGGGCGTATGCGTTTTTTCCTGAATATATTCAGGAAAAAACGCATACGCCCTTTTTGGCCAAGGGCATCATTGTCAACGTTTTGCCGCTTTTCATGTGCTTTAAAGGCGAGTCGAATCTACCTCCTGAAATCTGTTTCCTGCAAATCTGCCTTGCTTTCAAATCCTCTTCGTTGCCTTCCCTCAATATATTTGTGGACGAGAGTTCTCATTTATAACTCTGCACGTTTGTGAATTGCAGTGCCCCTGAGCTCCATTTGTCTCTTCGCTTTTTTGGGAGCTGGCCGCAAAAGCGCAGGATTGCTTCAGGCCC
The DNA here is from genome assembly GCF_028564815.1 of Eubalaena glacialis. Taxonomy (NCBI): domain Eukaryota; kingdom Metazoa; phylum Chordata; class Mammalia; order Artiodactyla; family Balaenidae; genus Eubalaena; species Eubalaena glacialis. Next base: position 462,787 of record NW_026871216.1, read on the forward strand.
TATTTTGGTTCTGGGGGGCAGGCTGAGCCTGTGGTTCATTCTTCTTCCTGATGGGAAAATGGAGTGACCTGTGCCTGTCCCAACACCTAGGGCTAGTCTTTCGTTGGTTCCCCGTCTTCCCGTTCATCCTCAGGACAAATTGCAACCTGGACGAAACAGTAGGTTAAAGGTGCTGATTCTCCAAGTAGGGAGATGGTTAGTCAAGCGGCTGGAATGGCGAACCCGAGCACAAGGAGAGGAGAAATGAGGTGCGTTTTAGAAACCTTTCCCGATCTCACGGCATACCATCTTCTGGGTTTCCCATGCATGTTTTGATGTAGGAAGATTCCCTTGTACCTGGAGATTTGAGACCCATGGGGTGGGTACCCCGCGATATTACTTTAAAGTATCTGCATTTGCTCACCCAACCTCACCAATCCTCTCAGCCCCAAGAGTGTCCAGCCTTATGTCTCATCCAGCTGTGGGTCTAGATATGTTCAATCCAGGTTGCATCATAGACCCTGAACGGATTTTGTAAGAATTTCTCTCTCTTTCACTGTCTTTGTTTTGTGGGTTTTTTAAAGTAATTTATGTTTAGAATCGGGCTTGGCTGCTTTTCCCTGCTGTGTTGATGCCGCTTTACACCCTCTTGATTCACTTGCAGAGAGATATCGATACATAGGTTTTCAGATTCATACTAGTCAGATATATTCTTGTGCGGTGACTAGGGGGTGTTGAGTCCAGTTCACTGAGCAGGGAGTAGACCTTGTCTATTACATATTTGGCTTATGGAGCGGTGTCTGAGCTAATTTCAAACCCTTGTTTTATGCATCACCCCACCTCACCTTTCCGGTTAAGCAGCCATAGTGTGTCTTCTAAAGGTGTGCCTCTGTTCTGTTTTGTAATTCAGTTCAAGTGTAGCGATTTTGATATTCCATCTATAAGTGATATCTTAGGATAAGTGTCTTTTTCTGTGTGACTTATTTCACTTAGAATCATCGTACCTAAATCTACTCATCATGCTGCTAAGTAGCCTTATGACATTGATTTCATGGCTGAGTGATATTCCATTGTGCCAAGTACCACCATTTCTTTATCCATTTTTCTCTTTCCTGGGATATTGAAGGTGTACCGAAGCGGAGGTTCTTGGAAACAGAGCAGCCGTAAACTTTAGGGTGCCTGTGTATTGTTGATTTTTAGTTTTCCCAATTTATACGCCCATGAGTGGAAGTGCCCTATGCTCTCTACGCTGTGTTTATTACTTGTTTCAGGACACACCGTACTCTTCTCCAGAGTGCCTGTTGGCAATTTACATCCCGCCCATCAGCGTAGCAAGGCTCCCATGTCTCCATGGCCTGTCCTGCTTTTCTGGTTTTTACACTTTGTTCAGCATGGCCCTTTTGACCGAGGGCAAGCGAGACTTCTTTGTAGCGCTGATTTGCCCTTCCGGCTTGCTTGGTTGGCCAAAAAGGGCGTATGCCTTTTTTCCTGAATATATTCAGGAAAAAACGCATACGCCCTTTTTGGCCAAGGGCATCATTGTCAACGTTTTGCCGCTTTTCATGTGCTTTAAAGGCGAGTCGAATCTACCTCCTGAAATCTGTTTCCTGCAAATCTGCCTTGCTTTCAAATCCTCTTCGTTGCCTTCCTTCAATATATTTGTGGACGAGAGTTCTAATTTATAACTCTGCATGTTTGTGAATTGCAGTGCCCCTGAGCTCCATTTGTCTCCTCGCTTTTTTGGGAGCTGGCCGCAAAAGCGCAGGATTGCTTCAGGCCCTATTTTGGTTCTGGGGGGCAGGCTGAGCCTGTGGTTCATTCTTCTTCCTGATGGGAAAATGGAGTGACCTATGCCTGTCCCAACACCTAGGGCTCGTCTCTCGTTGGTTCCCCGTCTTCACGTTCATCCTCAGGACAAATTGCAACCTGTACAATCAGGAGGTTAAAGGTGCTGATTCTCCAAGTAGGCAGATGGTTAGTCAAGCAGCTGGAATGGTGAACCCGAGCACAAGGAGAGGAGAAATGAGGTGCATTTTAGAAACCTTTCCCGATCTCATGGCATACCATCTTCTTGGTTTCCCATGCATGTTTTGATGTAGGAAGATGCCCTTGTACCTGGAGATTTGAGACCCATGGGGTGTGTTCCCCGCAGTGTTACTTTAAAGTATCTGCGTTTGCTCACCCAACCTCACCAATCCTCTCAGCCCCAAGAGTGTCCATCCTTCTGTCTCATCCAGCTGTGGGTCTAGATATGGTCAATCCAGGTTGCATCATAGACCCTGAACGGATTTTGTAAGAATTTCTCTCTCTTTCACTGTCTTTGTTTTGTGGGTTTTTTAAAGTAATTTATGTTTAGAATCGGGCTTGGCTGCTTTTCCCTGCTGTGTTGATGCCGCTTTACACCCTCTTGATTCACTTGCAGAGAGATATCGATACATAGGTTTTCAGATTCTTACTAGTCAGGTATATTCTTGTGTGGTGACTAGGGTGTGTTGAGTCCAGTTCACTGAGCAGGGAGTAGGCCTTGTCTATTAAATATTTGGCTTATGGAGCGGTCTCTGAGCTAATTTGAAACCCTTGTTTTATGCATCACCCCACCTCACCTTTCCCGTTAAGCAGCCATAGTGTGTCTTCTAAAGGTGTGACTCTGTTCTGTTTTGTAATTCAGTTCAAGTGTAGCGATTTTGACATTCCCTCTCTAAGCGATATCTTAGGATAAGTGTCTTTTTCTGTGTGACTTATTTCACTTAGAATCATCGTACCTAAATCCACTCATCATGCTGCTAACTAGCCTTATGACATTGATTTCATGGCTGAGTGATATTCCATTGTGCCAAGTACCACCATTTCTTTATCCATTTTTCTCTTTCCTGGGATATTGAAGGTGTACCGAAGTGGAGGTTCTTGGAAACAGAGCAGCCGTAAACTTTAGGGTGCCTGTGTCTTGTTGATTTTTAGTTTTCCCAATTTATACGCCCATGAGTGGAAGTGCCCTATGCTCTCTACGCTGTGTTTATTACTTGTTTCAGGACACACCGTACTCTTCTCCAGAGTGCCTGTTGGCAATTTACATCCCGCCCATCAGCGTAGTAAGGCTCCCATGTCTCCATGGCCTGTCCTGCTTTTCTGGTTTTTACACTTTGTTCAGCATGGCCCTTTTGACCGAGAGCAAGCGAGACTTCTTTGTAGCGTTGATTTGCACTTCCGGCTTGCTTGGTTGGCCAAAAAGGGCGTATGCGTTTTTTCCTGAATATATTCAGGAAAAAACGCATACGCCCTTTTTGGCCAAGGGCATCATTGTCAACGTTTTGCCGCTTTTCATATGCTTTAAAGGCGAGTCGAATCTACCTCCTGAAATCTGTTTCCTGCAAATCTGCCTTGCTTTCAAATCCTCTTCGTTGCCTTCCCTCAATATATTTGTGGACGAGAGTTCTCATTTATAACTCTGCACGTTTGTGAATTGCAGTGCCCCTGAGCTCCATTTGTCTCCTCGCTTTTTTGGGAGCTGGCCGCAAAAGCGCAGGATTTCTTCAGGCCCTATTATGGTGCTGGGGTGCAGGCTGAGCCTGTGGTTCATTCTTCTTCCTGATGGGAAAATGGAGTGACCTGTGCCTGTCCCAACACCTAGGGCTAGTCTCTCGTTGGTTCCCCGTCTTCCCGTTCATCCTCAGGACAAATTGCAACCTGGACGAAACAGGAGGTTAAAGGTGCTGATTCTCCAAGTAGGGAGATGGTTAGTCAAGCGGCTGGAATGGCGAACCCGAGCACAAGGAGAGGAGAAATGAGGTGCGTTTTAGAAACCTTTCCCGATCTCACGGCATACCATCTTCTGGGTTTCCCATGCCTGTTTTGATGTAGGAAGATTCCCTTGTACCTGGAGATTTGAGACCCATGGGGTGGGTACCCCGCGGTATTACTTTAAAGTATCTGCATTTGCTCACCCAACCTCACCAATCCTCTCAGCCCCAAGAGTGTCCAGCCTTATGTCTCATCCAGCTGTGGGTCTAGATATGGTCAATCCAGGTTGCATCAGAGACCCTGATCGGATTTTGTAAGAATTTCTCTCTCTTTCACTGTCCTTGCTTTGTGGGTTTTTTAAAGTAATGTATGTTTAGAATGGGGTTTGGCTGCTTTTCCCTGCTGTGTTTATGCTGGTTTACACCCTCTTGATTCACTTGCAGAGAGATATCAATACATAGGTTTTCAGATTCATACTAGTCAGATATATTCTTGTGCGGTGACTAGGGGGTGTTGAGTCCAGTTCACTGAGCAGGGAGTAGACCTTGTCTATTACATATTTGGCTTATGGAGCGGTGTCTGAGCTAATTTCAAACCCTTGTTTTATGCATCACCCCACCTCACCTTTCCGGTTAAGCAGCCATAGTGTGTCTTCTAAAGGTGTGCCTCTGTTCTGTTTTGTAATTCAGTTCAAGTGTAGCGATTTTGATATTCCATCTATAAGTGATATCTTAGGATAAGTGTCTTTTTCTGTGTGACTTATTTCACTTAGAATCATCGTACCTAAATCTACTCATCATGCTGCTAAGTAGCCTTATGACATTGATTTCATGGCTGAGTGATATTCCATTGTGCCAAGTACCACCATTTCTTTATCCATTTTTCTCTTTCCTGGGATATTGAAGGTGTACCGAAGCGGAGGTTCTTGGAAACAGAGCAGCCGTAAACTTTAGGGTGCCTGTGTCTTGTTGATTTTTAGTTTTCCCAATTTATACGCCCATGAGTGGAAGTGCCCTATGCTCTCTACGCTGTGTTTATTACTTGTTTCAGGACACACCGTACTCTTCTCCAGAGTGCCTGTTGGCAATTTACATCCCGCCCATCAGCGTAGCAAGGCTCCCATGTCTCCATGGCCTGTCCTGCTTTTCTGGTTTTTACACTTTGTTCAGCATGGCCCTTTTGACCGAGGGCAAGCGAGACTTCTTTGTAGCGCTGATTTGCCCTTCCGGCTTGCTTGGTTGGCCAAAAAGGGCGTATGCCTTTTTTCCTGAATATATTCAGGAAAAAACGCATACGCCCTTTTTGGCCAAGGGCATCATTGTCAACGTTTTGCCGCTTTTCATGTGCTTTAAAGGCGAGGCGAATCTACCTCCTGAAATCTGTTTCCTGCAAATCTGCCTTGCTTTCAAATCCTCTTCGTTGCCTTCCTTCAATATATTTGTGGACGAGAGTTCTCATTTATAACTCTGCATGTTTGTGAATTGCAGTGCCCCTGAGCTCCATTTGTCTCCTCGCTTTTTTGGGAGCTGGCCGCAAAAGCGCAGGATTGCTTCAGGCCCTATTTTGGTTCTGGGGGGCAGGCTGAGCCTGTGGTTCATTCTTCTTCCTGATGGGAAAATGGAGTGACCTATGCCTGTCCCAACACCTAGGGCTCGTCTCTCGTTGGTTCCCCGTCTTCACGTTCATCCTCAGGACAAATTGCAACCTGTACAATCAGGAGGTTAAAGGTGCTGATTCTCCAAGTAGGCAGATGGTTAGTCAAGCAGCTGGAATGGTGAACCCGAGCACAAGGAGAGGAGAAATGAGGTGCATTTTAGAAACCTTTCCCGATCTCATGGCATACCATCTTCTTGGTTTCCCATGCATGTTTTGATGTAGGAAGATGCCCTTGTACCTGGAGATTTGAGACCCATGGGGTGTGTTCCCCGCAGTGTTACCTTAAAGTATCTGCGTTTGCTCACCCAACCTCACCAATCCTTTCAGCCCCAAGAGTGTCCATCCTTCTGTCTCATCCAGCTGTGGGTCTAGATATGGTCAATCCAGGTTGCATCATAGACCCTGAACGGATTTTGTAAGAATTTCTCTCTCTTTCACTGTCTTTGTTTTGTGGGTTTTTTAAAGTAATTTATGTTTAGAATCGGGCTTGGCTGCTTTTCCCTGCTGTGTTGATGCCGCTTTACACCCTCTTGATTCACTTGCAGAGAGATATCGATACATAGGTTTTCAGATTCTTACTAGTCAGATATATTCTTGTGTGGTGACTAGGGTGTGTTGAGTCCAGTTCACTGAGCAGGGAGTAGGCCTTGTCTATTAAATATTTGGCTTATGGAGCGGTCTCTGAGCTAATTTGAAACCCTTGTTTTATGCATCACCCCACCTCACCTTTCCCGTTAAACAGCCATAGTGTGTCTTCTAAAGGTGTGACTCTGTTCTGTTTTGTAATTCAGTTCAAGTGTAGCGATTTTGACATTCCCTCTCTAAGCGATATCTTAGGATAAGTGTCTTTTTCTGTGTGACTTATTTCACTTAGAATCATCGTACCTAAATCCACTCATCATGCTGCTAACTAGCCTTATGACATTGATTTCATGGCTGAGTGATATTCCATTGTGCCAAGTACCACCATTTCTTTATCCATTTTTCTCTTTCCTGGGATATTGAAGGTGTACCGAAGTGGAGGTTCTTGGAAACAGAGCAGCCGTAAACTTTAGGGTGCCTGTGTCTTGTTGATTTTTAGTTTTCCCAATTTATACGCCCATGAGTGGAAGTGCCCTATGCTCTCTACGCTGTGTTTATTACTTGTTTCAGGACACACCGTACTCTTCTCCAGAGTGCCTGTTGGCAATTTACATCCCGCCCATCAGCGTAGTAAGGCTCCCATGTCTCCATGGCCTGTCCTGCTTTTCTGGTTTTTACACTTTGTTCAGCATGGCCCTTTTGACCGAGGGCAAGCGAGACTTCTTTGTAGCACTGATTTTCACTTCCGGCTTGCTTGGTTGGCCAAAAAGGGCGTATGCGTTTTTTCCTGAATATATTCAGGAAAAAACGCATACGCCCTTTTTGGCCAAGGGCATCATTGTCAACGTTTTGCCGCTTTTCATATGCTTTAAAGGCGAGTCGAATCTACCTCCTGAAATCTGTTTCCTGCAAATCTGCCTTGCTTTCAAATCCTCTTCGTTGCCTTCCCTCAATATATTTGTGGACGAGAATTCTCATTTATAACTCTGCACGTTTGTGAATTGCAGTGCCCCTGAGCTCCATTTGTCTCCTCGCTTTTTTGGGAGCTGGCCGCAAAAGCGCAGGATTGCTTCAGGCCCTATTTTGGTTCTGGGGGGCAGGCTGAGCCTGTGGTTCATTCTTCTTCCTGATGGGAAAATGGAGTGACCTGTGCCTGTCCCAACACCTAGGGCTAGTCTCTCGTTGGTTCCCCGTCTTCCCGTTCATCCTCAGGACAAATTGCAACCTGGACGAAACAGGAGGTTAAAGGTGCTGATTCTCCAAGTAGGGAGATGGTTAGTCAAGCAGCTGGAATGGCGAACCCGAGCACAAGGAGAGGAGAAATGAGGTGCGTTTTAGAAACCTTTCCCGATCTCACGGCATACCATCTTCTGGGTTTCCCATGCATGTTTTGATGTAGGAAGATTCCCTTGTACCTGGAGATTTGAGACCCATGGGGTGGGTACCCCGTGGTATTACTTTAAAGTATCTGCGTTTGCTCACCCAACCTCACCAATCCTCTCAGCCCCAAGAGTGTCCAGCCTTATGTCTCATCCACCTGTGGGTCTAGATATGGTCAATCCAGGTTGCATCAGAGACCCTGAACGGATTTTGTAAGAATTTCTCTCTCTTTCACTGTCTTTGTTTTGTGGGTTTTTTATAGTAATGTATGTTTAGAATGGGGTTTGGCTGCTTTTCCCTGCTGTGTTTATGCTGCTTTACACCCTCTTGATTCACTTGCAGAGAGATATCAATACATAGGTTTTCAGATTCATACTAGTCAGATATATTCTTGTGCGGTGACTAGGGGGTGTTGAGTCCAGTTCACTGAGCAGGGAGTAGGCCTTGTCTATTACATATTTGGCTTATGGAGCGGTGTCTGAGCTAATTTCAAACCCTTGTTTTATGCATCACCCCACCTCACCTTTCCGGTTAAGCAGCCATAGTGTGTCTTCTAAAGGTGTGCCTCTGTTCTGTTTTGTAATTCAGTTCAAGTGTAGCGATTTTCACATTCCCTCTATAAGCGATATCTTAGGATAAGTGCCTTTTTCTGTGTGACTTATTTCACTTAGAATCATCGTACCTAAATCCACTCATCATGCTGCTAACTAGCCTTATGACATTGATTTCATGGCTGAGTGATATTGCATTGTGCCAAGTACCACCATTTCTTTATCCATTTTTCTCTTTCCTGGGATATTGAAGGTGTACCGAAGCGGAGGTTCTTGGAAACAGAGCAGCCGTAAAGTTTGGGGTGCCTGTGTCTTGTTGATTTTTAGTTTTCCCAATTTATACGCCCATGAGTGGAAGTGCCCTATGCTCTCAACGCTGTGTTTATTACTTGTTTCAGGACACACCGTACTCATCTCCAGAGTGCCTGTTGGCAATTTACATCCCGCCCATCAGCGTAGCAAGGCTCCCATGTCTCCATGGCCTGTCCTGCTTTTCTGGTTTTTACACTTTGTTCAGCATGGCCCTTTTGACCGAGGGCAAGCGAGACTTCTTTGTAGCGCTGATTTGCCCTTCCGGCTTGCTTGGTTGGCCAAAAAGGGCGTATGCGTTTTTTCCTGAATATATTCAGGAAAAAACGCATACGCCCTTTTTGGCCAAGGGCATCATTGTCAACGTTTTGCCGCTTTTCATGTGCTTTAAAGGCGAGGCGAATCTACCTCCTGAAATCTGTTTCCTGCAAATCTGCCTTGCTTTCAAATCCTCTTCGTTGCCTTCCCTCAATATATTTTTGGACGAGAGTTCTCATTTATAACTCTGCACGTTTGTGAATTGCAGTGCCCCTGAGCTCCATTTGGCTCCTCGCTTTTTTGGGAGCTTGCCGCAAAAGCGCAGGATTGCTTCAGGCCCTATTTTGGTTCTGGGGGGCAGGCTGAGCCTGTGGTTCATTCTTCTTCCTGATGGGAAAATGGAGTGACCTATGCCTGTCCCAACACCTAGGGCTCGTCTCTCGTTGGTTCCCCGTCTTCACGTTCATGCTCAGGACAAATTGCAACCTGTACAATCAGGAGGTTAAAGGTGCTGATTCTCCAAGTAGGGAGATGGTTAGTCAAGCAGCTGGAATGGTGAACCCGAGCACAAGGAGAGGAGAAATGAGGTGCATTTTAGAAACCTTTCCCGATCTCATGGCATACCATCTTCTGGGTTTCCCATGCATGTTTTGATGTAGGAAGATGCCCTTGTACCTGGAGATTTGAGACCCATGGGGTGTGTTCCCCGCAGTGTTACTTTAAAGTATCTGCGTTTGCTCACCCAACCTCACCAATCCTCTCAGCCCCAAGAGTGTCCAGCCTTCTGTCTCATCCAGCTGTGGGTCTAGATATGGTCAATCCAGGTTGCATCATAGACCCTGAACGGATTTTGTAAGAATTTCTCTCTCTTTCACTGTCTTTGTTTTGTGGGTTTTTTAAAGTAATTTATGTTTAGAATCGGGCTTGGCTGCTTTTCCCTGCTGTGTTGATGCCGCTTTACACCCTCTTGATTCACTTGCAGAGAGATATCGATACATAGGTTTTCAGATTCTTACCAGTCAGACATATTCTTGTGTGGTGACTAGGGTGTGTTGAGTCCAGTTTACTGAGCAGGGAGTAGGCCTTGTCTATTACATATTTGGCTTATGGAGCGGTCTCTGAGCTAATTTCAAACCCTTGTTTTATGCATCACCCCACCTCACCTTTCCGGTTAAGCAGCCATAGTGTGTCTTCTAAAGGTGTGCCTCTGTTCTGTTTTGTAATTCAGTTCAAGTGTAGCGATTTTGACATTCCCTCTATAAGCGATATCTTAGGATAAGTGCCTTTTTCTGTGTGACTTATTTCACTTAGAATCATCGTACCTAAATCCACTCATCATGCTGCTAACTAGCCTTATGACATTGATTTCATGGCTGAGTGATATTGCATTGTGCCAAGTACCACCATTTCTTTATCCATTATTCTCTTTCCTGGGATATTGAAGATGTACCGAAGCGGAGGTTCTTGGCAACAGAGCAGCCGTAAAGTTTGGGGTGCCTGTGTCTTGTTGATTTTTAGTTTTCCCAATTTATACGCCCATGAGTGGAAGTGCCCTATGCTCTCAACGCTGTGTTTATTACTTGTTTCAGGACACACCGTACTCATCTCCAGAGTGCCTGTTGGCAATTTACATCCCGCCCATCAGCGTAGCAAGGCTCCCATGTCTCCATGGCCTATCCTGCTTTTCTGGTTTTTACACTTTGTTCAGCATGGCCCTTTTGACCGAGGGCAAGCGAGACTTCTTTGTAGCGCTGATTTGCCCTTCCGGCTTGCTTGGTTGGCCAAAAAGGGCGTATGCGTTTTTTCCTGAATATATTCAGGAAAAAACGCATACGCCCTTTTTGGCCAAGGGCATCATTGTCAACCTTTTGCCGCTTTTCATGTGCTTTAAAGGCGAGTCGAATCTACCTCCTGAAATCTGTTTCCTGCAAATCTGCCTTGCTTTCAAATCCTCTTCATTGCCTTCCCTCAATATATTTGTGGACGAGAGTTCTCATTGATAACTCTGCACGTTTGTGAATTGCAGTGCCCCTGAGCTCCATTTGTCTCCTCGCTTTTTTGGGAGCTGGCCGCAAAAGCGCAGGATTGCTTCAGGCCCTATTATGGTTCTGGGGGGCAGGCTGAGCCTGTGGTTCATTCTTCTTCCTGATGGGAAAATGGAGTGATCTGTGCCTGTCCCAACACCTAGGGCTAGTCTCTCGTTGGTTCCCCGTCTTCCCGTTCATCCTCAGGACAAATTGCAACCTGGACGAAACAGGAGGTTAAAGGAGATGATTCTCCAAGTAGGGAGATGTTTAGTCAAGCGGCTGGAATGGCGAACCCGAGCACAAGGAGAGGAGAAATGAGGTGCGTTTTAGAAACCTTTCCCAATCTCACGGCATACCATCTTCTGGGTTTCCCATGCCTGTTTTGATGTAGGAAGATTCCCTTGTACCTGGAGATTTGAGACCCATGGGGTGGGTACCCCGCGGTATTACTTTAAAGTATCTGCATTTGCTCACCCAACCTCACCAATCCTCTCAGCCCCAAGAGTGTCCAGCCTTATTTCTCATCCAGCTGTGGGTCTAGATATGGTCGAACCAGGTGGCATCAGAGCCCCTGAACGGATTTTGTAAGAATTTCTCTCTCTTTCACTGTCTTTGCTTTGTGGGTTTTTTAAAGTAATGTATGTTTAGAATGGGGTTTGGCTGCTTTTCCCTGCTGTGTTTATGCCGCTTTACACCCTCTTGATTCACTTGCAGAGAGATATCGATACATAGGTTTTCAGATTCATACTAGTCAGATATATTCTTGTGCGGTGACTAGGGGGTGTTGAGTCCAGTTCACTGAGCAGGGAGTAGGCCTTGTCTATTACATATTTGGCTTAAGGAGCGGTGTCTGAGCTAATTTCAAACCCTTGTTTTATGCATCACCCCACCTCACCTTTCCGGTTAAGCAGCCATAGTGTGTCTTCTAAAGGTGTGCCTCTGTTCTGTTTTGTAATTCAGTTCAAGTGTAGCGATTTTGATATTCCCTCTCTAAGCGATATCTTAGGATAAGTGTCTTTTTCTGTGTGACTTATTTCACTTAGAATCATCGTACCTAAATCCACTCATCATGCTGCTAACTAGCCTTATGACATTGATTTCATGGCTGAGTGATATTGCATTGTGCCAAGTACCACCATTTCTTTATCCATTTTTCTCTTTCCTGGGATATTGAAGGTGTACCGAAGCGGAGGTTCTTGGAAACAGAGCAGCCGTAAAGTTTGGGGTGCCTGTGTCTTGTTGATTTTCAGTTTTCCCGATTTATACGCCCATGAGTGGAAGTGCCCTATGCTCTCAACGCTGTGTTTATTACTTGTTTCAGGACACACCGTACTCATCTCCAGAGTGCCTGTTGGCAATTTACATCCCGCCCATCAGCGTAGCAAGGCTCCCATGTCTCCATGGCCTGTCCTGCTTTTCTGGTTTTTACACTTTGTTCAGCATGGCCCTTTTGACCGAGGGCAAGCGAGACTTCTTTGTAGCGCTGATTTGCCCTTCCGGCTTGCTTGGTTGGCCAAAAAGGGCGTATGCGTTTTTTCCTGAATATATTCAGGAAAAAACGCATACGCCCTTTTTGGCCAAGGGCATCATTGTCAACGTTTTGCCGCTTTTCATGTGCTTTAAAGGCGAGGCGAATCTACCTCCTGAAATCTGTTTCCTGCAAATCTGCCTTGCTTTCAAATCCTCTTCGTTGCCTTCCCTCAATATATTTTTGGACGAGAGTTCTCATTTATAACTCTGCACGTTTGTGAATTGCAGTGCCCCTGAGCTCCATTTGGCTCCTCGCTTTTTTGGGAGCTGGCCGCAAAAGCGCAGGATTGCTTCAGGCCCTATTTTGGTTCTGGGGGGCAGGCTGAGCCTGTGGTTCATTCTTCTTCCTGATGGGAAAATGGAGTGACCTATGCCTGTCCCAACACCTAGGGCTCGTCTCTCGTTGGTTCCCCGTCTTCACGTTCATCCTCAGGACAAATTGCAACCTGTACAATCAGGAGGTTAAAGGTGCTGATTCTCCAAGTAGGGAGATGGTTAGTCAAGCAGCTGGAATGGTGAACCCGAGCACAAGGAGAGGAGAAATGAGGTGCATTTTAGAAACCTTTCCCGATCTCATGGCATACCATCTTCTGGGTTTCCCATGCATGTTTTGATGTAGGAAGATGCCCTTGTACCTGGAGATTTGAGACCCATGGGGTGTGTTCCCCGCAGTGTTACTTTAAAGTATCTGCGTTTGCTCACCCAACCTCACCAATCCTCTCAGCCCCAAGAGTGTCCAGCCTTCTGTCTCATCCAGCTGTGGGTCTAGATATGGTCAATCCAGGTTGCATCATAGACCCTGAACGGATTTTGTAAGAATTTCTCTCTCTTTCACTGTCTTTGTTTTGTGGGTTTTTTAAAGTAATTTATGTTTAGAATCGGGCTTGGCTGCTTTTCCCTGCTGTGTTGATGCCGCTTTACACCCTCTTGATTCACTTGCAGAGAGATATCGATACATAGGTTTTCAGATTCTTACTAGTCAGATATATTCTTGTGTGGTGACTAGGGTGTGTTGAGTCCTGTTCACTGAGCAGGGAGTAGGCCTTGTCTATTTCATATTTGGCTTATGGAGCGGTCTCTGAGCTAATTTCAAACCCTTGTTTTATGCATCACCCCACCTCACCTTTCCCGTTAAGCAGCCATAGTGTGTCTTCTAAAGGTGTGCCTCTGTTCTGTTTTGTAATTCAGTTCAAGTGTAGCGATTTTGACATTCCCTCTATAAGCGATATCTTAGGATAAGTGCCTTTTTCTGTGTGACTTATTTCACTTAGAATCATCGGACCTAAATCCACTCATCATGCTGCTAACTAGCCTTATGACATTGATTTCATGGCTGAGTGATATTGCATTGTGCCAAGTACCACCATTTCTTTATCCATTTTTCTCTTTCCTGGGATATTGAAGGTGTACCGAAGCGGAGGTTCTTGGCAACAGAGCAGCCGTAAAGTTTGGGGTGCCTGTGTCTTGTTGATTTTTAGTTTTCCCAATTTATACGCCCATGAGTGGAAGTGCCCTATGCTCTCAACGCTGTGTTTATTACTTGTTTCAGGACACACCGTACTCATCTCCAGAGTGCCTGTTGGCAATTTACATCCCGCCCATCAGCGTAGCAAGGCTCCCATGTCTCCATGGCCTGTCCTGCTTTTCTGGTTTTTACACTTTGTTCAGCATGGCCCTTTTGACCGAGGGCAAGCGAGACTTCTTTGTAGCGCTGATTTGCCCTTCCGGCTTGCTTGGTTGGCCAAAAAGGGCGTATGCGTTTTTTCCTGAATATATTCAGGAAAAAACGCATACGCCCTTTTTGGCCAAGGGCATCATTGTCAACGTTTTGCCGCTTTTCATGTGCTTTAAAGGCGAGTCGAATCTACCTCCTGAAATCTGTTTCCTGCAAATCTGCCTTGCTTTCAAATCCTCTTCGTTGCCTTCCCTCAATATATTTGTGGACGAGAGTTCTCATTTATAACTCTGCACGTTTGTGAATTGCAGTGCCCCTGAGCTCCATTTGTCTCCTCGCTTTTTTGGGAGCTGGCCGCAAAAGCGCAGGATTGCTTCAGGCCCTATTTTGGTTCTGGGGGGCAGGCTGAGCCTGTGGTTCATTCTTCTTCCTGATGGGAAAATGGAGTGACCTGTGCCTGTCCCAACACCTAGGGCTAGTCTCTCGTTGGTTCCCCGTCTTCCCGTTCATCCTCAGGACAAATTGCAACCTGGACGAAACAGGAGGTTAAAGGTGCTGATTTTCCAAGTAGGGAGATGGTTAGTCAAGCGGCTGGAATGGCGAACCCGAGCACAAGGAGAGGAGAAATGAGGTGCGTTTTAGAAACAATTCCCGATCTCACGGCATACCATCTTCTGGGTTTCCCATGCCTGTTTTGATGTAGGAAGATTCCCTTGTACCTGGAGATTTGAGACCCATGGGGTGGGTACCCCGCGGTATTACTTTAAAGTATCTGCATTTGCTCACCCAACCTCACCAATCCTCTCAGCCCCAAGAGTGTCCAGCCTTATGTCTCATCCAGCTGTGGGTCTAGATATGGTCAATCCAGGTTGCATCAGAGACCCTGAACGGATTTTGTAAGAATTTCTCTCTCTTTCACTGTCTTTGCTTTGTGGGTTTTTTAAAGTAATGTATGTTTAGAATGGGGTTTGGCTGCTTTTCCCTGCTGTGTTTATGCCGCTTTACACCCTCTTGATTCACTTGCAGAGAGATATCGATACATAGGTTTTCAGATTCAAACTAGTCAGATATATTCTTGTGCGGTGACTAGGGGGTGTTGAGTCCAGTTCACTGAGCAGGGAGTAGGCCTTGTCTATTACATATTTGGCTTAAGGAGCGGTGTCTGAGCTAATTTCAAACCCTTGTTTTATGCATCACCCCACCTCACATTTCCGGTTAAGCAGCCATAGTGTGTCTTCTAAAGGTGTGCCTCTGTTCTGTTTTGTAATTCAGTTCAAGTGTAGCGATTTTGATATTCCCTCTCTAAGCGATATCTTAGGATAAGTGTCTTTTTCTGTGTGACTTATTTCACTTAGAATCATCGTACCTAAATCCACTCATCATGCTGCTAACTAGCCTTATGACATTGATTTCATGGCTGAGTGATATTCCATTGTGCCAAGTACCACCATTTCTTTATCCATTTTTCTCTTTCCTGGGATATTGAAGGTGTACCGAAGCGGAGGTTCTTGGAAACAGAGCAGCCGTAAACTTTAGGGTGCCTGTGTCTTGTTGATTTTCAGTTTTCCCAATTTATACGCCCATGAGTGGAAGTGCCCTATGCTCTCAACGCTGTGTTTATTACTTGTTTCAGGACACACCGTACTCATCTCCAGAGTGCCTGTTGGCAATTTACATCCCGCCCATCAGCGTAGCAAGGCTCCCATGTCTCCATGGCCTGTCCTGCTTTTCTGGGTTTTACACTTTGTTCAGCATGGCCCTTTTGACCGAGGGCAAGCGAGACTTCTTTGTAGCGCTGATTTGCCCTTCCGGCTTGCTTGGTTGGCCAAAAAGGGCGTATGCGTTTTTTCCTGAATATATTCAGGAAAAAACGCATACGCCCTTTTTGGCCAAGGGCATCATTGTCAACGTTTTGCCGCTTTTCATGTGCTTTAAAGGCGAGTCGAATCTACCTCCTGAAATCTGTTTCCTGCAAATCTGCCTTGCTTTCAAATCCTCTTCGTTGCCTTCCCTCAATATATTTTTGGACGAGAGTTCTCATTTATAACTCTGCACGTTTGTGAATTGCAGTGCCCCTGAGCTCCATTTGGCTCCTCGCTTTTTTGGGAGCTGGCCGCAAAAGCGCAGGATTGCTTCAGGCCCTATTTTGGTTCTGGGGGGCAGGCTGAGCCTGTGGTTCATTCTTCTTCCTGATGGGAAAATGGAGTGACCTATGCCTGTCCCAACACCTAGGGCTCGTCTCTCGTTGGTTCCCCGTCTTCACGTTCATCCTCAGGACAAATTGCAACCTGTACAATCAGGAGGTTAAAGGTGCTGATTCTCCAAGAAGGGAGATGGTTAATCAAGCAGCTGGAATGGTGAACCCGAGCACAAGGAGAGGAGAAATGAGGTGCATTTTAGAAACCTTTCCCGATCTCATGGCATACCATCTTCTGGGTTTCCCATGCATGTTTTGATGTAGGAAGATGCCCTTGTACCTGGAGATTTGAGACCCATGGGGTGTGTTCCCCGCAGTGTTACTTTAAAGTATCTGCGTTTGCTCACCCAACCTCACCAATCCTCTCAGCCCCAAGAGTGTCCAGCCTTCTGTCTCATCCAGCTGTGGGTCTAGATATGGTCAATCCAGGTTGCATCAGAGACCCTGAACGGATTTTGTAAGAATTTCTCTCTCTTTCACTGTCTTTGTTTTGTGGGTTTTTTAAAGTAATTTATGTTTAGAATCGGGCTTGGCTGCTTTTCCCTGCTGTGTTGATGCCGCTTTACACCCTCTTGATTCACTTGCAGAGAGATATCGATACATAGGTTTTCAGATTCTTACTAGTCAGATATATTCTTGTGTGGTGACTAGGGTGTGTTGAGTCCAGTTCACTGAGCAGGGAGTAGGCCTTGTCTATTTCATATTTGGCTTATGGAGCGGTCTCTGAGCTAATTTCAAACCCTTGTTTTATGCATCACCCCACCTCACCTTTCCCGTTAAGCAGCCATAGTGTGTCTTCTAAAGGTGTGCCTCTGTTCTCTTTTGTAATTCAGTTCAAGTGTAGCGATTTTGACATTCCCTCTATAAGCGATATCTTAGGATAAGTGCCTTTTTCTGTGTGACTTATTTCACTTAGAATCATCGTACCTAAATCCACTCATCATGCTGCTAACTAGCCTTATGACATTGATTTCATGGCTGAGTGATATTGCATTGTGCCAAGTACCACCATTTCTTTATCCATTTTTCTCTTTCCTGGGATATTGAAGGTGTACCGAAGCGGAGGTTCTTGGCAACAGAGCAGCCGTAAAGTTTGGGGTGCCTGTGTCTTGTTGATTTTTAGTTTTCCCAATTTATACGCCCATGAGTGGAAGTGCCCTATGCTCTCAACGCTGTGTTTATTACTTGTTTCAGGACACACCGTACTCATCTCCAGAGTGCCTGTTGGCAATTTACATCCTGCCCATCAGCGTAGCAAGGCTCCCATGTCTCCATGGCCTGTCCTGCTTTTCTGGTTTTTACACTTTGTTCAGCATGGCCCTTTTGACCGAGGGCAAGCGAGACTTCTTTGTAGCGCTGATTTGCCCTTCCGGCTTGCTTGGTTGGCCAAAAAGGGCGTATGCGTTTTTTCCTGAATATATTCAGGAAAAAACGCATACGCCCTTTTTGGCCAAGGTCATCATTGTCAACCTTTTGCCGCTTTTCATGTGCTTTAAAGGTGAGTCGAATCTACCTCCTGAAATCTGTTTCCTGCAAATCTGCCTTGCTTTCAAATCCTCTTCGTTGCCTTCCCTCAATATATTTGTGGACGAGAGTTCTCATTTATAACTCTGCACGTTTGTGAATTGCAGTGCCCCTGAGCTCCATTTGTCTCCTCGCTTTTTTGGGAGCTGGCCGCAAAAGCGCAGGATTGCTTCAGGCCCTATTTTGGTTCTGGGGGGCAGGCTGAGCCTGTGGTTCATTCTTCTTCCTGATGGGAAAATGGAGTGACCTGTGCCTGTCCCAACACCTAGGGCTAGTCTCTCGTTGGTTCCCCGTCTTCCCGTTCATCCTCAGGACAAATTGCAACCTGGATGAAACAGGAGGTTAAAGGTGCTGATTCTCCAAGTAGGGAGATGGTTAGTCAAGCGGCTGGAATGGCGAACCCGAGCACAAGGAGAGGAGAAATGAGGTGCGTTTTAGAAACCATTCCCGATCTCACGGCATACCATCTTCTGGGTTTCCCATGCCTGTTTTGCTGTAGGAAGATTCCCTTGTACCTGGAGATTTGAGACCCATGGGGTGGGTACCCCGCGGTATTACTTTAAAGTATCTGCATTTGCTCACCCAACCTCACCAATCCTCTCAGCCCCAAGAGTGTCCAGCCTTATGTCTCATCCAGCTGTGGGTCTAGATATGGTCAATCCAGGTTGCATCAGAGACCGTGAACGGATTTTGTAAGAATTTCTCTCTCTTTCACTGTCTTTGCTTTGTGGGTTTTTTAAAGTAATGTATGTTTAGAATGGGGTTTGGCTGCTTTTCCCTGCTGTGTTTTTGCCGCTTTACACCCTCTTGTTTCACTTGCAGAGAGATATCGATACATAGGTTTTCAGATTCATACTAGTCAGATATATTCCTGTGCGGTGACTAGGGGGTGTTGAGTCCAGTTCACTGAGCAGGGAGTAGGCCTTGTCTATTACATATTTGAATTATGGAGCGGTGTCTGAGTTAATTTCAAACCCTTGTTTTATGCATCACCCCACCTCACCTTTCCCGTTAAGCAGCCATAGTGTGTCTTCTAAAGGTGTGACTCTGTTCTCTTTTGTAATTCAGTTCAAGTGTAGCGATTTTGACATTCCCTCTATAAGCGATATCTTAGGATAAGTGCCTTTTTCTGTGTGACTTATTTCACTTAGAATCATCGTACCTAAATCCACTCATCATGCTGCTAACTAGTCTTATGACATTGATTTCATGGCTGAGTGATATTCCATTGTGCCAAGTACCACCATTTCTTTATCCATTTTTCTCTTTCCTGGGATATTGAAGGTGTACCGAAGCGGAGGTTCTTGGAAACAGAGCAGCCGTAAACGTTAGGGTGCCTGAGTCTTGTTGATTTTTAGTTTTCCCAATTTATATGCCCATGAGTGGAAGTGCCCTATGCTCTCTACGCTGTGTTTATTACTTGTTTCAGGACACACCGTACTCTTCTCCAGAGTGCCTGTTGGCAATTTACATCCCGCCCATCAGCGTAGCAAGGCTCCCATGTCTCCACGGCCTGTCCTGCTTTTCTGGTTTTTACACTTTGTTCAGCATGGCCCTTTTGACCGAGGGCAAGCGAGACTTCTTTGTAGTGCTGATTTGCCCTTCCGGCTTGCTTGGTTGGCCAAAAAGGGCGTATGCGTTTCTTCCTGAATATATTCAGGAAAAAACGCATAAGCCCTTTTTGGCCAAGGGCATCATTGTCAACGTTTTGCCGCTTTTCATGTGCTTTAACGGCGAGTCGAATCTACCTCCTGAAATCTGTTTCCTGCAAATCTGCCTTGCTTTCAAATCCTCTTCGTTGCCTTCCCTCAATATATTTGTGGACGAGAGTTCTCATTTATACCTCTGCACGTTTGTGAATTGCAGTGCCCCTGAGCTCCATTTGTCTCCTCGCTTTTTTGGGAGCTGGCCGCAAAAGCGCAGGATTGCTTCAGGCCCTATTTTGGTTCTGGGGCTAGGCTGAGCCTGTGGTTCATTCTTCTTCCTGATGGGAAAATGGAGTGACCTGTGCCTGTCCCAACACCTAGGGCTAGTCTCTCGTTGGTTCCCCGTCTTCCCGTTCATCCTCAGGACAAATTGCAACCTGGACGAAACAGGAGGTTAAAGGTGCTGATTCTCCAAGTAGAGAGATGGTTAGTCAAGCGGCTGGAATGGCGAACCCGAGCAAAAGGAGAGGAGAAATGAGGTGCGCTTTAGAAACCTTTCCCGATCTCACGGCATACCATCTTCTGGCTTTCCCATGCATGTTTTGATGTAGGAAGATTCCCTTGTACCTGGAGATTTGAGACCCATGGGGTGGGTACCCCGCGGTGTTACTTTAAAGTATCTGCATTTGCTCACCCAACCTCACCAATCCTCTCAGCCCCAAGAGTGTCCAGCCTTATGTCTCATCCAGCTGTGGGTCTAGATATGGTCAATCCAGGTTGCATCAGAGACCGTGAACGGATTTTGTAAGAATTTCTCTCTCTTTCACTGTCTTTGCTTTGTGGGTTTTTTAAAGTAATGTATGTTTAGAATGGGGTTTGGCTGCTTTTCCCTGCTGTGTTTTTGCCGCTTTACACCCTCTTGTTTCACTTGCAGAGAGATATCGATACATAGGTTTTCAGATTCATACTAGTCAGATATATTCCTGTGCGGTGACTAGGGGGTGTTGAGTCCAGTTCACTGAGCAGGGAGTAGGCCTTGTCTATTACATATTTGAATTATGGAGCGGTGTCTGAGTTAATTTCAAACCCTTGTTTTATGCATCACCCCACCTCACCTTTCCCGTTAAGCAGCCATAGTGTGTCTTCTAAAGGTGTGACTCTGTTCTCTTTTGTAATTCAGTTCAAGTGTAGCGATTTTGACATTCCCTCTATAAGCGATATCTTAGGATAAGTGCCTTTTTCTGTGTGACTTATTTCACTTAGAATCATCGTACCTAAATCCACTCATCATGCTGCTAACTAGCCTTATGACATTGATTTCATGGCTGAGTGATATTGCATTGTGCCAAGTACCACCATTTCTTTATCCATTTTTCTCTTTCCTGGGATATTGAAGGTGTACCGAAGCGGAGGTTCTTGGAAACAGAGCAGCCGTAAACGTTAGGGTGCCTGAGTCTTGTTGATTTTTAGTTTTCCCAATTTATATGCCCATGAGTGGAAGTGCCCTATGCTCTCTACGCTGTGTTTATTACTTGTTTCAGGACACACCGTACTCTTCTCCAGAGTGCCTGTTGGCAATTTACATCCCGCCCATCAGCGTAGCAAGGCTCCCATGTCTCCACGGCCTGTCCTGCTTTTCTGGTTTTTACACTTTGTTCAGCATGGCCCTTTTGACCGAGGGCAAGCGAGACTTCTTTGTAGTGCTGATTTGCCCTTCCGGCTTGCTTGGTTGGCCAAAAAGGGCGTATGCGTTTCTTCCTGAATATATTCAGGAAAAAACGCATACGCCCTTTTTGGCCAAGGGCATCATTGTCAACGTTTTGCCGCTTTTCATATGCTTTAAAGGCGAGTCGAATCTACCTCCTGAAATCTGTTTCCTGCAAATCTGCCTTGCTTTCAAATCCTCTTCGTTGCCTTCCCTCAATTTATTTGTGGACGAGAGTTCTCATTTATAACTCTGCACGTTTGTGAATTGCAGTGCCCCTGAGCTCCATTTGTCTCCTCGCTTTTTTGGGAGCTGTCCGCAAAAGCGCAGGATTGCTTCAGGCCCTATTTTGGTTCTGGGGGGCAGGCTGAGCCTGTGGTTCATTCTTCTTCCTGATGGGAAAATGGAGTGACCTATGCCTGTCCCAACACCTAGGGCTCGTCTCTCGTTGGTTCCCCGTCTTCCCGTTCATCCTCAGGACAAATTGCAACCTGTACAATCAGGAGGTTAAAGGTGCTGATTCTCCAAATAGGGAGATGGTTAGTCAAGCAGCTGGAATGGTGAACCCGAGCACAATGAGAGGAGAAATGAGGTGCGTTTTAGAAACCTTTCCCGATCTCATGGCATACCATCTTCTGGGTTTCCCATGCATGTTTTGATGTAGGAAGATGCCCTTGTACCTGGAGATTTGATACCAATGGGGTGTGTTCCCCGCAGTGTTACTTTAAAGTATCTGCGTTTGCTCACCCAACCTCACCAATCCTCTCAGCCCCAAGAGTGTCCAGCCTTCTGTCTCATCCAGCTGTGGGTCTAGATATGGTCAATCCAGGTTGCATCATAGACCCTGAACGGATTTTGTAAGAATTTCTCTCTCTTTCACTGTCTTTGTTTTGTGGGTTTTTTAAAGTAATTTATGTTTAGAATCGGGCTTGGCTGCTTTTCCCTGCTGTGTTGATGGCGCTTTACACACTCTTGATTCACTTGCAGAGAGATATCGATACATAGGTTTTCAGATTCTTACTAGTCAGATATATTCTTGTGTGGTGACTAGGGTGTGTTGAGTCCAGTTCACTGAGCAGGGAGTAGGCCTTGTCTATTACATATTTGGCTTATGGAACGGTCTCTGAGCTAATTTCAAACCCTTGTTTTATGCATCACCCCACCTCACCTTTCCCGTTAAGCAGCCATAGTGTGCCTTCTAAAGTTGTGACTCTGTTCTGTTTTGTAATTCAGTTCAAGTGTAGCGATTTTGACATTCACTCTATAAGTGAAATCTTAGGATAAGTGTCTTTTTCTGTGTGACTTATTTCACTTAGAATCATCGTATCTAAATCCACTCATCATGCTGCTAACTAGCCTTATGACATTGATTTCATGGCTGAGTGATATTCCATTGTGCCAAGTACTACCATTTCTTTATCCATTTATCTCTTTCCTGGGATATTGAAGGTGTACCGAAGCGGAGGTTCTTGGAAACAGAGCAGCCGTAAACTTTAGGGTGCCTGTGTCTTGTTGATTTTTAGTTTTCCCAATTTATACGCCCATGAGTGGAAGTGCCCTATGCTCTGTACGCTGTGTTTATTACTTGTTTCAGGACACACCGTACTCTTCTCCAGAGTGCCTGTTGGCAATTTACATCCCGCCCATCAGCGTAGCAAGGCTCCCATGTCTCCATGGCCTGTCCTGCTTTTCTGGTTTTTACACTTTGTTCAGCATGGCCCTTTTGACCGAGGGCAAGCGAGACTTCTTTGTAGCGCTGATTTTCCCTTCCGTCTTGCTTGGTTGGCCAAAAAGGGCTTATGCGTTTTTTCCTGAATATATTCAGGAAAAAACGCATAAGCCCTTTTTGGCCAAGGGCATCATTGTCAACGTTTTGCCGCTTTTCATGTGCTTTAACGGCGAGTCGAATCTACCTCCTGAAATCTGTTTCCTGCAAATCTGCCTTGCTTTCAAATCCTCTTCGTTGCCTTCCCTCAATATATTTGTGGACGAGAGTTCTCATTTATACCTCTGCACGTTTGTGAATTGCAGTGCCCCTGAGCTCCATTTGTCTCCTCGCTTTTTTGGGAGCTGGCCGCAAAAGCGCAGGATTGCTTCAGGCACTATTTTGGTTCTGGGGGGTAGGCTGAGCCTGTGGTTCATTCTTCTTCCTGATGGGAAAATGGAGTGACCTGTGCCTGTCCCAACACCTAGGGCTAGTCTCTCGTTGGTTCCCCGTCTTCCCGTTCATCCTCAGGACAAATTGCAACCTGGACGAAACAGGAGGTTAAAGGTGCTGATTCTCCAAGTAGAGAGATGGTTAGTCAAGCGGCTGGAATGGCGAACCTGAGCAAAAGGAGAGGAGAAATGAGGTGCGCTTTAGAAACCTTTCCCGATCTCACGGCATACCATCTTCTGGGTTTCCCATGCATGTTTTGATGTAGGAAGATTCCCTTGTACCTGGAGATTTGAGACCCATGGGGTGGGTACCCCGCGGTATTACTTTAAAGTATCTGCATTTGCTCACCCAACCTCACCAATCCTCTCAGCCCCAAGAGTGTCCAGCCTTATGTCTCATCCAGCTGTGGGTCTAGATATGGTCAATCCAGGTTGCATCAGAGACCCTGAACGGATTTTGTAAGAATTTCTCTCTCTTTCACTGTCTTTGCTTTGTGGGTTTTTTAAAGTAATGTATGTTTAGAATGGGGTTTGGCTGCTTTTCCCTGCTGTGTTTATGCCGCTTTACACCCTCTTGATTCACTTGCAGAGAGATATCGATACATAGGTTTTCAGATTCATACTAGTCAGATATATTCCTGTGCGGTGACTAGGGGGTGTTGAGTCCAGTTCACTGAGCAGGGAGTAGGCCTTGTCTATTACATATTTGGCTTATGGAGCGGTCTCTGAGCTAATTTCAAACCCTTGTTTTATGCATCACCCCACCTCACCTTTCCCGTTAAGCAGCCATAGTGTGTCTTCTAAAGGTGTGACTCTGTTCTGTTTTGTAATTCAGTTCAAGTGTAGCGATTTTGACATTCCCTCTATAAGCGATATCTTAGGATAAGTGTCTTTTTCTGTGTGACTTATTTCACTTAGAATCATCGTACCTAAATCCACTCATCATGCTGCTAACTAGCCTTATGACATTGATTTCATGGCTGAGTGATATTCCATTGTGCCAAGTACCACCATTTCTTTATCCATTTTTCTCTTTCCTGGGATATTGAAGGTGTACCGAAGCGGAGGTTCTTGGAAACAGAGCAGCCGTAAACTTTAGGGTGCCTGTGTCTTGTTGATTTTTAGTTTTCCCAATTTATACGCCCATGAGTGGAAGTGCCCTATGCTCTCTACGCTGTGTTTATTACTTGTTTCAGGACACACCGTACTCTTCTCCAGAGTGCCTGTTGGCAATTTACATCCCGCCCATCAGCGTAGTAAGGCTGCCATGTCTCCATGGCCTGTCCTGCTTTTCTGGTTTTTACACTTTGTTCAGCATGGCCCTTTTGACCGAGGGCAAGCGAGACTTCTTTGTAGCGTTGATTTGCACTTCCGGCTTGCTTGGTTGGCCAAAAAGGGCGTATGCGTTTTTTCCTGAATATATTCAGGAAAAAACGCATACGCCCTTTTTGGCCAAGGGCATCATTGTCAACGTTTTGCCGCTTTTCATATGCTTTAAAGGCGTGTCGAAACTACCTCCTGAAATCTGTTTCCTGCAAATCTGCCTTGCTTTCAAATCCTCCTCGTTGCCTTCCCTCAATATATTTGTGGACGAGAGTTCTCATTTATAACTCTGCACGTTTGTGAATTGCAGTGCCCCTGAGCTCCATTTGTCTCCTCGCTTTTTTGGGAGCTGGCCGCAAAAGCGCAGGATTGCTTCAGGCCCTATTTTGGTTCTGGGGGGCAGGCTGAGCCTGTGGTTCATTCTTCTTCCTGATGGGAAAATGGAGTGACCTATGCCTGTCCCAACACCTAGGGCTCGTCTCTCGTTGGTTCCGCGTCTTCCCGTTCATCCTCAGGACAAATTGCAACCTGTACAATCAGGAGGTTAAAGGTGCTGATTCTCCAAATAGGGAGATGGTTAGTCAAGCAGCTGGAATGGTGAACCCGAGCACAATGAGAGGAGAAATGAGGTGCGTTTTAGAAACCTTTACCGATCTCATGGCATACCATCTTCTGGGTTTCCCATGCATGTTTTGATGTAGGAAGATGCCCTTGTACCTGGAGATTTGAGACCCATGGGGTGTGTTCCCCGCAGTGTTACTTTAAAGTATCTGCGTTTGCTCACCCAACCTCACCAATCCTCTCAGCCCCAAGAGTGTCCAGCCTTCTGTCTCATCCAGCTGTGGGTCTAGATATGGTCAATCCAGGTTGCATCACAGACCCTGAACGGATTTTGTAAGAATTTCTCTCTCTTTCACTGTCTTTGTTTTGTGGGTTTTTTAAAGTAATTTATGTTTAGAATCGGGCTTGGCTGCTTTTCCCTGCTGTGTTGATGCCGCTTTACACCCTCTTGATTCACTTGCAGAGAGATATCGATACATAGGTTTTCAGATTCTTACTAGTCAGATATATTCTTGTGTGGTGACTAGGGTGTGTTGAGTCCAGTTCACTGAGCAGGGAGTAGGCCTTGTCTATTACATATTTGGCTTATGGAGCGGTCTCTGAGCTAATTTCAAACCCTTGTTTTATGCATCACCCCACCTCACCTTTCCCGTTAAGCAGCCATAGTGTGTCTTCTAAAGGTGTGACTCTGTTCTGTTTTGTAATTCAGTTCAAGTGTAGCGATTTTGACATTCCCTCTATAAGCGATATCTTAGGATAAGTGTCTTTTTCTGTGTGACTTATTTCACTTAGAATCATCGTATCTAAATCCACTCATCATGCTGCTAACTAGCCTTATGACATTGATTTCATGGCTGAGTGATATTCCATTGTGCCAAGTACTACCATTTCTTTATCCATTTTTCTCTTTCCTGGGATATTGAAGGTGTACCGAAGCAGAGGTTCTTGGAAACAGAGCAGCCGTAAACTTTAGGGTGCCTGTGTCTTGTTGATTTTTAGTTTTCCCAATTTATACGCCCATGAGTGGAAGTGCCCTATGCTCTCTACGCTGTGTTTATTACTTGTTTCAGGACACACCGTACTCTTCTCCAGAGTGCCTGTTGGCAATTTACATCCCGCCCATCAGCGTAGCAAGGCTCCCATGTCTCCATGGCCTGTCCTGCTTTTCTGGTTTTTACACTTTGTTCAGCATGGCCCTTTTGACCGAGGGCAAGCGAGACTTCTTTGTAGCGCTGATTTTCCCTTCCGTCTTGCTTGGTTGGCCAAAAAGGGCTTATGCGTTTTTTCCTGAATATATTCAGGAAAAAACGCATAAGCCCTTTTTGGCCAAGGGCATCATTGTCAACGTTTTGCCGCTTTTCATGTGCTTTAACGGCGAGTCGAATCTACCTCCTGAAATCTGTTTCCTGCAAATCTGCCTTGCTTTCAAATCCTCTTCGTTGCCTTCCCGCAATATATTTGTGGACGAGAGTTCTCATTTATAACTCTGCACGTTTGTGAATTGCAGTGCCCCTGAGCTCCATTTGTCTCCTCGCTTTTTTGGGAGCTGGCCGCAAAAGCGCACGATTGCTTCAGGCCCTATTTTGGTTCTGGGGGGTAGGCTGAGCCTGTGGTTCATTCTTCTTCCTGATGGGAAAATGGAGTGACCTGTGCCTGTCCCAACACCTAGGGCTAGTCTCT
This sequence comes from Eubalaena glacialis, assembly GCF_028564815.1. Taxonomy (NCBI): domain Eukaryota; kingdom Metazoa; phylum Chordata; class Mammalia; order Artiodactyla; family Balaenidae; genus Eubalaena; species Eubalaena glacialis. Next base: position 489,265 of record NW_026871216.1, read on the forward strand.
CGTTGGTTCCCCGTCTTCCCGTTCATCCTCAGGACAAATTGCAACCTGGACGAAACAGGAGGTTAAAGGTGCTGATTCTCCAAGTAGAGAGATGGTTAGTCAAGCGGCTGGAATGGCGAACCCGAGCACAAGGAGAGGAGAAATGAGGTGCGTTTTAGAAGCCTTTCCCGATCTCACGGCATACAAAACTCTGGGTTTCCCATGCATGTTTTGATGTAGGAAGATGCCCTTGTACCTGGAGATTTGAGACCCATGGGGTGGGTACCCCGTGGAGTTACTTTAAAGTATCTGCGTTTGCTCACCCAACCTCACCAATTCTCTCAGCCCCAAGAGTGTCCAGCCTTATGTCTCATCCAGCTGTGGGTCTAGATATGGTCGAACCAGGTGGCATCAGAGCCCCTGAACTGATTTTGTAATAATTTCTCTCTCTTTCACTGTCTTTGTTTTGTGGGTTTTTTTAAGTAATTTATGTTTAGAATAGGGCTTTGCTGCTTTTCCCTGCTGTGTTTATGCAGCTTTACACCCTCTTGATTCACTTGCAGAGAGATATCGATACATAGGTTTTCAGATTCTTACTAGTCAGATATATTCTTGTGCGGTGACTAGGGGGTGCTGAGTCCAGTTCACTGAGCAGGGAGTAGGCCTTGTCTATTACATATTTGGCTTATGGAGCGGTCTCTGAGCTAATTTCAAACCCTTGTTTTATGCATCACCCCACCTCACCTTTCCCGTTAAGCAGCCATAGTGTGTCTTCTAAAGGTGTGACTCTGTTCTGTTTTGTAATTCAGTTCAAGTGTAGCGATTTTGACATTCCCTCTATAAGCGATATCTTAGGATAAGTGTCTTTTTTTGTGACTTATTTCACTTAGAATCATCGTCACTACATCCACTCATCATGCTGCTAACTAGCCTTATGACATTGATTTCATGGCTGAGTGATATTCCATTGTGCCAAGTACCACCATTTGTTTATCCATTTTTCTCTTTCCTGGGATTTTGAAGGTGTACCGAAGTGGAGGTGCTTGGAAACAGAGCAGCCGTAAAGTTTGGGGTGCCTGTGTCTTGTTGATTTTTAGTTTTCCCAATTTATACGCCCATGAGTGGAAGTGCCCTATGCTCTCTAAGCTGTGTTTATTACTTGTTTCAGGACACACCGTACACTTCTCCAGAGTGCCTGTTGGCAATTTACATCCCGCCCATCAGCGTAGCAAGGCTCCCATGTCTCCATGGCCTGTCCTGCTTTTCTGGTTTTTACACTTTGTTCAGCATGGCCCTTTTGACCGAGGGCAAGCAAGACTTCTTTGTAGCGCTGATTTGCCCTTCCGGCTTGCTTGGTTGGCCAAAAAGGGCATCATTGTCAACGTTTTGCCGCTTTTCATGTGCTTTAACGGCGAGTCGAATCTACCTCCTGAAATCTGTTTCCTGCAAATCTGCCTTGCTTTCAAATCCTCTTCGTTGCCTTCCCTCAATATATTTGTGGACGAGAGTTCTCCTTTATAACTCTGCACGTTGGTGAATTGCAGTGACCCTGAGCTCCATTTGTCTACTCGCTTTTTTGGGAGCTGGCCGCAAAAGCGCAGGATTGTTTCAGGCCCTATTCGGCTTCCAGGGGGCAGGCGGAGCCTGTGGTTCATTCTTCTTCCTGATGGGAAAATGGAGTGACCTGTGCCTGTCCCAACACCTAGGGCTAGTCTCCCGTTGGTTCCCCGTCTTCCCGTTCATCCTCAGGACAAATTGCAACCTGTACGAAACAGGAGGTTAAAGGTGCTGATTCTCCAAGTAGGGAGATGGTTAGTCAAGTGGCTGGAATGGCGAACCCGAGCACTAGGAGAGGAGAAATGAGGTGCGTTTTAGAAACCTTTCCCGATCTCACGGCATACCATCTTCTGGGTTTCCCATGCATGTTTTGATGTAGGAAGATGCCCTTGTACCTGGAGATTTCAGACCCATGGGGTGTGTACCCCGCGGTGTTATTTTAAGTATCTGGGTTTGCTCACTCAACCTCACCAATCCTCTCAGCCCCAAGAGTGTCCAGCCTTATGTCTCATCCAGCTGTGGGTCTAGATATGGTCAATCCAGGTTGCATCAGAGACCCTGAACGGATTTTGTAAGAATTTCTCTCTCTTTCACTGTCTTTGTTTTGTGGGTTTTTTTAAGTAATTTATGTTTCGAATGGGTCTTGGCTGCTTTTCCCTGCTGTGTTTATGCCGCTTTACACCCTCTTGATTCACTTGCAGAGAGATATCGATACATAGGTTTTCAGATTCTTACTAGTCAGATATATTCTTGTGCGGTGACTAGGGGGTGTTGAGTCCAGTTCACTGAGCAGGGAGTAGGCCTTGTCTATTACATATTTGGCTTATGGAGCGGTGTCTGAGCTAATTTCAAACCCTTGTTTTACGCATCACCCCACCTCACCTTTCCCGTTAAGCAGCCATAGTGTGTCTTCTAAAGGTGTGACTCTGTTCTGTTTTGTAATTCAGTTCAAGTGTAGCGATTTTGACATTCCCTCTATAAGCGATATCTTAGGATAAGTGTCTTTTTCTGTGTGACTTATTTCACTTAGAATCATCGTCGCTAAATCCACTCATCATGCTGCTAACTAGCCTTATGACATTGATTTCATGGCTGAGTGATATTCCATTGTGCCAAGTACCACCATTTCTTTATCCATTTTTCTCTTTCCTGGGATATTGAAGGTGTACTGAAGTGGAGGTTCTTGGAAACAGAGCAGCCGTAAAGTTTGGGGTGCCTGTGTCTTGTTGATTTTTAGTTTTCCCAATTTATACGCCCATGAGTGGAAGTGCCCTATGCTCTCTAAGCTGTGTTTATTACTTGTTTCAGGACACACCGTACACTTCTCCAGAGTGCCTGTTGGCAATTTACATCCCGCCCATCAGTGTAGCAAGGCTCCCATGTCTCCATGGCCTGTCCTGCTTTTCTGGTTTTTACACTTTTTTCAGCATGGCCCTTTTGACCGAGGGCAAGCAAGACTTCTTTGTAGCGCTGATTTGCCCTTCCAGCTTGCTTGGTTGGCCAAAAAGGGCGTATGCGTTTTTTCCTGAATATATTCAGGAAAAAACGCATACGCCCTTTTTGGCGAAGGGCATCATTGTCAACGTTTTGCCGCTTTTCATGTGCTTTAAAGGCGAGTCGAATCTACCTCCTGAAATCTGTTTCCTGCAAATCTGCCTTGCTTTCAAATTCTCTTCGTTGCCTTCCCTCAATATATTTGTGGACGAGAGTTCTCATTTATAACTCTGCACGTTTGTGAATTGCAGTGCCCCTGAGCTCCATTTGTCTACTCGCTTTTTTGGGAGCTGGCCGCAAAAGCGCAGGATTGTTTCAGGCCCTATTCGGCTTCCAGGGGACAGGCGGAACCTGTGGTTCATTCTTCTTCCTGATGGGAAAATGGAGTGACCTGTGCCTGTCCCAACACCTAGGGCTAGTCTCTCGTTGGTTCCCCGTCTTCCCGTTCATCCTCAGGACAAATTACAACCTGTACGAAACAGGAGGTTAAAGGTGCTGATTCTCCAAGTAGGGAGATGGTTAGTCAAGCGGCTGGAATGGCGAACCCGAGCACAAGGAGAGGAGAAATGAGGTGCATTTTAGAAACCTTTCCCGATCTCATGGCATACCATCTTCTGTGTTTCCCATGCATGTTTTGATGTAGGAAGATGCCCTTGTACCTGGAGATTTGAGACCCATGGGGTGGGTACCCAGTGGAGTTACTTTAAAGTATCTGCGTTTGCTCACCCAACCTCACCAATTCTCTCAGCCCCAAGAGTGTCCAGCCTTATGTCTCATCCAGCTGTGGGTCTAGATATGGTCGAACCAGGTGGCATCAGAGCCCCTGAACTGATTTTGTAAGAATTTCTCTCTCTTTCACTGTCTTTGTTTTGTGGGTTTTTTTAAGTAATTTATGTTTAGAATGGGGCTTTGCTGCTTTTCCCTGCTGTGTTTATGCCGCTTTACACCCTCTTGATTCACTTGCAGAGAGATATCGATACATAGGTTTTCAGATTCTTACTAGTCAGATATATTCTTGTGCGGTGACTAGGGGGTGTTGAGTCCAGTTCACTGAGCAGGGAGTAGGCCTTGTCTATTACATATTTGGCTTATGGAGCGGTCTCTGAGCTAATTTCAAACCCTTGTTTTATGCATCACCCCACCTCACCTTTCCCGTTAAGCAGCCATAGTGTGTCTTCTAAAGGTGTGACTCTGTTCTGTTTTTTAATTCAGTTCAAGTGCAGCGATTTTGACATTCCCTCTATAAGCGATATCTTAGGATAAGTGTCTTTTTCTGTGTGACTTATTTCACTTAGAATCATCGTCGCTAAATCCACTCATCATGCCGCTAACTAGCCTTATGACATTAATTTCATGGCTGAGTGATATTCCATAGTGCCAAGTAGCACCATTTGTTTATCCATTTTTCTCTTTCCTGGGATATTTAAGGTGTACCGAACTGGAGGTTCTTGGAAACAGAGCAGCCGTAAAGTTTGGGGTGCCTGTGTCTTGTTGATTTTTAGTTTTCCCAATTTATATGCCCATGAGTGGAAGTGCCCTATGCTCTCTAAGCTGTGTTTATTACTTGTTTCAGGACACACCGTACACTTCTCCAGAGTGCCTGTTGGCAATTTACATCCTACCCATCAGCGTACCAAGGCTCCCATATCTCCATGGCCTGTCCTGCTTTTCTGGTTTTTACAATTTTTTCAGCATGGCCCTTTTGACCGAGGGCAAGCGAGACTTCTTTGTAGCGCTGATTTGCCCTTCCGGCTTGCTTGGTTGGCCAAAAAGGCCGTATGCGTTTTTTCCTGAATATATTCAGGAAAAAACGCATACGGCCTTTTTGGCCAAGGGCATCATTGTCAACGTTTTGCCGCTTTTCATGTGCTTTAAAGGCGAGTCGAATCTACCTCCTGAAATCTGTTTCCTGCAAATCTGCCTTGCTTTCAAATCCTCTTCGTTGCCTTCCCTCAATATATTTGTGGACGACAGTTATCATTTATAACTCTGCAAGTTTCTGAATTGCAGTGCCCCTGAGCTCCATTTGTCTACTCGCTTTTTTGGGAGCTGGCCGCAAAAGCGCAGGATTGCTTCAGGCCCTATTTTGGTTCTGGGGGGCAGGCTGAGCCTGTGGTACATTCTTCTTCCTGATGGGAAAATGGAGTGACCTGTGCCTGTCCCAACACCTAGGGCTAGTCTCTCGTTGGTTCCCCGTCTTCCCGTTCATCCTCAGGACAAATTGCAACCTGTACGAAACAGGAGGTTAAAGGTGCTGATTCTCCAAGTAGGGAGATGGTTAGTCAAGCGGCTGGAATGGCGAACCCGAGCACAAGGAGAGGAGAAATGAGGTGCGTTTTAGAAACCTTTCCCGATCTCACGGCATACCATCTTCTGGGTTTCCCATGCATGTTTTGATGTAGAAAGATGCCCTTGTACCTGGAGATTTGAGACCCATGGGGTGTGTACACCGAGGTTTTATTTTAAGTATCTGCGTTTTCTCACCCAACCTCACCAATCCTCTCAGCCCCAAGAGTGTCCAGCCTTATGTCTCATCCAGCTGTGGGTCTAGATATGGTCAATCCAGGTTGCATCAGAAACCCTGAACGGATTTTGTAAGAATTTCTCTCTCTTTCACTGTCTTTGTTTTGTGGGTTTTTTAAAGTAATTTATGTTTCGAATGGGTCTTGGCTGCTTTTCCCTGCTGCGTTTACGCCGCTTTACAACCTCTTGATTCACTTGCAGAAAGATATCGATACATAGGTTTTCAGATTCTTACTAGTCAGATATATTCTTGTGCGGTGACTAGGGGGTGTTGAGTCCAGTTCACTGAGCAGGGAGTAGGCCTTGTCAATTACATATTTGGCTTATGGAGCGGTCTCTGAGCTTATTTCAAACCCTTGTTTTATGCATCACCCCACCTCACCTTTCCCGTTAAGCAGCCATCGTGTGTCTTCTAAAGGTGTGACTCTGTTCTGTTTTGTAATTCAGTTCAAGTGTAGCGATTTTGACATTCCCTCTATAAGCGATATCTTAGGATAAGTGTCTTTTTCTGTGTGACTTATTTCACTTAGAATCATCGTCGCTAAATCCACTCATCATGCTGCTAACTAGCCTTATGACATTGATTACATGGCTGAGTGATATTGCATTGTGCCAAGTACCACCATTTCTTTATCCATTTTTCTCTTTCCTGGGATATTGAAGGTGTACCAAAGTGGAGGTTCTTGGAAACAGAGCAGCCGTAAAGTTTGGGGTGCCTGTGTCTTGTTGAGTTTTAGTTTTCCCGTTTTATACGCCCATGAGTCGGAGTGCCCTATGCTCTCTAAGCTGTGTTTATTACTTGTTTCAGGACACACCGTACACTTCTCCAGAGTGCCTGTTGGCAATTTACATCCCGCCCATCAGCGTAGCAAGGCTCCCATGTCTCCATGGCCTGTCCTGCTTTTCTGGTTTTTACACTTTGTTCAGCATGGCCCTTTTGACCGAGGGCAAGCGAGACTTCTTTGTAGCGCTGATTTGCTCTTCCGGCTTGCTTGGTTGGCCAAAAAGGGCGTATGCGTTTTTTCCTGAATATATTCAGGAAAAAACGCATACGCCCTTTTTGGCCAAGGGCATCATTGTCAACGTTTTGCCGCTTTTCATGTGCTTTAACAGCGAGTCGAATCTACCTCCTGAAATCTGTTTCCTGCAAATCTGCCTTGCTTTCAAATCCTCTTCGTTGCCTTCCCTCAATATATTTGTGGACGAGAGTTCTCATGTATAACTCTGCACGTTTGTGAATTGCAGTGCCGCTGAGCTCCATTTGTCTCCTCGCTTTTTGGGAGCTGGCCGCAAAAGCGCAGGATTGCTTCAGGCCCTATTTTGGTTCTGGGGGGCAGGCTGAGCCTGTGGTTCATTCTTCTTCCTGATGGGAAAATGGAGTGACCTGTGCCTGTCCCAACACCTAGGGCTAGTCTCTCGTTGGTTCCCCGTCTTCCCGTTCATCCTCAGGACAAATTGCAACCTGGACGAAACAGGAGGTTAAAGGTGCTGATTCTCCAAGTAGGGAGATGGTTAGTCAAGCGGCTGGAATGGCGAACCCGAGCACAAGGAGAGGAGAAATGAGGTGCGTTTTAGAAACCTTTCCCGATCTCACGGCATACCATCTTCTGGGTTTCCCATGCATGTTTTGATGTAGGAAGATGCCCTTGTACCTGGAGATTTGAGACCCATGGGGTGTGTACCCCGCGGTTTTACTTTAAAGTATCTGCGTTTTCTCACCCAACCTCACCAATCCTCTCAGCCCCAAGAGTGTCCAGCCTTATGTCTCATCCAGCTGTGGGTCTAGATATGGTCAATCCAGGTTGTATCAGAGACCCTGAACGGATTTTGTAAGAATTTCTCTCTCTTTCACTGTCTTTGTTTTGTGGGATTTTTAAAGTAATTTATGTTTAGAATGGGTCTTGGCTGCTTTTCCCTGCTGTGTTTATGCCGCTTTACACCCTCTTGATTCACTTGCAGAGAGATATCGATACATAGGTTTTCAGATTCTTACTAGTCAGATATATTCTTGTGCGGTGACTAGGGGGTGTTGAGTCCAGTTCACTGAGCAGGGCGTAGGCCATGTCTATTACATATTTGGCTTATGGAGCGGTCTCTGAGCTAATTTCAAACCCTTGTTCTATGCATCACGCCACCTCACCTTTCCCGTTAAGCAGCCATAGTGTGTCTTCTAAAGGTGTGACTCTGTTCTGTTTTGTAATTAAGTTCAAGTGCAGCGATTTTGACATTCCCTCTATAAGCGATATCTTAGGATAAGTGTCTTTTTCTGTGTGACTTATTTCACTTAGAATCATCGTCGCTAAATCCACTCATCATGCTGCTAACTAGCCTTATGACATTGATTTCATGGCTGAGTGATATTCCATTGTGCCAAGTACCACCATTTGTTTATCCATTTTTCTCTTTCCTGGGATATTGAAGGTGTACCGAAGTGGAGGTTCTTGGAAACAGAGCAGCCGTAAAGTTTGGGGTGCCTGTGTCTTGTTGATTTTTAGTTTTCCCAATTTATACGCCCATGAGTGGAAGTGCCCTATGCTCTTTAAGCTGTGTTTATTAGTTGTTTCAGGACACACCGTACACTTCTCCAGAGTCCCTGTTGGCAATTTACATCCCGCCCATCAGCATAGCAAGGCTCCCATGTCTCCATGGCCTGTCCTGCTTTTCTGGTTTTTACACTTTTTTCAGCATGGCCCTTTTGACCGAGGGCAAGCGATACTTCTTTGTAGCGCTGATTTGCCCTTTCCGGCTTGCTTGGTTGGCCAAAAAGGGCGTATGCGTTTTTTCCTGAATATATTCAGGAAAAACCGCATACGCCCTTTTTGGCCAAGGGCATCATTGTCAACGTTTTGCCGCTTTTCATGTGCTTTAAAGGCGAGTCGAATCTACCTCCTGAAATCTGTTTCCTGCAAATCTGCCTTGCTTTCAAATCCTCTTCGTTGCCTTCCCTCAATATATTTGTGGACGAGAGTTCTCATTTATAACTCTGCACGTTTGTGAATTGCAGTGCCCCTGAGCTCCATTTGTCTACTCGCTTTTTTGGGAGCTGGCCGCAAAAGCGCAGGATTGCTTCAGGCCCTATTTTGGTTCTGGGGGGCAGGCTGAGCCTGTGGTTCATTCTTCTTCCTGATGGGAAAATGGAGTGACCTGTGCCTGTCCCAACACCTAGGGCTAGTCTCTCGTTGGTTCCCCGTCTTCCCGTTCATCCTCAGGACAAATTGCAACCTGTACGAAACAGGAGGTTAAAGGTGCTGATTCTCCAAGTAGGGAGATGGTTAGTCAAGCGGCTGGAATGGCGAACCTGAGCACAAGGAGAGGAGAAATGAGGTGCGTTTTAGAAACCTTTCCCGATCTCACGGCATACCATCTTCTGGGTTTCCCATGCATGTTTTGATGTAGGAAGATGCCCTTGTACCTGGAGATTTGAGACCCATGGGGTGTGTACCACGAGGTGTTATTTTAAGTATCTGCGTTTGCTCACCCAACCTCACCAATCCTCTCAGCCCCAAGAGTGTCCAGCCTTATGTCTCATCCAGTTGTGGGTCTAGATATGGTCAATCCAGGTTGCATCAGAGACCCTGAACGGATTTTGTAAGAATTTCTCTCTCTTTCACTGTCTTTGTTTTGTGGGTTTTTTAAAGTAATTTATGTTTAGAATGGGTCTTGGCTGCTTTTCCCTGCTGTGTTTATGCCGCTTTACACCCTCTTGATTCACTTGCAGAGAGATATCGATACATAGGTTTTCAGATTCTTACTAGTCAGATATATTCTTGTGCGGTGACTAGGGGGTGTTGAGTCCAGTTCACTGAGCAGGGAGTAGGCCTTGTCTATTACATATTTGGCTTATGGAGCGGTCTCTGAGCTTATTTCAAACCCTTGTTTTATGCATCACCCCACCTCACCTTTCCCGTTAAGCAGCCATAGTGTGTCTTCTAAAGGTGTGCCTCTGTTCTGTTTTGTAATTCAGTTCAAGTGTAGCGATTTTGACATTCCCTCTATAAGCGATATCTTAGGATAAGTGTCTTTTTCTGTGTGACTTATTTCACTTAGAATCATCGTCGCTAAATCCACTCATCATGCTGCTAACTAGCCTTATGACATTGATTTCATGGCTGAGTGATATTCCATTGGGCCAAGTACCACCATTTGTTTATCCATTTTTCTCTTTCCTGGGATATTGAAGGTGTACCGAAGCGGAGGTTCTTGGCAACAGAGCAGCCGTAAAGTTTGGGGGGCCTCTGTCTTGTTGAGTTTTAGTTTTTCCAATTTATACGCCCATGAGTGGAAGTGCCCTATGCTCTTTAAGCTGTGTTTATTACTTGTTTCAGGACACACCGTACTCTTCTCCAGAGTGCCTGTTGGCAATTTACATCCCGCCCATCAGCGTAGCAAGGCTCCCATGTCTCCATGGCCTGTCCTGCTTTTCTGGTTTTTACACTTTTTTCAGCATGGCCCTTTTGACCGAGTGCAAGCGAGACTTCTTTGTAGCACTGATTTGCCCTTCCGGCTTGCTTGGTTGGCAAAAAAGGGCGTATGCGTTTTTTCCTGAATATATTCAGGAAAAAACGCATACGCCCTTTTTGGCCAAGGGCATCATTGTCAACGTTTTGCCGCTTTTCATGTGCTTTAAAGGCGAGTCGAATCTACCTCCTGAAATCTGTTTCCTGCAAATCTGCCTTGCTTTCAAATCCTCTTCGTTGCCTTCCCTCAATATATTTGTGGACCAGAGTACTCATTTATAACTCTGCACGTTTGTGAATTGCAGTGCCCCTGAGCTCCATTTGTCTCCTCGCTTTTTTGGGAGCTGGCCGCAAAAGCGCAGGATTGCTTCAGGCCCTATTCGGCTTCCATGGGGCCGGCGGAGCCTGTGGTTCATTCTTCTTCCTGATGGGAAAATGGAGTGACCTGTGCCTGTCCCAACACCTAGGGCTAGTCTCTCGTTGGTTCCCCATCTTCCCGTTTTTCCTCAGGACAAATTGCAACCTGTACGAAACAGGAGGTTAAAGGTGCTGATTCTCCAAGTAGAGAGATGGTTAGTCAAGCGGCTGGAATGGCGAACCCGAGCACAAGGAGAGGAGAAATGAGGTGCGTTTTAGAAACCTTTCCCGATCTCACGGCATACCATCTTCTGGGTTTCCCTTGCATGTTTTGATGTAGGAAGATGCCCTTTTACCTGGAGATTTGAGACCCATGGGGTGTGTACCCCGCGGTTTTACTTTAAAGTATCTGCATTTTCTCACCCAACCTCACCAATCCTCTCAGCCCCAAGAGTGTCCAGCCTTATGTCTCATCCAGCTGTGGGTCTAGATATGGTCAATCCAGGTTGTATCAGAGACCTTGAACGGATTTTGTAAGAATTTCTCTCTCTTTCACTGTCTTTGTTTTGTGGGATTTGTAAAGTAATTTATGTTTAGAATGGGTCTTGACTGCTTTTCCCTGCTGTGTTTATGCCGCTTTACACCCTCTTGATTCACTTGCAGAGAGATATCAATACATAGGTTTTCAGATTCTTACTAGTCAGATATATTCTTGTGTGGTGACTAGGGGGTGTTGTGTCCAGTTCACTGAGCAGGGAGTAGGCCTTGTCTATTACATATTTGGCTTATGGAGCGGTCTCTGAGCTAATTTCAAACCCTTGTTTTATGCATCACCCCACCTCACCTTTCCCGTTAAGCAGCCATAGTGTGTCTTCTAATGGTGTGACTCTGTTCTGTTTTGTAATTCAGTTCAAGTGTAGCGATTTTGACATTCCCTCTATAAGCGATATCTTAGGATAAGTGCCTTTTTCTGTGTGACTTATTTCACTTAGAATCATCGTATCTAAATCCACTCATCATGCTGCTAACTAGCCTTATGACATTGATTTCATGGCTGAGTGATATTCCATTGTGCCAAGTACCACCATTTGTTTATCCATTTTTCTCTTTCCTGGGATATTGAAGGTGTACCGAAGTGGAGGTTCTTGGCAACAGAGCAGCCGTAAAGTTTGGGGGGCCTGTGTCTTGTTGAGTTTTAGTTTTTCCAATTTATACGCCCATGAGTGGAAGTGCCCTATGCTCTTTAAGCTGTGTTTATTACTTGTTTCAGGACACACCGTACACTTCTCCAGAGTGCCTGTTGGCAATTTACATCCCGCTCATCAGCGTAGCAAGGCTCCCATGTCTCCATGGCCTGTCCTGCTTTTCTGGTTTTTACACTTTTTTCAGCATGGCCCTTTTGACCGAGGGCAAGCAAGACTTCTTTGTAGCGCTGATTTGCCCTTCCGGCTTGCTTGGTTGGCCAAAAAGGGCGTATGCGTTTTTTCCTGAATATATTCAGGAAAAAACGCATACGCCCTTTTTCGCCAAGGGCATCATTGTCAACGTTTTGCTGCTTTTCATGTGCTTTAAAGGCGAGTCGAATCTACCTCCTGAAATCTGTTTCCTGCAAATCTGCCTTGCTTTCAAATCTTCTTCGTTGCCTTCCCTCAATATATTTGTGGACGAGAGTTCTCATTTATAACTCTGCACGTTTGTGAATTTTAGTGCCCCTGAGCTCCATTTGTCTACTCGCTTTTTTGGGAGCTGGCCGCAAAAGCGCAGGATTGCTTCAGGCCCTATTTTGGTTCTGGGGGGCAGGCTGAGCCTGTGGTTCATTCTTCTTCCTGATGGGAAAATGGAGTGACCTGTGCCTGTCCCAACACCTAGGGCTAGTCTCTCGTTGGTTCCCCGTCTTCCCGTTCATCCTCAGGACAAATTGCAACCTGTACGAAACAGGAGGTTAAAGGTGCTGATTCTACAAGTAGGGAGATGTTTAGTCAAGCGCCTAGAATGGCGAACCCGAGCACAAGGAGAGGAGAAATGAGGTGCGTTTTAGAAGCCTTTCCCGATCTCACGGCATACAATTCTCTGGGTTTCCAATGCATGTTTGGATGTAGGAAGATGCCCTTGTACCTGGAGATTTGAGACCCATGGGGTGGGTACCCCGCAGTATTACTTTAAAGTATCTGCGTTTGCTCACCCAACCTCACCAATCCTCTCAGCCCCAAGAGTGTCCAGCCTTATGTCTCATCCAGCTGTGGGTCTAGATATGGTCAATCCAGGTTGCATCAGAGACCCTGAACGGATTTTGTAAGAATTTCTCTCTCTTTCACTGTCTTTGTTTTGTGGGTTTTTTTAAGTTATTTATGTTTAGAATGGAGCTTGGCTGCTTTTCCCTGCTGTGTTTATGCCGCTTTACACCCTCTTGATTCACTTGCAGAGAGATATCGATACATAGGTTTTCAGATTCTTACTAGTCAGATATATTCTTGTGCGGTGACTAGGGGGTGTTGAGTCCAGTTCACTGAGCAGGGAGTAGGCCTTGTCTATTATATATTTGGCTTATGGAGTGGTCTCTGAGCTAATTTCAAACCCCTGTTTTATGTATCACCCCACCTCACCTTTTCCGTTAAGCAGCCATAGTGTGACTCTGTTCTGTTTTGTAATTCAGTTCAAGTGTAGCGATTTTGACATTCCCTCTATAAGCGATATCTTAGGATAAGTGTCTTTTTCTGTGTGACTTATTTCACTTAGAATCATCGTCGCTAAATCCACTCATCATGGTGCTAACTAGCCTGATGACACTGATTTCATGGCTGAGTGATATTCCATTGTGCCAAGTACCACCATTTGTTTATCCATTTTTCTCTTTCCTGGGATATTGAAGGCGTGACAAAGTGTAGGTTCTTGGAAACAGAGCAGCCGTAAAGTTCGGGGTGCCTGTGTCTTGTTGATTTTTAGTTTTCCCAATTTATATGCCCATGAGTGGAAGTGCGCTATGCTCTCTAAGCTGTGTTTATTACTTTTTTCAGGACACACCGTACACTTCTCCAGAGTGCCTGTTGGCAATTTACGTCCCGCCCATCAGCTTAGCAAGGCTTCCATGTCTCCATGGCCTGTCCTGCTTTTCTGGTTTTTAAACTTTTTCAGCATGGCCCTTTTGACCGAGGGCAAGCGAGACTTCTTTGTAGCACTGATTTGCCCTTCCGGCTTGCTTGGTTGGCTAAAAAGGGCGTATGCGTTTTTTCCTGAATATATTCAGGAAAAAACGCATACGCCCTTTTTGGCCAAGGGCATCATTGTCAACGTTTTGCCGTTTTTCATGTGCTTTAAAGGCGAGTCGAATCTACCTCCTGAAATCTGTTTCCTGCAAATCTGCCTTGCTTTCAAATCCTCTTCATTGCCTTCCCTCAATATATTTGTGGACGAGAGTTCTCATTTATAACTCTGCACGTTTGTGAATTGCAGTGCCCCTGAGCTCCATTTGTCTACTCGCTTTTTTGGGAGCTGTCCGCAAAAGCGCAGGATTGCTTCAGGCCCTATTTGGGTTCTGGGGGGCAGGCTGAGCCTGTGGTTCATTCTTCTTCCTGATGGGAAAATGGAGTGACCTGTGCCTGTCCCAACACCTAGGGCTAGTCTCTAGTTGGTTCCCCGTCTTCCCGTTCATCCTCAGGACAAATTGCAACCTGTACGAAACAGGAGGTTAAAGGTGCTGATTCTCCAAGTAGGGAGATGTTTAGTCAAGCGGCTAGAATGGTGAACCCGAGCACAAGGAGAGGAGAAATGAGGTGCGTTTTAGAAGCCTTTCCCGATCTCACGGCATACAAACCTCTGGGTTTCCCATGCATGTTTTGATGTAGGAAGATGCCCTTGTACCTGGAGATTTGAGACCCATGGGGTGGGTACCCCGCGGTATTACTTTAAAGTATCTGCGTTTGCTCACCCAACCTCACCAATCCTCTCAGCCCCAAGAGTGTCCAGCCTTATGTCTCATCCAGCTGTGGCTCTAGATATGGTCGAACCAGGTGGCATCAGAGCCCCTAAACTGATTTTGTAAGAATTTCTCTCTCTTTCACTGTCTTTGTTTTGTGGGATTTTTAAGTAATTTATGTTTAGAATGGGGCTTTGCTGCTTTTCCCTGCTGTGTTTATGCCGCTTTACACCCTCTTGATTCACTTGCAGAGAGATATCGATACATAGGTTTTCAGATTCTTACTAGTCAGATATATTTTTGTGCGGTGACTAGGGGGTGTTGAGTCCAGTTCACTGAGCAGGGGGTAGGCCTTGTCTCTTACATATTTGGCTTATGGAGCGGTCTCTGAGCTAATTTCAAACCCTTGTTTTATGCATCACCCCACCTCACCTTTCCCGTTAAGCAGCCATAGTGTGTCTTCTAAAGGTGTGACTCTGTTCTGTTTTGTAATTCAGTTCAAGCGTAGCGATTTTGACATTCCCTCTATAAGCGATATCTTAGGATAAGTGTCTTTTTCTGAGTGACTTATTTCACTTAGAATCATCGTCGCTAAATCCACTCATCATGCTGCTAACTAGCCTTAGGACATTGATTTCATGGCTGAGTGATATTCCATTGTGCCAAGTACCACCATTTGTTTATCCATTTTTCTCTTTCCTGGGATATTGAAGGTGTACTGAAGTGGAGGTTCTTGGAAACAGAGCAGCCGTAAAGTTTGGGTGCCTGTGTCTTGTTGATTTTTAGTTTTCCCAATTTATACACCCATGAGTGGAAGTGCCCTATGCTCTCTAAGCTGTGTTTATTACTTGTTTCAGGACACACCGTACACTTCTCCAGAGTGCCTGTTGGCAATTTACATCCCGCCCATCAGCGTAGCAAGGCTCCCATGTCTCCATGGCCTGTCCTGCTTTTCTGGTTTTTACACATTTTTCAGCATGGCATTTTTGACCGAGGGCAAGCGAGACTTCTTTGTAGCACTGATTTGCCCTTCCGGCTTGCTTGGTTGGCCAAAAAGGGCGTATGCGATTTTTCCTGAATATATTCAGGAAAAAACGCATACGCCCTTTTTGGCCAAGGGCATTATTGTCAACGTTTTGCCGCTTTTCATGTGCTTTAAAGGCGAGTCGAATCTACCTCCTGAAATCTATTTCCTGCAAATCTGCCTTGCTTTCAAATCCTCTTCGTTGCCTTCCCTCAATATATTTGTGGACGAGAGTTCTCATTTATAACTCTGCACGTTTGTGAATTGCAGTGCCCCTGATCTCCATTTGTCTACTCGCTTTTTTGGGAGCTGGCCGCAAAAGCGCAGGATTGTTTCAGGCCCTATTCGGCTTCCAGGGGGCAGGCGGAGCCTGTGGTTCATTCTTCTTCCTGATGGGAAAATGGAGTGACCTGTGCCTGTCCCAACACCTAGGGTTTGTCTCTCGTTGGTTCCCCGTCTTCCCGTTCATCCTCAGGACAAATTACAACCTGTACGAAACAGGAGGTTAAAGGTGCTGATTCTCCAAGTAGGGAGATGGTTAGTCAAGCGGCTGGAATGGCGAACCCGAGCACAAGGAGAGGAGAAATGAGGTGCGTTTTAGAAACCTTTCCCGATCTCATGGCATACCATCTTCTGTGTTTCCCATGCATGTTTTGATGTAGGAAGATGCCCTTGTACCTGGAGATTTGAGACCCATGGGGTGTGTACCCCGCGGTTTTACTTTAAAGTATCTGCATTTTCTCACCCAACCTCACCAATCCTCTCAGCCCCAAGAGTGTCCAGCCTTATGTCTCATCCAGCTGTGGGTCTAGATATGGTCAATCCAGGTTGTATCAGAGACCTTGAACGGATTTTGTAAGAATTTCTCTCTCTTTCACTGTCTTTGTTTTGTGGGATTTGTAAAGTAATTTATGTTTAGAATGTGTCTTGGCTGCTTTTCCCTGCTGTGTTTATGCCGCTTTACACCCTCTTGATTCACTTGCAGAGAGATATCGATACATAGGTTTTCAGATTCTTACTAGTCAGATATATTCTTGTGCGGTGACTAGCGGGTGTTGAGTCCAGTTCACTGAGCAGGTAGTAGGCCTTGTCTATTACATATTTGGCTTATGGAGCGGTCTCTGAGCTAATTTCAAACCCTTGTTTTATGCATCACCCCACCTCACCTTTCCTGTTAAGCAGCCATAGTGTGTCTTCTAATGGTGTGACTCTGTTCTGTTTTGTAATTCAGTTCAAGTGTAGCGATTTTGACATTCCCTCTATAAGCGATATCTTAGGATAAGTGCCTTTTTCTGTGTGACTTATTTCACTTAGAATCATCGTACCTAAATCCACTCATCATGCTGCTAACTAGCCTTATGACATTGATTTCATGGCTGAGTGATATTCCATTGTGCCAAGTACCACCATTTGTTTATCCATTTTTCTCTTTCCTGGGATATTGAAGGTGTACCGAAGCGGAGGTTCTTGGCAACAGAGCAGCCGTAAAGTATGGGGGGCCTGTGTCTTGTTGAGTTTTAGTTTTTCCAATTTATACGCCCATGAGTGGAAGTGCCCTATGCTCTTTAAGCTGTGTTTATTACTTGTTTCAGGACACACCGTACACTTCTCCAGAGTGCCTGTTGGCAATTTACATCCCGCCCATCAGCGTAGCAAGGCTCCCATGTCTCCATGGCCTGTCCTGCTTTTCTGGTTTTTACACTTTGTTCAGCATGGCCCTTTAGACCGAGGGCAAGCGAGACTTCTTTGTAGCGTTGATTTGCACTTCCGGCTTGCTTGGTTGGCCAAAAAGGGCGTATGCGTTTTTTCCTGAATATATTCAGGAAAAAACGCATACGCCCTTTTTGGCCAAGGGCATCATTGTCAACCTTTTGCCGCTTTTCATGTGCTTTAAAGGCGAGTCGAATCTACCTCCTGAAATCTGTTTCCTGCAAATCTGCCTTGCTTTCAAATCCTCTTCGTTGCCTTCCCTCAATATATTTGTGGACGAGAGTTCTCATTTATAACTCTGCACGTTTGTGAATTGCAGTGCCCCTGAGCTCCATTTGTCTCCTCGCTTTTTTGGGAGCTGGCCGCAAAAGCGCAGGATTGCTTCAGGCCCTGTTTTGGTTCTGGGGGGCAGGCTGAGCCTGTGGTTCATTCTTCTTCCTGATGGGAAAATGGAGTGACCTGTGCCTGTCCCAACACCTAGGGCTAGTCTCTCGTTGGTTCCCCATCTTCCCGTTCATCCTCAGGACAAATTGCAACCTGTACGAAACAGGAGGTTAAAGGTGTTGATTCTCCAAGTAGGGAGATGGTTAGTCAAGCGGCTGGAATGGCGAACCCGAGCACAAGGAGAGGAGAAATGAGGTGCGTTTTAGAAACCTTTCCCGATCTCACGGCATACCATCTTCTGGGTTTCCCTTGCATGTTTTGATGTAGGAAGATGCCCTTGTACCTGCAGATTTGAGACCCATGGGGTGTGTACCCCGCGGTTTTAATTTAAAGTATCTGCATTTTCTCACCCAACCTCACCAATCCTCTCAGCCCCAAGAGTGTCCAGCCTTATGTCTCATCCAGCTGTGGGTCTAGATATGGTCAATCCAGGTTGTATCAGAGACCTTGAACGGATTTTGTAAGAATTTCTCTCTCTTTCACTGTCTTTGTTTTGTGGGATTTGTAAAGTAATTTATGTTTAGAATGGGTCTTGACTGCTTTTCCCTGCTGTGTTTATGCCGCTTTACACCCTCTTGATTCACTTGCAGAGAGATATCGATACATAGGTTTTCAGATTCTTACTAGTCAGATATATTCTTGTGCGGTGACTAGGGGGTGTTGAGTCCAGTTCACTGAGCAGGGAGTAGGCCTTGTCTATTACATATTTGGCTTATGGAGCGGTCTCTGAGCTAATTTCAAACCCTTGTTTTATGCATCACCCCACCTCACCTTTCCCGTTAAGCAGCCATAGTGTGTCTTCTAATGGTGTGACTCTGTTCTGTTTCGTAATTCAGTTCAAGTGTAGCGATTTTGACATTCCCTCTATAAGCGATATCTTAGGATAAGTGCCTTTTTCTGTGTGACTTATTTCACTTAGAATCATCGTACCTAAATCCACTCATCATGCTGCTAACTAGCCTTATGACATTGATTTCATGGCTGAGTGATATTCCATTGTGCCAAGTACCACCATTTGTTTATCCATTTTTCTCTTTCCTGGGATATTGAAGGTGTACCAAAGCGGAGGTTCTTGGCAACAGAGCAGCCGTAAAGTTTGGGGTGCCTGTGTCTTGTTGAGTTTTAGTTTTTCCAATTTATACGCCCATGAGTGGAAGTGCCCTATGCTCTTTAAGCTGTGTTTATTACTTGTTTCAGGACACACCGTACACTTCTCCAGAGTGCCTGTTGGCAATTTACATCCCGCCCATCAGCGTAGCAAGGCTCCCATGTCTCCATGGCCTGTCCTGCTTTTCTGGTTTTTACACTTTTTTCAGCATGGCCCTTTTGACCGAGGGCAAGCAAGACTTCTTTGTAGCGCTGATTTGCCCTTCCGGCTTGCTTGGTTGGCCAAAAAGGGCGTATGCGTTTTTTCCTGAATATATTCAGGAAAAAACGCATACGCCCTTTTTGGCCAAGGGCATCATTGTCAACGTTTTGCTGCTTTTCATGTGCTTTAAAGGCGAGTCGAATCTACCTCCTGAAATCTGTTTCCTGCAAATCTGCCTTGCTTTCAAATCTTCTTCGTTGCCTTCCCTCAATATATTTGTGGACGAGAGTTCTCATTTATAACTCTGCACGTTTGTGAATTTTAGTGCCCCTGAGCTCCATTTGTCTACTCGCTTTTTTGGGAGCTGGCCGCAAAAGCGCAGGATTGTTTCAGGCCCTATTTTGGTTCTGGGGGGCAGGCTGAGCCTGTGGTTCATTCTTCTTCCTGATGGGAAAATGGAGTGACCTGTGCCTGTCCCAACACCTAGGGCTAGTCTCTCGTTGGTTCCCCGTCTTCCCGTTCATCCTCAGGACAAATTGCAACCTGTACGAAACAGGAGGTTAAAGGTGCTGATTCTCCAAGTAGGGAGATGTTTAGTCAAGCGCCTAGAATGGCGAACCCGAGCACAAGGAGAGGAGAAATGAGGTGCGTTTTAGAAGCCTTTCCCGATCTCACGGCATACAATTCTCTGGGTTTCCAATGCATGTTTGGATGTAGGAAGATGCCCTTGTACCTGGAGATTTGAGACCCATGGGGTGGGTACCCCGCAGTATTACTTTAAAGTATCTGCGTTTGCTCACCCAACCTCACCAATCCTCTCAGCCCCAAGAATGTCCAGCCTTATGTCTCATCCAGCTGTGGGTCTAGATATGGTCAATCCAGGTTGCATCAGAGACCCTGAACGGATTTTGTAAGAATTTCTCTCTCTTTCACTGTCTTTGTTTTGTGGGTTTTTTTAAGTTATTTATGTTTAGAATGGAGCTTGGCTGCTTTTCCCTGCTGTGTTTATGCCGCTTTACACCCTCTTGATTCACTTGCACAGAGATATCGATACATAGGTTTTCAGATTCTTACTAGTCAGATATATTTTTGTGCGGTGACTAGGGGGTGTTGAGTCCAGTTCACTGAGCAGGGGGTAGGCCTTGTCTATTACATATTTGGCTTATGGAGCGGTCTCTGAGCTAATTTCAAACCCTTGTTTTATGCATCACCCCACCTCACCTTTCCCGTTAAGCAGCCATAGTGTGTCTTCTAATGGTGTGACTCTGTTCTGTTTCGTAATTCAGTTCAAGTGTAGCGATTTTGACATTCCCTCTATAAGCGATATCTTAGGATAAGTGCCTTTTTCTGTGTGACTTATTTCACTTAGAATCATCGTACCTAAATCCACTCATCATGCTGCTAACTAGCCTTATGACATTGATTTCATGGCTGAGTGATATTCCATTGTGCCAAGTACCACCATTTGTTTATTCATTTTTCTCTTTCCTGGGATATTGAAGGTGTACCAAAGCAGAGGTTCTTGGCAACAGAGCAGCCGTAAAGTTTGGGGGGCCTGTGTCTTGTTGAGTTTTAGTTTTTCCAATTTATACGCCCATGAGTGGAAGTGCCCTATGCTCTTTAAGCTGTGTTTATTACTTGTTTCAGGACACACCGTACACTTCTCCAGAGTGCCTGTTGGCAATTTACATCCCGCCCATCAGCGTAGCAAGGCTCCCATGTCTCCATGGCCTGTCCTGCTTTTCTGGTTTTTACACTTTTTTCAGCATGGCCCTTTTGACCGAGGGCAAGCAAGACTTCTTTGTAGCGCTGATTTGCCCTTCCGGCTTGCTTGGTTGGCCAAAAAGGGCGTATGCGTTTTTTCCTGAATATATTCAGGAAAAAACGCATACGCCCTTTTTGGCCAAGGGCATCATTGTCAACGTTTTGCTGCTTTTCATGTGCTTTAAAGGCGAGTCGAATCTACCTCCTGAAATCTGTTTCCTGCAAATCTGCCTTGCTTTCAAATCTTCTTCGTTGCCTTCCCTCAATATATTTGTGGACGAGAGTTCTCATTTATAACTCTGCACGTTTGTGAATTTTAGTGCCCCTGAGCTCCATTTGTCTACTCGCTTTTTTGGGAGCTGGCCGCAAAAGCGCAGGATTGCTTCAGGCCCTATTTTGGTTCTGGGGGGCAGGCTGAGCCTGTGGTTCATTCTTCTTCCTGATGGGAAAATGGAGTGACCTGTGCCTGTCCCAACACCTAGGGCTAGTCTCTCGTTGGTTCCCCGTCTTCCCGTTCATCCTCAGGACAAATTGCAACCTGTACGAAACAGGAGGTTAAAGGTGCTGATTCTCCAAGTAGGGAGATGTTTAGTCAAGCGCCTAGAATGGCGAACCCGAGCACAAGGAGAGGAGAAATGAGGTGCGTTTTAGAAGCCTTTCCCGATCTCACGGCATACAATTCTCTGGGTTTCCAATGCATGTTTGGATGTAGGAAGATGCCCTTGTACCTGGAGATTTGAGACCCATGGGGTGGGTACCCCGCAGTATTACTTTAAAGTATCTGCGTTTGCTCACCCAACCTCACCAATCCTCTCAGCCCCAAGAATGTCCAGCCTTATGTCTCATCCAGCTGTGGGTCTAGATATGGTCAATCCAGGTTGCATCAGAGACCCTGAACGGATTTTGTAAGAATTTCTCTCTCTTTCACTGTCTTTGTTTTGTGGGTTTTTTTAAGTTATTTATGTTTAGAATGGAGCTTGGCTGCTTTTCCCTGCTGTGTTTATGCCGCTTTACACCCTCTTGATTCACTTGCACAGAGATATCGATACATAGGTTTTCAGATTCTTACTAGTCAGATATATTTTTGTGCGGTGACTAGGGGGTGTTGAGTCCAGTTCACTGAGCAGGGGGTAGGCCTTGTCTATTACATATTTGGCTTATGGAGCGGTCTCTGAGCTAATTTCAAACCCTTGTTTTATGCATCACCCCACCTCACCTTTCCCGTTAAGCAGCCATAGTGTGTCTTCTAAAGGTGTGACTCTGTTCTGTTTTGTAATTCAGTTCAAGTGTAGCGATTTTGACATTCCCTCTATAAGCGATATCTTAGGATAAGTGTCTTTTTCTGAGTGACTTATTTCACTTAGAATCATCGTCGCTAAATCCACTCATCATGCTGCTAACTAGCCTTAGGACATTGATTTCATGGCTGAGTGATATTCCATTGTGCAAAGTACCACCATTTGTTTATCCATTTTTCTCTTTCCTGGGATATTGAAGGTGTACTGAAGTGGAGGTTCTTGGAAACAGAGCAGCCGTAAAGTTTGGGGTGCCTGTGTCTTCTTGATTTTTAGTTTTCCCAATTTATACACCCATGAGTGGAAGTGCCCTATGCTCTCTAAGCTGTGTTTATTACTTGTTTCAGGACACACCGTACACTTCTCCAGAGTGCCTGTTGGCAATTTACATCCCGCCCATCAGCGTAGCAAGGCTCCCATGTCTCCATGGCCTGTCCTGCTTTTCTGGTTTTTACACTTTTTTCAGCATGGCCCTTTTGACCGAGGGCAAGCAAGACTTCTTTGTAGCGCTGATTTGCCCTTCCGGATTGCTTGGTTGGCCAAAAAGGGCGTATGCGTTTTTTCCTGAATATATTCAGGAAAAAACGCATACGCCCTTTTTGGCCAAGGGCATTATTGTCAACGTTTTGCCGCTTTTCATGTGCTTTAAAGGCGAGTCGAATCTACCTCCTGAAATCTGTTTCCTGCAAATCGGCCTTGCTTTCAAATCCTCTTCGTTGCCTTCTCTCAATATATTTGTGGACGAGAGTTCTCATTTATAACTCTGCACGTTTGTGAATTGCAGTGCCCCTGAGCTCCATTTGTCTACTCGTTTTTTGGGAGCTGGCCGCAAAAGCGCAGGATTGTTTCAGGCCCTATTCGGCTTCCAGGGGGCAGGCGGAGCCTGTGGTTCATTCTTCTTCCTGATGGGAAAATGGAGTGACCTGTGCCTGTCCCAACACCTAGGGTTTGTCTCTCGTTGGTTCCCCGTCTTCCCGTTCATCCTCAGGACAAATTACAACCTGTACGAAACAGGAGGTTAAAGGTGCTGATTCTCCAAGTAGGGAGATGGTTAGTCAAGCGGCTGGAATGGCGAACCCGAGCACAAGGAGAGGAGAAATGAGGTGCGTTTTAGAAACATTTCCCGATCTCATGGCATACCATCTTCTGTGTTTCCCATGCATGTTTGGATGTAGGAAGATGCCCTTGTACCTGGAGATTTGAGACCCATGGGGTGTGTACCCCGCGGTTTTACTTTAAAGTATCTGCATTTTCTCACCCAACCTCACCAATCCTCTCAGCCCCAAGAGTGTCCAGCCTTATGTCTCATCCAGCTGTGGGTCTAGATATGGTCAATCCAGGTTGTATCAGAGACCTTGAACGGATTTTGTAAGAATTTCTCTCTCTTTCACTGTCTTTGTTTTGTGGGATTTGTAAAGTAATTTATGTTTAGAATGTGTCTTCGCTGCTTTTCCCTGCTGTGTTTATGCCGCTTTACACCCTCTTGATTCACTTGCAGAGAGATATCGATACATAGGTTTTCAGATTCTTACTAGTCAGATATATTCTTGTGCGGTGACTAGGGGGTGTTGAGTCCAGTTCACTGAGCAGGGAGTAGGCCTTGTCTATTACATATTTGGCTTATGGAGCGGTCTCTGAGCTAATTTCAAACCCTTGTTTTATGCATCACCCCACCTCACCTTTCCCTTTAAGCAGCCATAGTGTGTCTTCTAAAGGTGTGACTCTGTTCTGTTTTGTAATTCAGTTCAAGTGCAGCGATTTTGACATTCCCTCTATAAGCGATATCTTAGGATAAGTGTCTTTTTCTGTGTGACTTATTTCACTTAGAATCATCGTCGCTAAATCCACTCATCATGCCGCTAACTAGCCTTATGACATTAATTTCATGGCTGAGTGATATTCCATAGTGCCAAATAGCACCATTTGTTTATCCATTTTTCTCTTTCCTGGGATATTTAAGGTGTACCGAACTGGAGGTTCTTGGAAACAAAGCAGCCGTAAAGTTTGGGGTGCCTGTGTCTTGTTGATTTTTAGTTTTCCCAATTTATATGCCCATGAGTGGAAGTGCCCTATGCTCTCTAAGCTTTGTTTATTACTTGTTTCAGGACACACCGTACACTTCTCCAGAGTGCCTGTTGGCAATTTACATCCCACCCATCAGCGTACCAAGGCTCCCATATCTCCATGGCCTGTCCTGCTTTTCTGGTTTTTACAATTTTTTCAGCATGGCCCTTTTGACCGAGGGCAAGCGAGACTTCTTTGTAGCGCTGATTTGCCCTTCCGGCTTGCTTGGTTGGCCAAAAAGGCCGTATGCGTTTTTTCCTGAATATATTCAGGAAAAAACGCATACGGCCTTTTTGGCCAAGGGCATCATTGTCAACGTTTTGCCGCTTTTCATGTGCTTTAAAGGCGAGTCGAATCTACCTCCTGAAATCTGTTTCCTGCAAATCTGCCTTGCTTTCAAATCCTCTTGGTTGCCTTCCCTCAATATATTTGTGGACGACAGTTATCATTTATAACTCTGCAAGTTTCTGAATTGCAGTGCCCCTGAGCTCCATTTGTCTACTCGCTTTTTTGGGAGCTGGCCGCAAAAGCGCAGGATTGCTTCAGGCCCTATTTTGGTTCTGGGGGGCAGGCTGAGCCTGTGGTTCATTCTTCTTCCTGATGGGAAAATGGAGTGACCTGTGCCTGTCCCAACACCTAGGGCTAGTCTCTCGTTGGTTCCCCGTCTTCCCGTTCATCCTCAGGACAAATTGCAACCTGTACGAACCAGGAGGTTAAAGGTGCTGATTCTCCAAGTAGGGAGATGGTTAGTCAAGCGGCTGGAATGGCGAACCCGAGCACAAGGAGAGGAGAAATGAGGTGCGTTTTAGAAACCTTTCCCGATCTCACGGCATACCATCTTCTGGGTTTCCCATGCATGTTTTGATGTAGAAAGATGCCCTTGTACCTGGAGATTTGAGACCCATGGGGTGTGTATACCGAGGTTTTATTTTAAGTATCTGCGTTTTCTCACCCAACCTCACCAATCCTCTCAGCCCCAAGAGTGTCCAGCCTTATGTCTCATCCAGCTGTGGGTCTAGATATGGTCAATCCAGGTTGCATCAGAGACCCTGAACGGATTTTGTAAGAATTTCTCTCTCTTTCACTGTCTTTGTTTTGTGGGTTTTTTAAAGTAATTTATGTTTCGAATGGGTCTTGGCTGCTTTTCCCTGCTGCGTTTACGCCGCTTTACACCCTCTTGATTCACTTGCAGAGAGATATCGATACATAGGTTTTCAGATTCTTACTAGTCAGATATATTCTTGTGCGGTGACTAGGGGGTGTTGAGTCCAGTTCACTGAGCAGGGAGTAGGCCTTGTCAATTACATATTTGGCTTATGGAGCGGTCTCTGAGCTTATTTCAAACCCTTGTTTTATGCATCACCCCACCTCACCTTTCCCGTTAAGCAGCCTTCGTGTGTCTTCTAAAGGTGTGACTCTGTTCTGTTTTGTAATTCAGTTCAAGTGTAGCGATTTTGACATTCCCTCTATAAGCGATATCTTAGGATAAGTGTCTTTTTCTGTGTGACTTATTTCACTTAGAATCATCGTCGCTAAATCCACTCATCATGGTGCTAACTAGCCTGATGACACTGATTTCATGGCTGAGTGATATTCCATTGTGCCAAGTACCACCATTTGTTTATCCATTTTTCTCTTTCCTGGGATATTGAAGGCGTGACAAAGTGGAGGTTCTTGGAAACAGAGCAGCCGTAAAGTTCGGGGTGCCTGTGTCTTGTTGATTTTTAGTTTTCCCAATTTATATGCCCATGAGTGGAAGTGCGCTATGCTCTCTAAGCTGTGTTTATTACTTTTTTCAGGACACACCGTACACTTCTCCAGAGTGCCTGTTGGCAATTTACGTCCCGCCCATCAGCTTAGCAAGGCTTCCATGTCTCCATGGCCTGTCCTGCTTTTCTGGTTTTTAAACTTTTTCAGCATGGCCCTTTTGACCGAGGGCAAGCGAGACTTCTTTGTAGCACTGATTTGCCCTTCCGGCTTGCTTGGTTGGCCAAAAAGGGCGTATGCGTTTTTTCCTGAATATATTCAGGAAAAAACGCATACGCCCTTTTTGGCCAAGGGCATCATTGTCAACGTTTTGCCGTTTTTCATGTGCTTTAAAGGCGAGTCGAATCTACCTCCTGAAATCTGTTTCCTGCAAATCTGCCTTGCTTTCAAATCCTCTTCGTTGCCTACCCTCAATATATTTGTGGACGAGAGTTCTCATTGATAACTCTGCACGTTTGTGAATTGCAGTGCCCCTGAGCTCCATTTGTCTACTCGCTTTTTTGGGAGCTGTCCGCAAAAGCGCAGGATTGCTTCAGGCCCTATTTTGGTTCTGGGGGGCAGGCTGAGCCTGTGGTTCATTCTTCTTCCTGATGGGAAAATGGAGTGACCTGTGCCTGTCCCAACACCTAGGGCTAGTCTCTAGTTGGTTCCCCGTCTTCCCGTTCATCCTCAGGACAAATTGCAACCTGTACGAAACAGGAGGTTAAAGGTGCTGATTCTCCAAGTAGGGAGATGTTTAGTCAAGCGGCTAGAATGGTGAACCCGAGCACAAGGAGAGGAGAAATGAGGTGCGTTTTAGAAGCCTTTCCCGAGCTCACGGCATACAAACCTCTGGGTTTCCCATGCATGTTTTGATGTAGGAAGATGCCCTTGTACCTGGAGATTTGAGACCCATGGGGTGGGTACCCCGCGGTATTACTTTAAAGTATCTGCGTTTGCTCACCCAACCTCACCAATCCTCTCAGCCCCAAGAGTGTCCAGCCTTATGTCTCATCCAGCTGTGGCTCTAGATATGGTCGAACCAGGTGGCATCAGAGCCCCTGAACTGATTTTGTAAGAATTTCTCTCTCTTTCACTGTCTTTGTTTTGTGGGATTTTTAAGTAATTTATGTTTAGAATGGGGCTTTGCTGCTTTTCCCTGCTGTGTTTATGCCGCTTTACACCCTCTTGATTCACTTGCAGAGAGATATCGATACATAGGTTTTCAGATTCTTACTAGTCAGATATATTCTTGTGTGGTGACTAGGGGGTGTTGAGTCCAGTTCACTGAGCAGGGGGTCGGCCTTGTCTATTACATATTTGGCTTATGGAGCGGTCTCTGAGCTAATTTCAAACCCTTGTTTTATGCATCACCCCACCTCACCTTTCCCGTTAAGCAGCCATAGTGTGTCTTCTAAAGGTGTGACTCTGTTCTGTTTTGTAATTCAGTTCAAGCGTAGCGATTTTGACATTCCCTCTATAAGCGATATCTTAGGATAAGTGTCTTTTTCTGAGTGACTTATTTCACTTAGAATCATCGTCGCTAAATCCACTCATCATGCTGCTAACTAGCCTTAGGACATTGATTTCATGGCTGAGTGATATTCCATTGTGCCAAGTACCACCATTTGTTTATCCATTTTTCTCTTTCCTGGGATATTGAAGGTGTACTGAAGTGGAGGTTCTTGGAAACAGAGCAGCCGTAAAGTTTGGGGTGCCTGTGTCTTGTTGATTTTTAGTTTTCCCAATTTATACACCCATGAGTGGAAGTGCCCTATGCTCTCTAAGCTGTGTTTATTACTTGTTTCAGGACACACCGTACACTTCTCCAGAGTGCCTGTTGGCAATTTACATCCCGCCCATCAGCGTAGCAAGGCTCCCATGTCTCCATGGCCTGTCATGCTTTTCTGGTTTTTACACTTTTTTCAGCATGGCATTTTTGACCGAGGGCAAGCGAGACTTCTTTGTAGCACTGATTTGCCCTTCCGGCTTGCTTGGTTGGCCAAAAAGGGCGTATGCGATTTTTCCTGAATATATTCAGGAAAAAACGCATACGACCTTTTTGGCCAAGGGCATTATTGTCAACGTTTTGCCGCTTTTCATGTGCTTTAAAGGCGAGTCGAATCTACCTCCTGAAATCTATTTCCTGCAAATCTGCCTTGCTTTCAAATCCTCTTCGTTGCCTTCCCTCAATATATTTGTGGACGAGAGTTCTCATTTATAACTCTGCACGTTTGTGAATTGCAGTGCCCCTGAGCTCCATTTGTCTACTCGCTTTTTTGGGAGCTGGCCGCAAAAGCGCAGGATTGTTTCAGGCCCTATTCGGCTTCCAGGGGGCAGGCGGAGCCTGTGGTTCATTCTTCTTCCTGATGGGAAAATGGAGTGACCTGTGCCTGTCCCAACACCTAGGGTTTGTCTCTCGTTGGTTCCCCGTCTTCCCGTTCATCCTCAGGACAAATTACAACCTGTACGAAACAGGAGGTTAAAGGTGCTGATTCTCCAAGTAGGGAGATGGTTAGTCAAGCGGCTGGAATGGCGAACCCGAGCACAAGGAGAGGAGAAATGAGGTGCGTTTTAGAAACCTTTCCCGATCTCATGGCATACCATCTTCTGTGTTTCCCATGCATGTTTTGATGTAGGAAGATGCCCTTGTACCTGGAGATTTGAGACCCATGGGGTGTGTACCCCGCGGTTTTACTTTAAAGTATCTGCATTTTCTCACCCAACCTCACCAATCCTCTCAGCCCAAAGAGTGTCCAGCCTTATGTCTCATCCAGCTGTGGGTCTAGATATGGTCAATCCAGGTTGTATCAGAGACCCTGAACGGATTTTGTAAGAATTTCTCTCTCTTTCACTGTCTTTGTTTTGTGGGTTTTTTTAAGTTATTTATGTTTAGAATGTGTCTTGGCTGCTTTTCCCTGCTGTGTTTATGCCGCTTTACACCCTCTTGATTCACTTGCAGAGAGATATCGATACATAGGTTTTCAGATTCTTACTAGTCAGATATATTCTTGTGCGGTGACTAGGGGGTGTTGAGTCCAGTTCACTGAGCAGGGAGTAGGCCTTGTCTATTATATATTTGGCTTATGGAGTGGTCTCTGAGCTAATTTCAAACCCCTGTTTTATGTATCACCCCACCTCACCTTTTCCGTTAAGCAGCCATAGTGTGTCTTCTAAAGGTGTGACTCTGTTCTGTTTTGTAATTCAGTTCAAGTGTAGCGATTTTGACATTCCCTCTATAAGCGATATCTTAGGATAAGTGTCTTTTTCTGTGTGACTTATTTCACTTAGAATCATCGTCGCTAAATCCACTCATCATGGTGCTAACTAGCCTGATGACACTGATTTCATGGCTGAGTGATATGCCATTGTGCCAAGTACCACCATTTCTTTATCCATTTTTCTCTTTCTGGGATATTGAAGGTGTACCGAAGTGGAGGTTCTTGGAAACAGAGCAGCCGTAAAGTTCGGGGTGCCTGTGTCTTGTTGATTTTTAGTTTTCCCAATTTATATGCCCATGAGTGGAAGTGCGCTATGCTCTCTAAGCTGTGTTTATTACTTTTTTCAGGACACACCGTACACTTCTCCAGAGTGCCTGTTGGCAATTTACATCCCGCCCATCAGCGTAGCAAGGCTCCCATGTCTCCATGGCCTGTCCTGCTTTTATGGTTCTTACACTTTTTTAAGAATGTCCCTTTTGACCGATGGCAAGCGAGATTTCTTTGTAGCGCTGATTTGCCCTTCCGGCTTGCTTGGTTGGCCAAAAAGGGCGTATGCGTTTTTTCCTGAATATATTCAGGAAAAAACGCATACGCCCTTTTTGGCCAAGGGCATCATTGTCAACGTTTTGCCGCTTTTCATGTGCTTTAAAGGCGAGTCGAATCTACCTCCTGAAATCTGTTTCCTGCAAATCTGCCTTGCTTTCAAATCTTCTTCGTTGCCTTCCCTCAATATATTTGTGGACGAGAGTTCTCATTTATAACTCTGCACGTTTGTGAATTGCAGTGCCCCTGAGCTCCATTTGTCTACTCGCTTTTTTGGGAGCTGGCCGCAAAAGCGCAGGATTGCTTCAGGCCCTATTTTGGTTTTGGGGGGCAGGCTGAGCCTGTGGTTCATTCTTCTTCCTGATGGGAAAATGGAGTGACCTGTGCCTGTCTCAACACCTAGGGCTAGTCTCTCTTTGGTTCCCCGTCTTCCCGTTCATCCTCAGGAAAATTGCAACCTGTACGATACAGGAGTTTAAAGATGCTGATTCTCCAAGTAGGGAGATGGTTAATCAAGCGGCTGAAATGGGGAACCCGAGCACAAGGAGAGGAGAAATGAGGTACGTTTTAGAAACCTTTCCCGATCTCACGGCATACCATCTTCTGGGTTTCACATGCATGTTTTGATGTAGGAAGATGCCCTTGTACCTGGAGATTTGAGACCCATGGGGTGGGTACCCCGCGGTATTACTTTAAAGTATCTGCGTTTGCTCACCCAACCTCACCAATCCTCTCAGCCCCAAGAGTGTCCAGCCTTATGTCTCATCCAGCTGTGGGTCTAGATATGGTCAATCCAGGTGGCATAAGAGCCCCTGAACTGATTTTGTAAGAATTTCTCTCTCTTTCTCTGTCTTTGTTTTGTGGGTTTTTTAAAGTAATTTATGTTTAGAATGGGGCTTGGCTGCTTTTCCCTGCTGTGTTTATGCCGCTTTACACCCTCTTGATTCACTTGCAGAGAGATATCGATACATAGGTTTTCAGATTCTTACTAGTCAGATATATTCTTGTGCGGTGACTAGGGGGTGTTGAGTCCAGTTCACTGAGCAGGGAGTAGGCCTTGTCTATTACATATTTGGCTTATGGAGCGGTCTCTGAGCTAATTTCAAACCCTTGTTTTATGCATCACCCCACCTCACCTTTCCCGTTAAGCAGCCATAGTGTGTCTTCTAAAGGTGTGACTCTGTTCTGTTTTGTAATTCAGTTCAAGTGTAGCGATTTTGACATTCCCTCTATAAGCGATATCTTAGGATAAGTGTCTTTTTCTGTGTGACTTATTTCACGTAGAATCATCGTCGCTAAATCCACTCATCATGCTGCTAACTAGCCTTATGACACTGATTTCAGGGCTGAGTGATATTCCATTGTACATAAGTACCACAACTTGGTTATCCATTTTTCTCTTTCTGAGGATATTTATGGTGTCCCTGAGTCGTGGTTATTTTAAAGAGAGCAGCCCTAAACTTTGGGGTCCCTGTCTTGTCGATTTTTTTTTCCCGAATATATACCTCCATGAGTGGAAGTACCGTATGCTCTGTAGCTCTGTTTTATAGATGTTTTAGGAAACACCGTACACTTGTCCAGTGTGGCTGTTACCAATATACATCCCGTACATCAGCGTAAAATGGCTCCCTTTTCTCCTTGGCCTCTCCTACATTTTTGGTTTTCATAGTTTTCCAGGATGGCCCTTTTGACGGATGGGAAGTGAGACTTCTTTGTAGTGCTGACTTGCATTGCCCGCTTCTTTGGTTGGCCAAAAAGGGCGTATGCGTTTTTTCCTGAATATATTCAGGAAAAAACGCATACGCCCTTTTTGGCCAAGTGCACCATTGTCGACGTTTTGCCACTTTCCATGTGATTTAAAGGCGAAGCCAATCTACCTCTTGAAAACTGTTTCCTGAAATCCTGCCTTGCTTTCAAATCCTTTGTTGCCTTCCTTCAATATATTTTTGGACGATAGTTATCATTTATAACTCTGCAGGTTTGTGAATTGCAGTGCCCCTGAGCTCCATTTGTCAACTCGCTTTTTTGGGAGCTGGCCGCAAAAGCGCAAGATTGCTTCAGGCCCTATTCTGGTTCCGTGGGACAGGCTGAGCCTGTGGTTAATTCTTCTTCCTGATGGGAAATTAGAGTGACCTTTGCCTGTCCCTAACACCTAGAGGTACTCTCTCATTGGTTCCCCCTCTTCCCGTTCTTCCTGAGGACAAATGGCAAAGTGTACAAAACAGGAGTTTAAAGGTGCTGAGTCTCCAATGGGGAGATTGGTAGTAAAGCAGCTGGAATGGCGAACCCGAGCACAATGAGAGGAGAAATGAGGTGCGTTTTAGTAACCTTTCCCGTTCACTCGGGTACCATCCTCAGGGTTTCCCATGCATGTTTTCGCTGTAGGAAGATGCCCTTGACCCTGGAGATTTGGGACCCATAGAATGGGTACCACACAGTATTACTTTAAAGGTTCTACATTTGCTCACCCAACCTCACCAATCCTCTCAGCCCCAGGAGTTTCCAGCCTTTTTTCTCATCCAGCTGTGGGTCTAAATGTGGTCAATGTAGGTTGCATCATGTCCCCTGAACGAATTTTGTAACATTTTCTTTCTGTGTCATTTTTTTTTTTTTTTTTTTTTTATCATTTGGTAAAGGTGATTTTCAATGCTGTCTTTCTTGCTGCTGCACATCCACTTGTTTCACTTACAGAGAGACATCCGTAAATTCTTTTAAGATTCTTACCCGTCGTATATATTCTTTTCTGGTGACTAGAGTGTGCTGAGTCCACTTCTTGAGCTATAGAGTAGATTTTGTCGATTACCTATTTCATCTTTGGAATGGTATCTGTGTTAATTTCAACCCTCTGGTTTATGTCTCACCCCACCCCACCTTTCCACTTTATCAGCCATAAGTGTGTTTTGTAAATATGTGACCCTGTTTCTGTTTTGTAATTTAGTTCATGTGTATCTATTTTATATTCCACCTATAAATAGTATCTTGTGCTAAGTGTCATTTTGTGTCTGACTTTTGTCACTTAGAATGATCTTATCTAAATCCACTCGAGTTGCTGCAACTGGCCTTATTTCATTGATTTCCTAGCTGAGTACTATTCCATTGTACATAAGTACCATATCATCTTTATCCATTTTTTCCTTCCAAGGACATTTATATTGTTTCCAAGTCGAGGATCCTGCAAAAGTGCTGCATTAATAGTTGAAGTTCCTGTGTCCTGTTGATTTATGGTTATCCCAAAATATATCCCCAGGAGTGGTAGTGCCGTATGCTCTGTAACTCTATTGTTTTTTAATTAATTAAGTAATTAATTTTGCCTGTGTTGGGTCTTCCTTATTTCGTGTGGGGTTTCTCTAGTTGCAGGAAGTTGGGGCTACTTTTCGTTGAAGTGTGTGGGCTTCTCATTGCCGTGACTTCTCTTCTTGTGGTGCACTGGCTTTAGGCGTCAGGATTCAGTAGTTGTGGCTCACGGGCTCTAGAGCACAGGCTCAGTAGTTGTGGTGCATTGGTTTAGTTGCTCCGTGGCATGTGTTATCTTTCTGGACTTGGGCTCGATCCCGTGTCCTCTGCCTTGGCAGTTGGAGTCTTAATGTCTGAACCACCAGGAAGTCCCTGTAGCTCTATTTTTTAGAATCTTTAGGAAACATCATACCCTTCTCCAGCGTGGCTGTTAGCAATTGACATTCCCACCAACAGCGTAGCAGGGTTCCATTTTCTCCACATCCTCTCCTCCATTTGTTGTTTTTACACTTTGTGAGGTTGGCCATTCTGACTGGGGCAAAGTGCTACATCTTTGTCGTGTTGATTTGTGTTTCCCGCATGTTTGCTTGGCCACAAAGGTCGTATGGGTTTCAACCTGTACACCCTTTTTGGCCAACTGAATCATAAGCAATATTGAGCAGCTTTCATGTGCTTTAACGGCAAGTCCAATCTACCTCTTGCAATCCGGTTCCTGCAATTCTGCCTTGTTTTCAAGTTCTTTTCAGTTACTTACCCCAAGACATTTTTCTACAATAGTTGTCACTTACAACTTTGCAGGCGTTGTGGATTGCAGTGCCCCTGAGCAAGTGTCTTCAACTTGTTTCTGAAACCGTCCACAAAGTGGCAGGATTGCTTCAAGCCCCATTCTGGTTACAGGGGCAGCCTGAGCCTTTAGGAAATTCCTCTTCCTGATTGGAAATTAGAGTGTCATGTGCTGTCCAAATACATAGAGCTTATTTCTCATTCCTTCCCCCCTTTTCCCTTTCATCCTCCCGACGAATTCCAAGCCTTGCATGACCAGCTGTTGGGTGTGCTGACTTCCCCAGGTGGGGAGACTCTAAGGAAAGAGGCTGGAGCAGGGAACCCTCCCCCAGGACATGTGGAGATAAGGTGACTTTTCCAAACTCTTCCCGCCCATATGGCCCCCCATCCTTTGGGGTTCTGTCCGGACACCCCATGGTTTTCAGCGGTGTGGGGCTCTGGCGCCGCCCTGCAGGGAGCAGCCCTGCTACCCGTGCCTGCAGCGCAGCCTGCTGGTCTCTCCATCCTGCCATTGGGCACAGTCTTCCACCTTCCCTGCTGCCTCGAATGATCTGTCTCCACACTGTCCGGCGATCAGCCCCTCCTCCCCACCGCCATCACCCCCCACTCCACACCCCTCCTCCAGCCTCAGGGATGACCCAGGACTGGGCTGCCCGCCTGCCCACCCTTGGTCTGTGTCCTCAATCCACCTGTGCAGACAGGTGAGGGTTCCCTCCAGAGGCTCCCAAACACTTCAGCCCTACATCCTCCCCGGGGTCGGCCCACATTCTTTCGTGATGTTCCACCCTCACCAAGCCCCTGACTACATGGCAAGGGCAGGCATCGGGCTTGCTGCGTGCACTGCTGTGCGTCCTGCTGTATACACAGGCATGACCCTGCCCCAGGGTGCAGGAAAGGCAGCTCTACCTCGGGATGTGGGGAGATGGACTGACCACAGGGCGAACGTCAGCTCTCAGCTCACCAGGCAAGGGCAGCCGGGTTCTCACTCCTTGGACCCTTTCTCACCCAGCCTGACCATGACCCGGCTTTGTTCCCACACACGTTGTCCCTCCATTGGCCTCGTTCTTGGAAGCAGAGCAGGACAGTGTGGTCAGCGGTCACAGGCTGAGACACACAGACACTGGCTGACCCGCGTGCACCCATGCTGACCACACGGAACGGGCACTGCACCAGGGCCTGTGTGGTGTGGGTTCACCAGCCCACAGAGAGGCCGGGCCTCTGCTCCTGGCTCTAGGAGGTCACCTTGAGTCTTTTGGGAGTGTCCATGCTCCATGGGCCTCGCTCCAGGCTGGTCTGTGCTGACGGCGTGATACACGGTGGGGCTTCCTGAGTTGCCCCCAGAGGCTGGAGGCCAAGGTCAAGCACATGGTGGTCCCCACATTGACGTGACAGACCCCAATAAACCCTGCACTTCAGGACTCAGGTGGGCTTCCCTGGGCTGCCACAGCCGAGGAAGGTGGACCTTGCTCATCCCCCCATCCTTGCTGATTTTAACTTGCATCCTTCAGCATAATGAACCCTGAGTATAACATCTTCAGGGAATTCTGGGAGCCTCCAAGAAAAAAGAAGCCGGGGAGGGGGTCTCTGGGTCCCCGACTCTGCAGGTGGGGTCAGAAGTCGGTGGGGAGGATCTTGGGGCCCTGGAATCTGAAGGGCCCCTCTACCAGGGGAGGGTAGGAGACCCCGGATGGAAGTTAAACTGAGTCCAAGGCCCTCCTGGGTAGGAGGCATCCTAGCCCCGGGGATCCTGAAGAGGCTGGCTCCCTCCTCCCCTCCGCCTCCAGGCCTGGTCCTTGCTCTTGAGAAATTCCCTAGGGTGGAGTCCTGGTGCTGGAGGTGCCCCGATGCTGTGGCCTCCTGAGCCTCCAGTGAGGATAATGGGATTGGGGGAAGACTTGTTCACAGAAAGGGAGCTTCTGCCAGAACAAAGCCTGGGTCTCCTGTCCCCGACCCCAGGTGCACTGGGGAAGGAATGTGAGAGTGAGACTCCCTCCCCTCCCGAGACACACAGGACACATGGGCCCTGGTCACTGGACTCCCACACAATATTAAAATCTCCCACGTAGGCCTGATGGATGAGAGACACTATTTAAAGTCTATTAATGGGGTCAGGGGGGCCCAGGGAGTGAGGCTGATGTGGGGAGAGTTGGAAAATCACCCAAGGACATGCTCTTCCTGCAGCGACCCCCCAGGTGAGCCCAGGTGGAGGTGGACCCATCAAGTCAGAGCCCACATCCTGGGTCTTTGGGGGACAAATAGCCAAGCACCCCCAGTTCTTGCCTTCACCTGTTGCAGTTAGGGCCTGCCCTGTCTTCTTCATGGTCGAATTCTCACCCCTCCCAGAAGCCCTCTTGGGGGTTAATGCGATGGGGGTGTCCATGGCAGGACTGGAGGGTCTGTGGTGGGCTGGAGGCCACGTGGCAGGCAGGAGGGCTCCCACCCATCCTGCCGGTCCCCACCTCCTGGTCATAGGCCCGCACAGAGTCCACCAGGCTGTGGATGTGCTAGAAGGTGCAGAGGTCCAGGGACCGGTCCAGCCCATGCAGGTGTCTGATCACTGAGCGGTCAGTGTGGAGTGTTCACAGGGAGCCCTGGCCGTGCTCGCACTCTCCCGTGAAGGACACATCAGCGTGGTCCCTGGAATGACCGGGAGGTCAGCCAGAAGCGCTCCCCACCCAACCTCACTGTTACCACCAGAAACAAGAGGCAACTCCGTGCAGAAAGACAGAACATCACCAGCCTGATGCTGTCCTGAGGAAGATCGGCTGGCATCTGGGAACTGGGTGCTATAGTGGGTTGAATGGGGGTCCCCCAGAAGTTATGTCCACGTCATGCCCCCCAGAATCTGAGAATGGAACCTTATTTGGAAGTAGGGTCTTTTCAGGTATAATTAGTTATGGATCTGAAGATGAGGTCATCCTGGATCAGGGTGGCCCTAAATCAGTGCCAGTGTCCTTCTAAGAGACAAGCGGAGAGACACAGACACACAGGAGACACCATGTGAAGACGGAGGTAGAGACGGGAGGAATGCGGCCACAAGCCCAGGGATGCCTGGAGCCTCCAGAAGCTGGAAGAGGCAGGCAGGACCCTCCCCTGGAGCCTCTGGAGGGAGAGCGGCCCTGGGACACCTTGACCTCAGACGTCTGGTCTCCAGGACTGAGAGAGGACAGGTTTCTGTTGCTCTGAGCCTCCGTTTGTGGTCGTTTATTACAGCTGCCCCAGGAAGCTAATGCAGCTGGTGAGCAGCTCCCTTCCCTGATCTAAACCCTCCCTCCTCCCTTTAGGGGCAGCTCCCTGCGCCTGTGCTGTTTGCACAAACCATGTGGTTCATGCTGAGCCCCGGCTCCCCTTCTGGGCACTGGCATTTTGGAGGGTGAGGGCAGACAACACCACGTGACCAGCCCCCAGCCGGGTGCCAAGTCTCTAATGAGCCTCCCTGGGGGGACGGGGGTGGGGGTAACTGTCATGGTTCTGCCCTTCGTCGCTGGGGGAAG
Organism: Eubalaena glacialis; assembly: GCF_028564815.1. Taxonomy (NCBI): domain Eukaryota; kingdom Metazoa; phylum Chordata; class Mammalia; order Artiodactyla; family Balaenidae; genus Eubalaena; species Eubalaena glacialis. The sequence goes on from NW_026871216.1 coordinate 526,176, forward strand.
AGACATCCTAGAGACCCTCAAGGGAAGGAGTGGGCATGAAGGGTCATGAGGTGACCGGAGCAGGGGCCCTCCCTCCCGTGCATCCCTACTGCGTGCTGTGCCCCATCTCAGCTGTGAGCACACAAGCCACAAGCATGTGCTGGGTCCTGTGAGCCTCCCAACCAGTCCCTGAAGGTGAGGGCGGCCCTGCAAACCCCAGCTCTTTCCTCCACGTCTAGTAGGTGGAAGACCCACTTCTCCTTGCCATTCCAGAAGCGGTTCTGGGGCTGTCCTGGGAGGGCTTCTGGGGTTATGCGGGCTGAGCCCCTATTGCTAAGTCCCCACTTCCCCACAAGAACGTCCAGAGCAACCTGTTTGCCCTGTTGCCTGAATGCCCCCCCACCAGTTTTCTCAGGAAAGAATCAGGGGGTTCCGTAGCAGCGTCTGCAGGCAGCTCTGCATCTGGGCCTACGTTCACATCTTCTGTGTAAACACCGAGAACCTTCCCTGACACGTGCCCCAGCTGACCACCTCCGCATGCCGACCACAGGCCCCAGTGCGGGCGTCAGACTGACCGCCCGTCTCAGCCTCCTCCTCTTGTTGTCAGAGCTGCTCCAGGTCCTGCTCAGAACCCGTGGACCCACCTTTCACAGGGCTGTCCTCCACCCCCCAACTTCGGCAGGAGTTCACCTAAGTATTTAAGTTAAGGGGTCCAGAGATAAGAAAGGAAGCTACAAACAAACAGATGAAACCAGCTGGGACCAAGATGGCAACGAATGTGACCTCCAACAGACCCTGAGTCTCATCACATGTTGAATTTACTATATCAGCATATTAAGTGACACACCTATCAGTGGCCATGACTGGACTTGAAGGACCAAAGACGGGTGAAAGGAGGTGGTACCCCACTCGCTTGGGAAAATCCCTGCCCCTTCCCCGGAAGGCCTCTTCATCCCCATCATTAGCCTCATTCCTCCTCCCTTTGTCTTTACCCTTTAAAATTAAACCACTCTCTCCAGGAGGGCGAGAAGTTGGTCTGTGAACTTCGTTCCCATTTCTCCATTCTTTGGCCACTGAACAGAGCCTGTGCTGTGGTGGTCTCAGCTTTGGTTTTGTTATTTGCCTACTTGAACCCACATGGAAAAAGGAAACCTTCCCTGCTGAGGCAGAGCACCTCGCCAGGCGAGGGCCCGAGCAGGGTCCATGTGACTTCACTTGGTAACAGTCTGTAAGGGGACGGTGGTCTCTGCCTGTGGGGTGGGGGCATGGCACACGTACAGCCACAGCACCGGCTCCGTGGACGGCACGGCCCCTCGTGGGCCTGGACCGTGTGCTCTCGTCCCCCCACGCCTGACACCCCCTGACATTCATGACGCGGTGACACTGGCTGCTGGGTATCCAGTCAGGAGGGACCAGGGGCAGCATCTGGTACCAGATCAGACGCGCCTTTTCACAGGCAGGGGACATAGGAGATATTAGGACTTTGTGTCTGGAAAACAAACCAAGCGGCTAGAAGGTGATCTGAGCTGTGGACGTGAAACCCACGTGCGAGGTGAGAGCTCCCACTGGACACTGGCTCGGGAGCTTCCACACAGGGGATGACCACACCAGTGCTTCCTGCCCGACCCCTCCATGCCTCCCTGGTGGGCACGGCTGGACCTGCGCTCCTCAGGATCCCCAACCCCGAGCCTGAAGGTCCGATGCTGGCAGGGCCTGGGGACGCGTGTGGTCACCCCACCAACGCTGCTTGGCTCCTCCTCCCCAGTGACCAGGGGAAGGCAGCCCCGTGGAGTATGAGGCCCTGCACAGGCAAAGCTCGCACACCCCCTCCTCAGGACTCCCGGCCCCGCCCTGCTTCCTCAGGCCCACCGTCTGCCCCTCCCAGTGCCCACATCCCACTGCCCCACATTCCTGGTGTGGACGTCCACATACACAAGCTGCTCCGTGTCCTCTTCCCACATGGGACACCCCCATCCCTGCTTCTTCCTAATGACGGCCTGGACCTCACCTGTTCTGGGCAGGAAGAGGGCTGAGGAGGAGGCCGGCCTGTCCTGTCTGCCTCCCAGGGGCCCAGACACAGGGTTCGGGGGCTGCTGGGCCTTGAGGTCTGGATGCTTCCAGGTGTGGGATGAACCTGCCACTGTCCACTGGAGCTGCCCCTTCCGAGATTCAGGAAACTGGGGGACCCACCAAACGGAGCCCATCCCCAGGCTCTGCTGCAAGTCTGCTCGGATTTGCTCTCCTGATCTTGAAGACAGACCTGCGGGAAACAGGGCCTGCGATTCCCATACTGACGGTGTTCTGTGGAATGTCCATTTTCCATTTCCCTTTCTACCCTGTTCTGAGGAAATTACTAGTCAATCCATGCTACCATCACCCGATAGTGACTGGGAAGCTGAGGCTCTGAGAAGCCAAGTAATCCAGCCAGAAGCACAGGTGTGGGACCACGGAGTGGGGTCTGCACCCGCCACCTGCCCAGGGGGACTGCCCACTCCCCGCAGCTTCCACACCTGTTCCCTTCACCCACACCCCCAGGACCAGCTCACAGAGCCTCCTCTTGGGGGGATTCACTTACCTTCTTCTAACAGGATCCGTCTCACTATCGTGTTCTGGGATCATCCGGAAGGCTTGTCACTCTGACGCAGGTTCAGCCGCACATCACCAGGGCAGCTTTCTTGGATCACACTCACCACCTGCACGTCCACTCCCAGCTCAGACCCAGAAGAACCCCCTCGGCCCCGAGCCCCATGGCTCTGCCTGGGCTCCCACCTCCCCCTGCCTGGTCCGTCCCTCTCATGTCCCCTGCAGTGTCACCAGGAGCTCCCACCTGCCCCAAGCAGGCTGTCTGCTCTGTCCTGGGGAGACCTCCCTGGTGTCAGGAGGAAGACACAAGAGGTACCCGTGGGGCCTCCCTCACGCAGCACAGTGGCCAGCACCCACCTACTGACCTCATCACTCTGGATGGACAGGGGTTCATAGGGCCCGCAGCATCTCCTGGTTCTCATTTCATCCCAGCACCGCCCACAGGGAAGTTGCTAAGCAACTCTGTGCCGGCTGCACAGAGAGGACGCTCATACACACGCCCCCCTTCCAGCACCCGGGGCTCTCGTGGTCAGGCCCCTCCCAGGATATGGAGCTCACCTGAGCAGGTACCCAGCAGCCCATGGGGCTCTCATGGTCAGGCCCCTCCCAGGATATGGAGCTCACCTGAGCAGGTACCCAGCAGCCCACAGGGTTCTCGTGGGCAGGCCCCTCCCTGGATATGGAGCTCCCCTGGGCAGGTACCCCGGCAGGGCTGGGCACACAGGAACCGTGCACATAGCCCTCATTGCAGAGCACCCCCAGCTCACCTGTTGCTCAGAGCTGACACAGAGCACCTCAGAGCAGGGCTTGAACTAACAAACAGCAGCTCCGACAGGTCTGTGACCCTGGGCTTCACTCTGTGTGGCCTCTCTCCGCCTGGTCTTCCAGGGGTTTCCACTGCAGCCGGGGCACCAGGCTTCTGTCTCCACCCACCACCCCTCCTCTCCCTGACTCCTGGGTTCCTCTCATTAGGAGAGGGTCTTCTTGAAGTTGTCTCCCACTCATGGACCAGATAAAATGATTAGAAAACAAGCCAGGGCTGCCGCCTCTTGTCTATCCTGACTCTCAGGACCCTACACCTGTTCCTTGGACCTGGCCGGTGCAGCAAGGCCCATTTTCTGCAACTCTGAGCCCCTGAGGGGCGAGGATTGGCTGACCTGGGCAGCCTGACTCGGCCGGCCAGCCCTCCACAGGTGTGCCTGGGTTGAGGTCAATATAAATACCCCTCCAGGCAGCAAAAGCCCCTGCAGCTGTGCCTGACGCCATATTCTCTGCCCCGTCAGCAGTCTCGGGGCTGGGCTGGTGGGAGGGAGTAGGGCCCACGGCTCTATGGGTGGCCTGGTGTGAGTGGGGCTCTGCTGGACTTTCTGCAGGAGTTGCCGGGCTGCCACCTGCTAAAGAAGAGGTTGTGTCACCCATACCTGCTGCTGGAATTTCTACCCGGGCAGAGGTGAGGAAGGAAAAAAGCAGTGGGGGCTGGGACAGGAGGGGTACCTCAGGCAGGGAAATGGAAAGCTTCCAGAAGAGTGCCCGGGGCCAGGACCATCCTGGCTGGCCTGCAGGCACCAAGTCGGCCTGCGTGTTGTCACTGGTGTGACTCCAAGCCCCTTCCTCTAGGCTTTGAAGTCCTTGCATACATTCAGGTGTTTTACCTGGGAAGGGTGGGAAAAGTTCAGCAGCAGTTGGCCTGGGGCTCAGCTCACGTTTACTCAGAGACGCCTCCTCACGGTCCCCCAGCTTTGCAATGAGGACGCTCCTTGTGTGGGGGCTGCTGGCTGCATGGGAGACGATTCCCCACCTGTGACCAACTTCAGAATTGTTTACCACTGGAGCAAGTGTCCTGATAGGGTTTTCATCTGTGTAACTAGTGGGTTCTTAATTAGCAACGTGAACGGTGATAACAGAGGTCCTGAATCAGGATGGAAATACTTATTTTATGCATGTACAGGCGTAAAAACCTGGGGAGACCGTGTGCAGCCGGCACCCTTAGGGTTGGGCTTCTGACTGACTCCTCAACGTTCTGGTGTCCAGCCATTGCTTTAGGATTTCTGGGGCCCAATGCTGACTCTAAGGGCTCTACAATCCAGCCTCTGTTGGCCTTTAATGAGACCCACACTTCCAGGATCCTACAGAGCAGGGTCTGTGTGACCGTTCTGTGGCTTCTGTAACAAATGACCACAAGATGGGTGGTTTAAAACAACAGGAATTCATCCTCCCCCAGTCCTGGAGACCAGACATCTGAGATCAAGGTGTTGGAGGACGGAAGTCTCTCCAAAGGCTCCAGGATAGGGTTCTTCCTGCCTTTTCCAGCTTCTGGGGGCTCCAGGCGTCCCCAGGCCTGTGGCTGCATCCCTCCCGTCTCTGCCTCTGTCTTCACGTGGCTTCTCTAAGTCTGTGTTTCTCTTCTTTTGTTTCTCATAAGGACTCTCTCAGTTGGATTGAGGGCCACCCTAACCCAAGATGACCTCACCCTGAGATCCTTAACTACATATACAAAGACCCTTTTCCCAGATATGGTCCTGTTCACGTGTTCTGGGGGGGCACATCTTTTGGGGTCAGCATTCAACCCATTACCTGTGTATAAAATAACCCTCATTTTAGGAGATTGCCAAGGTCCCGTATAGACTGGCACAGACAGCAGCCATGTGGGTGGGGGTCTGGGGAGAATGAGGACCCTGGAATCACCTGGAAGGGATGAAGTCCTGGCAGCATTAGGTGAGCTCTTCCACCACGGGCCCCGTGGAAACAGCCACTCCACTCTGTCCATGGAAAGGGACCCAGTGCCGAGTCCAGAAGTGGTTACCTTGCAAAGCTGGCTCTTCTGGGATTTCATCATCAATAGCATCATGTAACCAGGAACTACGGGCTTGGAGGAGTCACTCTCTGGCACATGATGACAGCACTGTCACTTTAGGCTCATCAAGCCTAGAATAGGGATGTTTGAAGGAGAAGAGTTTGGGAGATTGTGAAGCTTGGTTGTCAAGGAAACTGAGCAGGTTTGTCAAGGTTGTCAAGGAAACTTCTCCCTTAAACTGACGGCAGGGCTGGGAGAGCTGAACTCCAGGGATCTTTTAAAGGGGCTGCTCTGAAGCACCATCACCTGAGAGGTGGTCTCACCATGAGCTGGGGTTTGAGAAAAGTGTGATGAGATTAAGCCTGACTTTCTGTGACAGCTGGGGAGGGGTTTGTAAAGCACCTTGGCTTTTAAGGCAGAAGTTTGTTGCTGGAACAAAGTGTCTCCCAAAACTGGGCTGAAGCTCAAGCTGTCTCTGTCCCCTTCTTGTGAGAGTCCAGGGCAGGTGGGTGTCAGGTCCCAGGCTCTGTCCCCCTTGTTTCTCCTCCCTGCTTCCAGGTGAGGGCTCCAACCAGCAGGGTGGGGTGACCAGGTGGGCATCATGCCCTCCGTCCAAGGATGCAGGCTGGCCAAGGCCCTCACCACCTCCACCCCTTCCCCTTGGTAACACGAGACACTACGCCCTAGCTGTAAGGGGTGGGAAAGCTGGGAGGTGCAGGGTAGCTGTGAACAGGAAAAAGGGAAATGGGTTCTGATGGGCAGCTGCGCGGCCCTGCTGTGAGGGTCGCCCAGACGCTAGCGCACAGACTCTGGATCCTGTGAAGCTTCGATGCTTTGTGGTTCTGGAAATCCTATAGGAGACGGTCCACAGCAGGTGAAGCTAATGCTCTCAGTGGAGGTGGTGAAGCTAAAGATCTGCAGTTCAGACCGAAGGTGCCGATGTACATACAGGACAAAACCATCTCGTGTGAATGGACTTCAGGCACGTTTAACATGAATGCAGTCATGTTAATGCCTAGCATCTTCTATCTTGTGTCTCTCCTCAGGGTTCCCCTCCTCAGATCCTGAGGATCCTGTAACTCACGTACAGGGGGATGGAGAGTGGGCTCTGTCCAGTCTGAGCCCTGAGTTACCCTGCATGTGAGTCTGCTCAGGACCTCCATAACAAATACCACAGACTGGGCAGCTTGAATAACAGGCCTATCTCCCAGTCCTGGATGCTGTCTGAGATCAAGGTGTGTGCAGACTGGCTTCTCCTGAGGCCTCTCTACTTGGTGCTTAGACAACCGTCTTCTCCCCAGGTCGTCATGATCTCCCCCTGTGCCTCTCTGTGTCCTAATCTCTCCTTGTAGGACACCAATCCTATTGGATTAGGATCCACCCTAGTGACCTCATTTTTACCTTGATCACCTCTTTAAAAATCCCATCTCCAAATACAGCCACATCCTGAGGTCCTGGGTGTTAGGGATTCAGCATGTGAATTTGTGGGGACATGGCTGAGCCTATCCCATCCTCCTTAGGAGCCAAGTGTGCCTCGGTCCTTCCTTCCCTCAAGTCACACGAGGTGATGTAGTGGCTCAGGGAGAGGCCACTCGTGCAGAGTCTGTGTCCCAGCTGGGGAGCCCTTCTCTGCTCTCTCTGATCAGGCAGTGGCCGTGCCAGTCCCCTCCTGAGGTGAGCAGTTCTGGGGTTTCCTGCCATGTCGCCTGGCCAGCTGAGGTGCTCACTGTCAGGGAACCCAGGAGCCAGCAGCCTCGTGGGGATGCCAGGGACTCTCAGGGCCTTGGCAGATGTCTCTCCCAGCAGATACCCTAGTGGAAGTGGGGAAACATTTGGGGGATTACAGGTGGGAGAGAGTCACAGTCTCGTTTATGCTTCAGAAAGACCACGTTGGGGTGGGATGTGAGGTGCACCGTGTGGGCAGGGAGTTTTACCAGGGCCTGATGGAGGAACCAGGCACAAGATCGGGCTTGGGCCAGGGCTGTGGGTGTAGAGGTGAATTAGTGTGGGAACTGGCCACAGACTGTTGTCGAAATCTCGGCTTCCCTGTGCACCGAGGCCAAACAGAAATACGGAGACAGGGATTTTGGAGGAAGAGAGAGATGGCTTTATTCTTCTGCCAGACAACAGGGAAGACACAGCCAGCTAGCGCCTCAAGAACTGGGCACCCCTCCTTGAGAATCAGGGAAGATTTTATACGTGGCGCTCTCGCAGTCTGGGGTATAGGATGAGGATCAAAGTAGTGAAGGTCTTGCATTCCTCCTTTCCTTTGCATTATTTCAAAACAGTCATAGCTGGCATCAGGCTGCCCGGTAATTGGGGTCCGGCAGTCTGGTAATTGCGTCCGTTTGCCTCTGGTTTATCGACCAGTGACCTTGTTTCTGAAATGCAAAAACTATAGGGGGTGACTTGTTATGAAGGGCGTATAGAATGTAAGTGCTGGACATAATAAGGTTAGGGAGTGAGAGGCAGGGGATGTAACTCACACAGAGTTAGGGGTGATGGGTGCCGAATGTAAATGACATAGCGTCAGGGAGTGAGGTTAGCTTTGTAAAGTACACATCTAGTTACTACAAATTAGTGACAAAGTAAAACAAGGAGTGATTAATTCTTTCAGGCCAGATTATGTTTCTTCTCTAGCCTATTCGCTGTTCCCTTTGTTTTCCTTGTTCTCAGGGGAGGGAAAACTTCATTTCTATTTTTGCTGCAACAAGACTCTGGAGGAGCAGATGACAGTCAGTGGGGCACAAGGAGAGTGGGAGCCTGGGAGACCCCAGTGTTACCAAACGAAACTTGGGTCCGCTTGCCCGAGTGCAGTAAAGCCAGTCTACTGACACCGGGTGTGGTGAAGGGAAGTGCAGCTTTAATTGTAAAAGTGCCAATACAAGGAGGCCAGGCGGCCTGTGCTCTAAAACCCCAAACTCCCTGAAGGATTTCAGCAAAGGAATTTTAAAGGCCAAGTGATGGAGGGGGGTCGCAGGGTATGTGATCAGCTGGTGCACAATTCTCTGGTTGATGGTGAGGTAACAGGCAGTTAACACTCTAAATTCTTAGGCACCAGAAGTTCCGGGGCTACCTGTTCATGATCATCAGGTAGTTAATTTCTTCCGTTTGGTGGTGGTTTCAGCATCTGTAAAACAACTCAGGAAGCGTGCATCAGATGCTGTTATCCAGGTACTTCAGAGAGGAGCTCCAGCAGAGGATGTGGGGGAGGGGTCTGTCCTGGGAAGGCCCCGTAGGGTCCTGCTCGGTTACACCCGGTGCCTGGGCTCAGCAACCTGGGAAGGTGGGGCTGCTCCTGGGTGTGGAGACCTGCAGGATCCTGGTCCCCTGAGTGCCCTGTTAGCCCCCAAGGTGAGATGGGGGTGCAGTGACTGGACAGAGGCGTCTGGCCTGGGAGAGGGGTCCAGGCTGGAAATGTCACGGGACTCATCGCAGGGAGGGAGAGGAAAGGCCAATGGGGGCAGGTAGGTCACAGCAGACTATGTGCAGGTGATTGCGGTCCTGTTGGAAGCAACTCAGAGCCAGAAAGGAGTGGCCGTCAGGGGCTCAGCTCCATTCTCTTGTTCCTTTGTAAAACCGCTGTGTCAGAGTTTGAGACACCGCCAGGAGACGTCTGGGCCCAGTGTTGCCATGGCTTCATCAAAGGGGCCCAGGGGGAACACAGAACCACTGCAGGCCCTGCCCATGTCCGCACTGGGAATGAATCCCATCGGGGCTCCTGGGCTCACAGACTTGAGGGAACCTCTGTCCTCGGAACTGGTCTTCCTCCTTCCTCTCACCTGCTGGTCAGGAGCCCAGGCACCCCCATCCTGGCTCCACCCCCAGGGCCTGGATTCTGGGACAGCTTAGGGGTAAGCAAGACCCTCATGTTCCTTTATCTGCCTGGGGGTGAGAATGTCTTAAACGCTGCAATTGACTGATGATGGAGGGCTGAGTGTTTCCAGCAGGTATGGGTGGAAAGATGGGGTGTGAAGTTCCTGTGTCTGCAGGGTCTTCCCAGCGTGAAGATCTGTGTGTTTCCCCCGGCCAGTCAGCGTCCTCCCAGGAAGCCCAGATCCAGGTTTATGAGGGCAGAGGCTCTCCCCTTGCTTATCTGTAACTTCCTGTTCCCACAATGAGGAGCCTGGCTCCCACCATCTGCCATTTATGTATGCATTGCTCCTTTCCAGGTTACATGTGCAGAGGTTTCAGAGTTGTTAGCTACTACACCCTGGAAAGAACTTCGTAAAATAAAGCCCACTCTTTATATACGGTCCATTTTGCCTTTAGTCTACAGATTCCATTCATTTCCAAAGGTAACTTAGGTCAGCACCTTTTATCCCATCCCCTACAGTGAGTTGTTTCCATATATTTCTAACACAGTTAGACTCTGTCACATTATGTATTCCATCCTGACACATGCCTACATTCTAAATAACTAAATTTGAATAGATTATGATTGGCCCCTTGGGCTATACACATCTGTGGGCTTAGACAAATGCATAGTGACAGGTATCCATCCTAGAATGTCACATGGAATACTTCAAACCCCCCACCCCATGATCTGCTTATCATCTATGTAGCTTTGCCTTTCCCAGAATGTCACCAATGGGGTCATACTGTGTGCAGCCTCCTCAGCCTGGATGCTTTCACTTAGCAGTATATACTGAGGATTTATCCATGTCTTTCCATAGGCTGATGGTGCATTCCTTTCTGCTGAGTAGTATTCCACTGCATGTGTATGGGCGGAAAAACAATTTTCCCTCTACTTTTTCAGGTTCTTGGTTGAGGCCACCCTGCCCCTGTAATAAAAGACAGATTACCAGGAGAAAAGCAGAAGTTTAATTACATGTCTACCTTCTGAATACAGGGGGGATAGCAAGGAAAACTGAGTCACTCCCTGAAATGACCAAAACCATCCCCTTAAATAGCTCTTCAGCTAAAAACAGAAGAAATATGCTGGGGAAGGGAGGAAGACCACTTATGGCAGGTTATCATGCAAAGCACAGTAAACAAGGGTATGATTGTTTGCACATTTAAGTCAGGACTTCTCCATTGAAAAGAGTTACTTAAGATTTAATTATCCTTCTATTTTTGGTGCAAAGAGGGACATACCCTTATAAATGGCGACTTCTGTATTGTAAATGTCTTTCATAAAACAGCAATCTCAGTTTTCTGAGATTTTTTATTGAATATATTATTTTATTTTTGGCTGCATTGGGTCTTCATTGCTGCGTGCAGGCTTTTCTCTGGTTGTGGCGAGCAGGGGCTACTTTTCTTTGCAGTGCGTGGGTTTCTCATTGTGGCTTTTGTTGTCGCGGAGCACAGGCTCTAGGTGTGCAGGCTTCAGTAGTTGTGGCACACGGGGTCAGTAGTTGTGGCTCGTGGGCTCTAGAGCGCAGGCTCAGTAGTTGTGGAGCATGGGCTTTGTTGCTCTGCGGCGTGTGGGATCTTCCCGGACCAGGGCTCGAACCCGTGTCCCCTGCATTGGCAGGCAGACTCTTAACCACTGAGCCACCAGGGAAGCCTCCCTTTTTTTTAAAGCAGACCAATAATCCTTATGCCAGAGAGACATATTTTGGGGTGGCATATTCTACTCACCTTGACATGGATCTACCCCAATTTGCTTATACATTCATCTTTTGAAGGATATCCTGATTTCTTCAAGTTTTTAGCCATTATGAAAGTGCTGCTGTGCATAATTGCATCCTTGTTTGCATTTGGACATAGATTTTCAAAGCAGTTGCCTGAATACTGGAAGCATGATTGTTGGATCCCAACGTGAGACTTGTTTAGCTTTGGAAAAAACTGCCAAATTGTTTTACAAAGTGGCTGCACATGCATCCCCCCAGCTATGAGGGAGAGCTCCTTTTGTTCCTCACCCTCTAGCAATTGGTATTTTCATATTTTTGGAGTTTAGCAGTGCTAATAGGTGTGCTGTGATATCTCATGATTTTAATTTGTAATTCCCTAATGGTATATGATGTTGAGCTTGTTTCTGTATGATGTTTACCATCTGTATATCTTTTTTTGGCGGGATGTCTGTTCAGATCATGCTGTTCACGTTCATGCTGAGAGGAGCCCTGTCTCCTCAGGACCCACTGGGGCTTTGGCTTCTGGGACACGCGGGTTGCGTCCACGCTGACGGCCAGGTTTCAGGACAAGCTGGGGTCGAGTCCACACTAACAGAGGCCGAGTCTCCTCAGGATCCCCTGAGGCTTCAGCTTGGGGACACTGTGGGGTCCAGTTCATGCTGAGAGGAGCCTGGTCTCCTCAGGACCTGCTGGGAGGTGACGCCACTGAGGGAAAAGGTGAGGAAATGTGGGGAGAATGTTCCTGTGCATGGCTGACCGCTGAGGGTGTCTGTCTTCAGAGGACCCAGGAGAGGAAGGGCTTGATGTGGAAAACTGGGTTTTTGGCCGCTTTTGTGTGTGGTGTAGACAGAGTGCAGTGTTGTTCTTTGGCGTGTGGAGCCTGGTTTTCCCAGCACCATTTCTTGAGGGGACTGTCCTTTCCCTGGTGTATGTTCTTGGCTCCTTTCTTGTGAATTAACTGATCACATACCTGTAGGTTGATTCCTGGGCTCTCTGCTCTGTTCCTCTGGTCTGTGCGCCTGTTTTTGTGCCAATTCCACACTTTTTTGGGACTGTAGCTTCGTAATGAAGTGTGAAGTCAGGGAGCGAGATGCCTCCAGCCCGTTCTCCTTCCTCAGGGTGGCTTTGGCTCTTCTGGGTCCTTTGTGGTTCCACACACATCTTAAGATTGTTTGCTCTGTTTCTATGGAAAATGTCGTTGGACTTTTGGTAGGGATTGTGTTGAATGTGTACATTAATTTGGCTAGAATGCATATTTTTTAAAATTAAGAAAAAAATTTTGGGCCACACCATGTGGCATGCATGATGCGGGATCTTAGTTCCCCAACCAGGGATCGAACCTGCGCCCCCTGCAGTGGGAGCACAGAGTCCCAACCCCTGGACGGCCAGGAAAGTCCCACCTTAGAATGCATATTTTCAAAATATTCTTTTTACCCATGAGCACGGGGTATCTTTCCATTTATTTTTGTCTGTTCAGTTTCCTTTATCAGTGTCTTCCAGTTTTCAGTGTGCAGGTCCTTCACGTCCTTGGTTAAATTTACTCCTAGTTATCTTTTTGGATGCAATTGTAAGTGGGATTTTTTAAAAAAATTCCTTTTCTGATGGTTCATTATCAGTGTATAGAATCACAAATGATTTTTGTGCATTGATTTTTCTTTTTTTTTTGTATCCTGCAGCTTTACTGAATTCATCTTTTAGTTGTAACAGTTTTTTGGTGGTTGAATATGGAAAACTAGAATTCAGAAATCCCACTGTTTCAACTACATCTAGGTCATCCACAGCACCCAAGACATAGTGGCTCCCAATGTAATCTTCCAATGGTGCCTCTTGTAGTATGTGGACTCCTACAAGGGTGATTGGCATCACCACTGTGGGTGAGCTGGATCTGGGTAGAGCTTGGCCTCTATAACAAAGTTTGATGTCTGTATTTCTGGCGTGGTATGGCATGGTTGTTTTGATAAGTACTTTATTTTCTAGTAAATTTCAAGTGTATAAAAAACTTCAAATAGCAGTATCAAGTTTTCCACATTCACAAAATACTCCAGTTTGTTTTACCCTGTGAGAGTGGGAGGGCCACTCTCCCAGGGAACCAGCACATAACCCCAAAATGAGGAATAATTATGGTTTCCACATTATAATCCTATCCCCAGACCTGCTTCAACTTTCACCAGCTGCCCCAGCTTTGTGGAAATATATTTTCCATTCGAATCCAGTTTTCTTTTCTTGGAACCATCACTGGGGCTTTTCCTCACTTTAAAAACCTTGCTGGACTTAGAGTGTACAAGATGAGCATGATCTGGGTGGTTTTTCTGTGTGGCTTCTTTCACTTAGGATGTTTGCAGTGTTTATCCACATTGTAACATTGATGATTATTTCATTCATTTTTTCCATCGTGATTAAAAATACATAACATTTACCATTTAAACCACTTTTTTAAAGCTTTTTTAAAAATTTTATTTTATTTTTTATTTTTTGGCTGTGTCGTGTCTTTGTTGCTGTGTGCAGGCTTTCTCTAGTTGCGGCGAGCGGGGGCTACTCTTCATTGCTGTGTGCAGGCTTCTCGTTGCGGTGGCTTCTCTTGTTGTGGAGCACGGGCTCTAGGCACACGGGCTTCAGTAGTTGTGGCTCGCAGGCTCTAGAACGCAGGCTCAGTAGTTGTGGCACACGGGCTTAGCTGCTCCACGGCATGCGGGATCTTCCAGGACCAGCGCTTGAACCCATGTCCCCTGCATTGGCAGGCAGATTCTTAACCACTGTGCCGTGAGGGAAGCCCCATTTAAACCATTTTTAAGTATACAGTTCTATGGCATTAACTACATTCACATTGTTGTAAAAATATCCTCACCATCCATCTCCAGATATTTTCCCCATATGAAACCGTAGGCATTAAACACTAACTCACCTCAACCCCTGGCAACCTTATTCTACTTTGTCTTTGAATTTGACTTATCTGGATACCTCATACTCGTGGAATCATAGACCGTTTGTCCTTTTTGTGTCTGGCTTGTTTCACTTAGCATAATGACTTCAAGGTTCATCCACATTGTAGCATGTGTGAGAATTACCTTAGTTTTAAAGGTTGAATCATATTCCATTGTGTATATACTACACTGTACTTATCCATTCATCTGTTGAAGGATGTGTTGTGTTGCTTCCACCTTTTGGCTGGAAATTGTGAATAATGTTGCTATGAATATGGGGTACAGATATCTGTTCCAGTCCTTGCTTTCTAATATTTTGGGTGTACACCCTGGAGCAGAATCAAGGGATCATACATTTTCCATGTTTTTGAGGAGCCACCATACAGTATTCCACAGTGGCTGTATAATTTTACTTTATTCTTTTATATGACAGAATAATGCAGCTTATGGATCTACCTTATTTTGCTTATCTGTTTACCTGCTGATGGACATTTAAATCTTTTCTACCTTGGGCTATTGTGAACAGTGCTGCTATGAATAATTGGTGAACAAGTTTTTGTTTGAACACCTGTTTTCCATATTTTGGGTATATATCTAGGAGTGGAGTTGTTGAACCACATGGTAATTATATTTTTGAGTAAATGCTAAAGTTTTGTACACATAGACTACACCATTGTACATCTCCACAAGTAACTTTTAAGGGTTCTAATTTCTCTACATTGTTGCCAACATTTGTTATTTTTATTTATATATTTAAAAATTTATTTAAAAATTTATTTAAAAATTTATTTTTATTCTAGTGTGTGTGAAGGGGCATCACACTGTGGCTTTAATTTGCATTTTCATCATGACTACTGATGTTTGACATCTTTTCATGTCCTTGTTGACCATTTGTATGTCTTGCCTGGAGAGCAGTCCATGCAAGTCATTTGTCTGTTTCAAAAATTTTATTGTTTGTCTTTTTGTTGATGAGTTGTAAAAGTCCTGGGTATATTCTCGGTAAAGAGTCTTATCAGATATATAATGTGCCAATATTATCTTCCATTCTGTGGGCTGTCTTTTTACTTTCTGGAGAGCCTCTTTTGTTGCACAAAGGTTTGTAATCTTGAGGAAATCCAAGTTATCTATTTTTTTCTTTCATTTCTTATGCTTTACTGTCAAATCTAAGAAACCATTGCTAAATTCATGGTCAGGAAGATTTAGTTCCTTGGTTTCTTTGAGAGTTCATACAGTCATCCCTTGGTACCCACTAGGCCGGGCTTTAGGCCTGGGATTGAGTCAGTGTGAGGGTTCAGGGGTCACGGTTTAGGGTTATGGGTCATTGTTGGAGAGTCATGGTAGAGGGTTGTGGTTAAAGGGTCAGGGCCGGGGATTAGAGTTTAGGGGTCAGGGGCGAGGGTCTAGGGGTCTGGGGCTAGGGTTGTTAGGGGGTTAAGGTTAGAGGTTAGGGTTCTTAGGGTAAAGGTTAGAGTTAGGTTTAAGCACAATTGGCCCTCATTGCCCTCCCCTCTCTTTCTCTCTCAAGCCTCCAGAATGGATAGGACTTGCCCAGGGTCAAACAAGAGTCAGGGAGCTGAGGTCAATAACTGTTTTTCTGGCCTCCCTTCCCTCAGTCCTGGGCTCTGAAAGAAGAATGAAATGTCTGTTCTTGTCTCGGACTGTTTCTTATCCAACTCAAACTCTGTCAAGGATTGGAGAGGGTGTCAGAAGTCATGCATGGTTTCCTTCTGCCCTCCTACCTGGGAAGGGTGATGCTGGCCCTACCCTGCCTGGGCAGCCTCAGATTCCAGCACAGCCCAGACAGGAGGGCACTCAGTGGACATGTGTGGATTTATACAGGACTGGGTGCAGTGACCTGCCAGCCCCCAGCTGCTGCCTTCTTAAGGGCTGGTGGGGCCCTCTTGGCACTGGAGGCATCCTTTGTCCCATCTGAGTGGGCATGAGTAGATGATCAAGCCTCAGGCAGGACAGCCCTTGACCTCTGACTATCCAGGCAGGCATCTGTGGTCCTCTAGCTCAGTCCAGCCTGGGCATTGTCAGGCCCTCATGTATAGTTACGGGCAATTCAACAGCTACCTGGGCAGTGTAGACATTCCTTTGAGAAGTTTCAACTACCAACATCCATGTGGTTGAGAAAAAGTCCTCCCCCTCACAGCCTCATAGGCTGCCAAGAGAAGTAATAATCCTCTAAACATTGGAGTGTGTCCCTGACACAACAACCATACAGGAGACCATGGCCCTGCAATCCTTTGTCTTTTCAGTCGTTAGAAACTTTTGACATTCATATTCATTAAGAATCAAAGATATGGGAGCACCTGGACCTCCCAATGGGAGGTTCACACTGAGGCTGCATTGTCTTGGAGAGCCATATGCATCCATGTGGCCTCTGGAAAGCCTGCCAATTATGGGTTCCATGGCATGGAATAATTCTTGAGCCTCCCATTACTTCATTGCACAAGAGTTTCCTTACCACCCTAGCATTTGGTTTCTTCACTTAGTAAATGAGAGAGAAGATACTAGAAAATGAGCAGTATTGTTTTTCAGGGATGGGCAATTAATATGGCCAGGGAGATGGCATAACTCAAGGGCTCCCACCTCTCAGGGGCAGGAATGAGGTCTGTGTGTCTTCTGAGGGCACATGGGCTGTTTTGGGCCAGCCTCTGAGATGTGAGGACCTGATGCCCAAGGAAAGAGACTTGAGTTTACCACCACCAACGATCCTGACTTGTCAGTAAGTGAAAGAACTTCTTGCAGTCTTGGGAGGACAGTAAGTAAATACTAATTTATTTTACTTCAGTAAGTGTGTCCAGTCGCTGGGAAAAGAAAAATTTGTAGTTGATATATCTGAATCAATAATCCCTGATCCTTCCTCAGGTGTCCTCACTGGGTAGGCATGGCTGGGGGAGATGAAGATTCTGGGTGGGACCAGATATTAGTGGAGCTGCCAAACAGCTCTGTCCCTGTTCCTTCCCTGTCCCGGGAGAGGGAAACCCTGGAACAGTGATAGGATAACCAGTATGGGGAAGAGATTCCTCAGTAATTAATTGGTCTTTTTGTATTTTCCTTAATTTAGTGTTCATTTTGGTAATGAGTTTTTACAAAGAAATCACCTGTTTCTTCTGGATTTCCAGTTTGTTACAGTAGGTTTCTCTTATTTGACGTTTAATTTTTCCTGTCTAATTTTCTACAGAATCATGACAAATAATGAACAAATATTGATACTCTATTATTAACCGAAGTCCCTATTCATGTTCCCTTTGTTATACCTTTCCTTGTTCCAGGATCTCAAAGGCCATGGGGTCATCATGTCTGTTTAGTCTCTTCTGGGCTTTGACAGTTGCTCAGACTCTCCTTGTTTCCATGACCTTGACAGTGTGGAGGAGGACTGGTCAGGTATTTTATAGACTGCCAGGCACTGGGATTTGCTTGGTGTTTTTGTCGTGGTTAGACTTGGCTTTGAAAAAGCAGATCACAGAGGTGAAGTGCTTCCTCTTCACTGTATATCAAGAGGACAGGCTCTCAAGGGAACTTCTCACTTATATTCTCAACTTTGGTCACCTAGCTGAGGTAGTGTTTGTCAAGTGTTCCCACAGTGAAGTTAATATTTTCCCATGTCCATCCTGTGTGTCTTATTTAGGAGGAAGTCATAATGCAGAACCCACACTTGAGGAGAGAGGAGTTAGCTTCACACCCTTGATGGACAGCTGAGTGGCTATATAAATTGTTTAGAAGCTTTCTGCATAGGAGATTTCTATTTAACACCATTCATCAAAAACTATGTAATTTATTTTTACCAGTTTGGACACGTGAATAATTATTATAAACTTTTGGTTATAATCCAGCACTACATTATTAGACTGCTTAGTTAATTCTTGCTTTGGCTGTTGAGAGATTTTTGCATTTGCTCCTGTTTTCATTTTACATAATTTTTCTTTTGTGGGTTTTTAAAATTTTTGGTACTTCTTTACTTTCTGATATTTTAAGATTATCCTGCTTCATATATTTACTGTCTCAGTCCTAGCATCAGCCCTTTCTTCAAAGAGCCCTTGTTCCGTTTATTAGAGAATGGTATTAAAAACTTACATGTGGGAGCTAAATATGCTCAGCTGACAGTGCGTGGAAATATATGCATGTATCCCAGCCTATGCATATACACATAATTATAAAGATTTCCATGTGGAACTATGTGTAGGCTAAAGATAGTTTATACTGCTATCTCCAACCGGATCTGTTATGACATGGATATTGTAACCTTCTCCCTTTGTTTGACTGTAACATCCCACTCCAGTGGTAGGAAACCTGGCTTCCACCATTTGTCATTTATTAAATTCAGTGCTTGTTCCATTCAATTACTGATATAGTAGTTTCAGTATTATTAGCTACTACCCCTCATGGAAAGAACATAGAGTCCACTGTGTATGTATGGTACATTTTGTCTTTGGCCTACAGGTTCTGTATATTTCCAAAGTTAACTTAGGTCAGCCCATTTGTCCCACTACCAACAGTGAGTTTTTTCATACATTTCTGAATCAGTTAGATTCTTTGTTACATTCTGTATTCCAGTCTTTGACACTCCCATATCCTAAGTAGCTAAGTTTGAATAGATTGTAATTTACTTGTTGGGTTGTAAAAATCTGTGGGTGTAGACAAATGCATAGTGACAGGTATTCACCACTAAAGTATCATGTGGACTATTTCAACCACATATTCCATACGCTGTTTACCATGTCAGTTTTGCCTTTTCTAGAATGTCATATAAATGAGGCCATACAGTGTGTAGCACTTCAAACTGGATTCTTTCACTTAGCAATGTAAGTGTTAGATGTATCTTTTTTTTTTTTTTGCACGGGTTGATGGTCCATTCCTTTATATCTCTGAATACTATTGCATTGCATGTATATTAGAGGAAAAATAATTTTCCCTCTACCCTTCTATGTTCTTTATTGAGATCTCCCTCGTAATGAAAAAGAGATAAACTAGAGAAAACAATCAGAAGTTTAATATATACCATGCATACCTCCTGTATACTTGAAAGATACCCAGGAAAACTGAGTCACTCCCTGAAATGGCCCAAGCCGTTACCTTAAATGCTATCTTCCACTGAGAACAAAAGAAAGATATTAGGGAATGGAGGAAGCCATTTAAGGTTGGTTATTAGGCAAAGCACAGTAAACAAGGGTATGGTTGTTACACAGATTTACATCCAGGCCTATTTCGTTGACAAGGTTTTTTTTTTTAAAAAAAAACATTTATTTATTTGGCTGCGCTGGGTCTCAGTTGCGGCCTGTGGAATCTTTAGTTGCGGCATGTGGGCTCTTAATTGCAGCTTGCGGGATCTAGTTCCCTGACCAGGGCTTGAACCCTGGTCCCCTGCATTGGGAGCATGGAGTGTTAACCACTGGACCAGCAGGGAAGTCCCAACAAGCTTTTCTTGATACTTAGTCATCATTCAATTCCTGGTCCAGAGAGGGACATACCCTTACAAATGGAGATATCCTTCATAAATATAAATTTACCTCCTAATAGGGCATTTTCTACTTGGTTTTGAAAGATTCTCTTGAGTCTGCTGTTTCTTAATCAGTGCAAAATAATCCTTTTGTCAAATGGGCATATTTTGGGGTGGTGTATTCTTCTCCCCTTGACATGTATGTGCCCTAATTTGCTTATGAATTCATCTACAGAAGGACATATTGATATCTTTAAGTTTTTAGCCATTATGAATAGAGCTGCTGTGCATTACTTGATGCTAGTTTTGGTTTGAACACAGTTTTTCAAAGCAGTTGTCTAAATACAAGAGGTACACTTCTTGGATCCTAAGGTGAGACTTTTTAGATTTGGAAAAAACTGCCAAACTGTCTTCCGAAGTTGGTTGTGCATGCATTCCACCAGCGTCTTGAGTATATTCTTGTATGCTTATTTACTGCCTGTTTATCTTCTTGGGCCAGGTGTGTGTTTCAATCTTTACCAAATTTTAATGGCGTTGTTGGCATAATTTGAGTACAAATCCTTTATCAGATATGTGTTTTGGAAATAGTTTCTTGCAGTTTGTGGTTTGTCTTCCGGTTTTCTGAATAAGGTCACCAGATCCAAAATCATGTAGATTATCTTTTTTTTTCCTAGGATTTTTATAGTTTGGTAATTTAAATTTGTCTATGGGCAATTTTGAGTGAATTTTGGTTTAAGTTGTAAAGTTTGTGTTTACATTCATTTCATTACATATGGTTTGTAATGAATTGCTCCTTAACCATCTTTTGAGAAGATACAGTGAGATACTTGGCTCCATTTCAGTTTGGATTTCCAAACTTTAGTATATACAGCAGAACTGCCTTCCGGATGAGGCCCCTGGGTTTGTGAGTGCGGCGCTCCCGGCACTTCTCTGACGTCCCACAGGGGGCGCCGAACCCACCTGTCTGACCCTGGGGGCACAGGTGCACCCTGCCCACAGACTTTGCTCTGTGACAAGCAGACAGGAGCTTTGTCTCCTGTCAGGGCTTAGGTTTCTGGACCATGAGGCATTGTCCACACTGACAGCAGCTGGGTTTTCTCAGGAACCACTGGTGAGGAGACTCCACAAGAGGAAAAAATGAGCAAGTGTGGAGAATCTTCCTGTGCAGCTGACTGCTGGGTGGGTGGGGTGCATCTTCAGGGGCCTCAGGAGAGAAAGGGTTTAATGTGGAATACTGTGCGCTTTTAGTTAGTTTTACGTGCAGTGTAGATGGTGACCAGTGTCGTTCTTTGGAGTCTGGTGTCTAGTTTTCCTGGCACTGTTTGTTGATGGCTTTGGGTAGAATAAACATTTTAATAATAGTAATTTTTCTGATGCATGAGCATGGAATATTGTTTTCTATTGTGTCTTCAGTTTCTTTATCAATGCTTTATAGTTTTCTGAGTATACGTCTTTCATGTCCTTGGTTAAATTTATTGCTAAATAGTTTGTTCTTTTTGATGGAATTGTAAATGGGATTGTTTTCTTAATTTTTCTTGCTGGTGGTTCATTATTAGTGTATAGAAACAAAACTGATTTGTGTATATTGATTCCATATTTTGCAACTTTACTGAATTTATTTTTTAACATATTTTTTGAAGTAATGTGAAAAATTGCAATACTAAAATCTCAGTTTCTACTGCACCCCAGGTAATCCACAGGACCCAAGACATGGTAGCTACTAATATACTCTTCCCACAGTGCCTCTTAATACCATGCGGACTCCTACAAGGGAAATAAGTATCACAACTTTGGTTGAACTTGGTCTGGGTGAGTCTTGGCCCCTATAACAAAATTTGATGTCTGTCTTATCTGATTTTCTGGCATGATACTGACATGGTTGTCTAGAAAAGTAATTTACTTTCCAGTAATTTAAAATGTACAGAAAAGTTGCAATAATGGCAAAAAGTACTCCCATTTGCCACTTCACACAAAATGCTCAGTGTGTTTTGCCCAAGGAACCAGCACATAACCCCTAAATGAGGAAATCCTGGTGTCTACATTATAATTTAATACTCAGCCCCACTTCAACTTTCACCTGCTGTCCCAACTGTATGAAAATGTCTTTTTCCATCCTGATCCAGTTTTCTTTTTCTGGAACCATTACTGAGTTTCCCCCTCATTTGGACAACCTTGATGGATTTGAAGCAGACAAGATGAATATGGGATCTAGGTGGCCTTTTCTGTATGGCTTTTTCACTAAGAATGTTTTTAATGTTCATTTCTGTAACAAATATCAGCGCTACACTTTTTTTTCTTTGTCATTAAAAATACAAAACATGACTTTAGCGTTTAATTCACTTTACGTATACAGTTTTGTGGTATTAACTACCTTCATATAGTTGCACAAACAATTTAACTAACGTGTACTTCCTGTGTGCATGGCAGATACCCAGGAAATTGAGTAACACCCTGAAACGGCCCAAGACATCACCTTAAATACCCTCTTTATCTAAAAGGAAAAAAAAGGAAGGCTATAGTTGTGTCTGTCTGCATTCATTTGATTGTATATGGTTTCCAATTGATGTTGTATAACTAGTTGTGGAGAAGTCATGGGATAGGTGGCTTCATTTCAGTTTGAATTTCCAAATTTAGTGGAATCTGCAGGCTTGATACAAGGTATACAAACTTCATATTGGATCAGGACATCCCATGGTGTAACTGGTATTCATGGTTTGTTCAACAATTAAAGTTCTGTGTGATATGAGTTCATCCCGGAGTAATCCAGGTTAGTTTCTGTTATACATTTGTCCCAGGATGAAAGGACAAGAGAAATAAGGCCTAATTTATAAAAGTGCCTTCAAACTAATTGATACTGAAGTATAGTTGACCTACAATGTTGTGTTAATTTCTACTGTACAGCAAAGTGATTCATATATACATACATACATATATACATATTTTTCGTATTCTTTTCCATTATGGTTTATTACAGGGTATTGAATATAGTTCCCTGTGCTGTACAGTAAGACCTTGTTTATCCATCCTATATATAATAATTTGCATCTACTAATCCCAAACTCCCAATCCATCTCTCTCGCCTGTCTTCCCCTTGACAACCACAAGTCTGTTTTCTATATTTGAGAGTCTGTTTTTGTTCTGTAGATAGGTTCATTTGGGTCTCATTTTATAATCCACATATAAGTGATATCATATGGTATTTGTCGTTCTCTGTCTGACTTACTTCACTTTGTATGATAATCTCTAGGTCCATCCATGTAGCTGCAGATGGCATTATTTCATTCTGTTTTATGGCTGAGTAATATTCCATTGTATATATGTATCATATCTTCTATATCCATTCATCTGTTGAGGGACATTCAGGTTGCTTCCATGTCTTGGCTATTGTGAATAGTGCTGCTGTGAATGCTGGGGTGCATGTATCTTTTCAAATTATAGTTTTGTCTGGATATGTGCCCAGGAGTGGGATTGCTGGTTCATATGGTAATTCTATTTTTAGTTTTTGAGGAACCTCCGTACTGTTTTCCATAGTGGCTGCATCAATTTACATTCCCACCAGTAGTGTAGGAGGGTTCCCTTTTCTCCACACCCCCTCCAGCATTTATTTCTAGACATTTTAATGATGGCCATTCTGACCACTATGAAGTGATAACTCACTGTAGTTTTGATTTGCATTCTCTAATAATTAGTGATGTGGAGCATCTTTTCATGTGCCTATTGGCCATCTGTATGTCTTTGCAGAAATGTCTATTTAGACCTTCTGCCTATTTTTTGATTCTTTTTTCTTTTTTGAGTTGTATGAGCTGTTTGTATATTTTAGAATTAGGCCCTTGTTGGTCGCATCATTTGCACGTATTTTCTCCCAAACAGTTAGCACAGGTTCTGGAACGACTGGATACCCACATGCAGAAGAATAAACTTGGACCCTTACCTCCCCTCACGCCATATACAAAAATCAACGCAAAATGGACCAAAGGCCTAGATGCAAGAACCAAAATGATAAAACTCGTAGAAGAAAACATGAGAGTAAATCTTCATGACCTTGGATTTGGTCATGATTTCTTAGATCTGCTACCAAAAGCACAAACAACAAAAGATAAGATAGATGAATTGGACTTCCTCAAAATGAAAAACAGTTGTGTATAAAAGGAGCAAGGAATAAGATAATCCACCATCCAAAATGGCACAAGATGTTTGCAAACCATGTATCTGATAAAGGACTGTAGCCCACCAGCCAAGCCCCCGGTGGTCCAGTGGAGTGTCTGTGCGGCCCCTCCCGTCCTCGGTGATCAGGGGATCTCAGGCCCCACAGCACCCGAGGGGTGGACACTGGTCATCCTCTGCACCCTCAAGGAGTGAGTGCTGGATGGTTTTGAGCCCAGATGCACTCCCATTACTGCCCTCAAAGGCTGAAGCCTTCAGCATGCCTCCAGAAGGACACAGTATTTGCAAGTCTTTGAGAACCAAGAGAACCGTCTTCACTTTTCTGAAAAGGGCATCTTATTATTTCACAGCATGACCATTTTCAACCTGGCTCCCAGGGGTGCCCTCCCACTTTCTTTATTTCTCTGAAAGTGGCCATGGTGGTTTGGCTGTCCCCAATCCCCATACCAGGTGACAAGGCCAGTGGGACCAGCTCCTGGTGGTCCTTAGGTTCGTTGGAGATTAACCCAGACTCTCAGCCTGAGATTGAACGTGGATGCCCCTGTTTCTCCCCATCACCAATTCTCATCTCCTCCTCTATCTCTTTTCCTCTTTCTTTTCAGTCTCAGATTTACCAGATGGTCACCACTCACAGTTCCCACAGAGCCCAGAGATTTCTCCTTGAAGGAAAGGTTCTGGAAAATCAGAGGGATAAATAAAGAATGCTGCTGATTCCCGCCTTGTGCTGACGCCCAAGAGGATGAGGAGAGTGAGTGTTTTCTCATTAGAATTTTAAATCCTCCCAGTAATAGATCATTGGGGGGGGCATCCTGTGTCTTCCTGCTCATTCTAATAATGTCATTCCTGAATTTTAATGTGGTAAATAATTTAAATCATAAATATGCTGATGGGAGATCCATTTAAAAAATGTTAGAGGTAACTCCAAGGGGTTTACAACAAACAAGGACACAGAACCCTGTGTCCAGACGCTGGCTGAGCGATTCCTACCCTGAGCCGCAGTCCCCTGGAGGGCGGAGTGGCCATGACTCTCCTCCCGCAGGTGAGCCTACACAGGCACATCCCACGTGGGACCACTGCATCGCAGAATCTTAGAGTGGCCAATGGCAGGCAGCTGGCTAGAGATGAGGACAAGAGAAAACTGCCCAGCAGCCTGGGACAACCCCGGGGTGAGGCCTTAGTAAGGGCCAGTGTCAGATCCTCAGAGATAACTTGAAGAGACGGTTCAGGCTGTTAGGGACATCATCAGAGATGTACTTAGGGACATATTCAGAACCTTAGTTATGGACAGGATCAGGGCATTATTTAATGACAGCTTAGACTATAAGGGACAGCGTCAGGGCCTAAGTTAGAGATAACGTGAGAGCCTTAGTTAGACACAATTCAGGCTGTTACTTAGGGATATCTTCAGGGCCTTAGAGCCAGCATCATGGCCATAATTAGAACCAGTGTCAGGGCTTTAGTTAGGGCCAAAACTAGGGTGTTAATTAGGGAAAGAGTCAGGTCATTAGTTACAGGCAGTGTCAGGGTTTTAGGTAGGGACAGCGGCAAGTCCTTAGTTAAGAAGAGTGTCAGGGCCTCACTTAGGGGCAGCGTCAGGATGTTAGTTAGGGAGAGTCAGGACATTAGAATGTCAGGTTCTGAGGTAGAGACAGCATCAGGGCCTTAGTTAGGGACAGCGTCAGAGATGTACCTAGGGACATATTCAGGGCCTTAGTTATGGACAGGATCAGGGTGATACTGAGGAACACCTAAAGGTATTAGGGACATCTTCAGGGCCTCAATTAGGGATAGCATCAGGGTGTTAGTTAGGGAAAGAGTCAGGCCATTATTATAGATAGTGTCAGTGCCTTAGGTATAGAGAGTATCAGGGCCTTAGTTAAGGACAGCATCAGAGACTTACTTAAGGACATATTCAGGGCCTTAGTTATGGACAGGATTAGGGCATTACTGAGAGATACACGAGGCTATTAGGGGCAGCATCAGGGTGTTAGGGAAAGAGTCGGCCATTGTTATAGACAGTGTCAGTGCCTCAGGTAGAGACATCATCACAGCTTTAGGAAGAGGGTCAGGGCCTTGGTTAGGGACAGGGTCAGGCCAACAGTGAGGGACATCTAAGGCTATTAGGGACATCGTCAAGGTCTTAGATTGGGCCAGCATCAGGGCTGTAGTGTCGACCATTGTCAGGGCATTAATGAGGGACAAAATTAGGGTGTTAGTTAGGGAAAGAGTCAGGCCATTAGTCACAGACAGTTTTAGGGCCTCAGGTAGAATCGGCATCAAGGCCTTAGTTAGGAAGAGCATCAGGGCCTCAGTAAGGTTCAGCATCAGGACGTTAGTTAGGGCCAGCAACAGGCCCTTTGTTAGGGACAGTGTTGTCAGGCCCTCAGAGATAACTTGAAGGCCTTAGTAAGAGACAGTTTAGGCCGTTAGTTAGGGACACTTCAGAGACTTTCTTAGGGATATATTCAGGGCCTTAGTAATAGAATCAGGGTGTTATTTTGTGACCACTTAAACACTAAGGGACAACATCAAAGCCTAAGTTAGGCAGGGTGTCAGCATCTTGGGGATAGTGTTAGGGACTTTGTAAGTTATAGCTTAGGCCATTAGCTAGGGACACGGTCAGGGGCTTATTAAGGGCAGTGTCAGAGACTTAATGAGGGACAACTTCAGGGCCTTAGTTATGGACAGGATCAGGTCCATACTTGGGACCAGTGTCAGGCCGTTATTTAGGGGCAGTGTCAGGGCATACTGTAGAGACAGCGTCAAGGCCCTTACTTAGGAACAGGGTCAGGGCCTTAGGACAGGGTCAGAGACTTACATAGGCACATATTCAGGGCATTAGTAATGGACAGGATCAGGACAACAGTGAGGGACATCTAAGTCTATTACGGACATCGTCAGGGCCTTAGATAGGGTCAGCATCAGGGCCATAGTTAGGACCAGTTTCAGGGCGTTATTTAGGGACAAAATTAGGAGGTTAGTTAAGGAAAAAGTCAGGAAATTAGTTACAGACAGTGTCAGCTTTTCAGATAGAGACTTCAAGGTCTTAGTGAGAGCATCAGCATCTCAGGTAGGAACTGCATCAGGACATTATTTAAAGACAGTGTCAAGGATTTAAATAGGGAGAGTGTCAGGGTTAGGGTTAGGGTTAGGGTTGGGTTTAGGGTTCGGGTTAGGGATAGGGTATGGCTTATATTATGGGTTAGGGTACGGGTTAAGGTATCAGTTACGGTTAGGATTAGGGTTAGTTTTAGGGTTTGGGTTAGGTTTACGGTGCGGGTTAGGGTTAGGGTACGCGTTAGGGTTAGGGTATTTATTAAACCTATACCACTCTCTAGATACCACTTAGCACGTAAAGGAATATTATTTGGGGTCCAGCCATGGAGAAGATTTTAGACACTAGGATAAGATAAAGAACACACACATTACAAAGAAATCACATTAGGATTTTCTTTTTAACTTGTCCCGTAAAACACTAGTGCATAGAAAATTTATTGGAGGCAGAAGCAGTCAAGGGTAGTTGAGGGTAAGGGTTAGGGTTAGGGTTAGGGTTAGGGTACGGCTTAGGGTACGGGTTAGGGTACGGCGTAGGGTATGAGTTAGGGTTAGGGTTAGTTTTAGACTTAGGGCTAGGTTTAGGGAACGGGTTAGGATTAGGGTACGTGTGAAGGTTAGGGTATGTGTTAGGTTAGGGTACGCGTTAGTGTTAGGGTATTTATTAAACCTATCCCACTCTCTAGATACCACTTAGCACGTAAAGGAATATTATTTGGGGTGCAGCCATGGAGAAGATTTTAGACACTAGGATAAGATAAAGAACACACACATTATAAAGAAATCACATTAGGATTCTCTTTTTAACCTGTTCCTTAAAACACTAGTGCTGAGGAAATCTATTGGAGGCAGAAGCAGTCAAGGGTACTTTAGGGTTATGGTTATGGGTAGGGTTAGGGTTAGGGTTAGGGTACGGCTTAGGGTACGTGTTAGGGTATGAATGAGGGTACGGCGTAGGGTATGGGTTAGGGTTAGGTTTAGGGTTAGGGTTAGGGTACAGGTGAGGGTACGGTGTAGGGTATGGGTTAGGATTAGGGTTACTTTTAGTGTTAGGGTAGGTTTATGGTACGGGTTCGGATTACGGTACGTTTTAGGGTTAGGGTATGGGTTAGGGTTAGGATACGCATTAGGGTTGGGTTATTTATTAAACCGATTCCACTCTCTACATACCACTGAGCACGTAAAGGAATATTATTTGGGGTCCAGCCATGGAGAACATTTTAGACACTAACATAAGATAAAGAACACGCACATTATAAAGAAATCACATTAGGATTTTCTTTTTAACCTGTTCCTTAAAACAATAGTGCTTAGGAAATCTATTGGAGGCAGAAGCAGTCAAGGGTAGTTTAGGGTTATGGTTAGGGTTAGGGTTAGGGTTAGGGTACGTGTTAAGGTACAGGAGAGGGTACGGTGTAGGGTACGGGTTAGGGTACGGGTGAGGATACGGCGTAATGTATAGGTTAGGGTTAGGGTTAGGGTACGGCTTAGGGTACGGGTTAGGTTACGGGTGAGGGTACGGCGTAGGGTATGGGTTAGGGTTAGGTTTAGGGTTAGTGTTAGTGTTAGGGTTAGGGTACGGCTTAGCGTATGGGATAGGGTACGGGTGAGGGTACGGCATACGGTAGGGGTTAGGGTTAGAAGTAGGGTTAGGGTTGGGGTTAGGGTACGGCTTAGGGTACGGGTGAGGGTACGGGTGAGGGTACTGCGTAGGGTATTGGTTAGGGTTAGGATACGGCTTAGGATACGGGTTAGGGTACGGGTTAGGGTATGGCGTAGGGTATGGGTTAGGGTTAGGGTTAGGGTTAGGGTTAGGGTTAGGGTTAGGGTACGGCTTAGGATACGGGTTAGGGTACGTGTGAGGGTACGGCGTAGCGTATGGGTTAGGGTTAGGGTTAGGGTACGTCTTAGGGTACGGGTTACAGTACGGGTGAGGGTACAGCGTAGGGTAAGGGTTAGGGTTAGGGTTAGGGTTAGGGTTAGTTTTAGGGTTAGGGATTGGTTTAGGGTACGGGTTAGGATTAGCGTACGTGTTAGGGTTAGGTTTTGGGTTAGGGTTAGGGTACGCGTTAGGGTTAGGGTATGGGTTAGGGTTAGGGTACACGTTAGGATTAGGGTATTTATTAAACCTATCCCACTCTCTAGATACCACTTAGCACGTAAAGGAATATTATTAGGGATCCAGCCATGGAGAAGATTTTAGTCACTAGGATAAGATAAAGAATAAACACATTATAAAAAAATCACATTAGGATTTTCTTTTTAACCTGTTCCTTAAAACACTAGTGCTTAGGAAATCTAATAGAGGCAAAAGCAATCAAGGGTAGTTTAGGGTTAGGGTTAGGGTTAGGGTTAGTGTTAGTGTTAGGGTACGGCTTAGGGTATGGGATAGGGTACGGGTGAGGGTACGGCGTAAGGTAGCGGTTAGGGTTAGGGTTAGGGTTAGGGTTAGGGTACGGCTTAGGGTACGGGTGAGGGTACGGGTGAGGGTACTGCGTAGGGTATTGGTTAGGGTTAAGGTACGGCTTAGGATACGTGTTAGGGTACGGGTTAGGGTACGGCGTAGAGTGTGGGTTAGGGTTAGGGTTAGTGTTAGGGTTAGGGTTACGGTACATCTTAGGGTACGTGTTAGGGTACGGGTGAGGGTACGGCGTAGGTTATGGGTTAGGGTTAGGGTTAGGGATAGGGTTAGGGTACGGCTTAGGATACGGGTTAGGGTACGGGTGAGGGTACGGTGTAGGTTATGGGTTAGGGTTAGGGTTAGTGTTAGGGTTATGGTACGGCTTAGGTTATGGGATAGGGTACAGGTGAGGGTATGGCATAGGGTAGGGGTTAGGGTTAGTGTTAGGGTTAGGGTTAGGGTACGGCTTAGGGTACGGGTGAGGGTATGGGTGAGGATACTGCGTAGGGTATTGGTTAGGGTTACGGTACGTCTTAGGATACGGGTTAAGGTACGGGTGAGGGCACGGCGTAGGTTATGGGTTAGGGTTAGGGTTAGTGTTAGGGATATGGTTAGGGTTAGGTTATGGGATAGGGTACAGGTGAGGGTATGGCATAGGGTAGGGGTTAGGGTTAGGGTTAGGGTTAGGGTACGGCTTAGGGTACGGGTGAGGGTATGGGTGAGGAAACTGCATAGGGTATTGGTTAGGTTTAGAGTACGGCTTAGGATACGGGTTAGGGTACGTGTTAGGGTATGGCGTACGGTATGGGTTAGGGTTAGGGTTAGGGTTAGGGTTAGGGTACGGCTTAGGGTACGGGTTAGGGTACGGGTGAGGGTACGGCGTAGCGTATGGGTTAGGGTTAGGGTTAGGGTTAGGGTACGGCTTAGGGTACGGGTTAGGGTACGGGTGAGGGTACGGCGTAGGTTATGGGTTAGGGTTAGGGTTAGGGTTAGGGTTAGTTTTAGGGTTAGGGATTGGTTTAGGGTACGGGTTAGGATTAGCATACTTGTTCGGGTTAGGGTTTTGGTTAGGGTTAGGGTACGCGTTAGGGTTAGGGTGTGGGTTAGGTTTAGGGTACACTTTAGGATTAGGGTATTTATTAAACCTATCCCACTCTCTAGATACCACTTAGCACGTAAAGGAATATTATTTGGGGTTCAGCCATGGAGAAGATTTTAGTCACTAGGATAAGATAAAGAATAAACACATTATAAAAAAATCACATAAGGTTTTCTTTTTAACCTGTTCCTTAAAACACTAGTGTTTAGGAAATCTAATGGAGGCAAAAGCAGTAAAGGGTAGTTTAGGGTTAGGGTTAGGGTTAGGGTTAGGGTAGGGCTTAGGATACGGGTGAGGGTACTGGTGAGGGTACTGCGTAGGTTATTGGTTAGGGTTAGGGTACGGCTTAGGATACGGGTTAGGATATGGGTTAGGTTACGGCATTGGGTATGGGTGAGGGTTAGGGTTAGGGTTAGGGTAAGGCTTTGGGTACGGGTTAGGGTACGGGTGAGGGTACGGCGTAGGGTAGAGGTTAGGGTTAGGTTTAGGGTTAGGGTACGGCTTAGGATACGGGTTAGGGTATGGGTGAGGGTACGGCGTAGCGTATGGGTTAGGGTTAGGGTTAGGGTTAGGGTTAGTTTTAGGGTTAGGGATTGGTTTAGGGTACGGGTTAGGATTAGCGTACGTGTTAGGGTTAGGGTTTGGGTTAGGGTTAGGGTACGCATTAGGGTTAGGGTGTGGGCTAGGGTTAGGGTACACGTTAGGATTAGGGTATTTATTAAACCTATCCCACTCTCTAGATACCACTTAGCACGTAAAGGAATATTATTTAGGGTCCAGCCATGGAGAAGATTTTCGTCACTAGGATAAGATAAAGAATAAACACATTATAAAAAAATCACATTAGGATTTTCTTTTTAACCTGTTCCTTAAAACACTAGTGCTTAGGAAATCTAATGGAGGCAAAAGCAATCAAGGGTAGTTTAGGGTTAGGGTTAGGGTTAGGGTTAGTGTTAGGGTTAGGGTTAGGGTATGGCTTAGGGTACGGGTGAGGGTACTGTGTAGGTCATTGGTTAGGGTTAGGTTAAGGCTTAGGATACAGGTTATTGTATGGGTTAGGGTACGGCGCAGGGTATGGGTAAGGGTTAGGGTTAGGGTTAGGGTTAGAGTTAGGGTACGGCTTAGGGTACGGGTTAGGGTACGGGTGAGGGTACGGCGTAGTGTATAGGTTAGGGTTAGGGTTAGGGTACGGCTTAGGGTACGGGTTAGGTTACGGG
The DNA here is from genome assembly GCF_028564815.1 of Eubalaena glacialis. Lineage (NCBI taxonomy): Eukaryota > Metazoa > Chordata > Mammalia > Artiodactyla > Balaenidae > Eubalaena > Eubalaena glacialis. The sequence continues at coordinate 557,410 of NW_026871216.1, forward strand.
TGAGGGTACGGCGTAGGGTATGGGTTAGGGTTAGGGTTAGGGTTAGTGTTAGTGTTAGGGTTAGGGTACGGATTAGCGTATGGGATAGGGTACGGGTGAGGGTACGGCGTAGGGTAGGGGTAAGGGTTAGAGTTAGGGTTAGGGTTGGGGTTAGGGTACGGCTTACGGTACGGGTGAGGGTACGGGTGAGGGTACTGCGTAGGGTATTGGTTAGGGTTAGGATACGGCTTAGGATACGGGTTAGTGTACGGGTTAGGGTATGGCGTAGGGTATGGGTTAGGATTAGGGTTAGGGTTAGGGTTAGGGTTAGGGTACGGCTTAGGATACGGGTTAGGGTACGGGTGAGGGTACGGCGTAGCGTATGGGTTAGGGTTAGGGTTAGGGTACGTCTTAGGGTACGGGTTAGGGTACGGGTGCGGGTACGGCGTAGGGTAAGGGTTAGGGTTAGTTTTAGGGTTAGGGATTGGTTTAGGGTACAGGTTAGGATTAGCGTACGTGTTAGGGTTAGGTTTTGGGTTAGGGTTAGGGTACGCGTTAGGGTTAGGGTATGGGTTAGGGTTAGGGTACACGTTAGGATTAGGGTATTTATTAAACCTATCCCACTCTCTAGATACCACTTAGCACGTAAAGGAATATTATTAGGGATCCAGCCATGGAGAAGATTTTAGTCACTAGGATAAGATAAAGAATAAACACATTATAAAAAAATCACATTAGGATTTTCTTTTTAACCTGTTCCTTAAAACACTAGTGCTTAGGAAATCTAATAGAGGCAAAAGCAATCAAGGGTAGTTTAGGGTTAGGGTTAGGGTTAGGGTTAGTGTTAGGGTTAGGGTACGGCTTAGGGTATGGGATAGGGTATGGTTGAGGGTACGGTGTAGGTTATGGGTTAGGGTTAGGGTTAGGGTTGGTTTTATGGTTAGGGATTGGTTTAGGGTACGGGTTAGGATTAGCATACGTGTTCGGGTTAGGGTTTTGGTTAGGGTTAGGGTACGCGTTAGGGTTAGGGTATGGGTTAGGTTTAGGGTACACTTTAGGATTAGGGTATTTATTAAACCTATCCCACTCTCTAGATACCACTTAACACGTAAAGGATTATTATTTGGGGTTCAGCCATGGAGAAGATTTTAGTCATTGGATAAGATAAAGAATAAACACATTATAAAAAAATCACATAAGGTTTTCTTTTTAACCTGTTCCTTAAAACACTAGTGTTTAGGAAATCTAATGGAGGCAAAAGCAGTAAAGGGTAGTTTAGGGTTAGGGTTAGGGTTAGGGTTAGGGTAGGGCTTAGGATATGGGTGAGGGTACTGGTGAGGGTACTGCGTAGGTTATTGGTTAGGGTTAGGGTACGGCTTAGGATACGGGTTAGGATATGGGTTAGGTTACGGCGTTGGATATGGGTGAGGGTTAGGGTTAGGGTTAGGGTAAGGCTTTGGGTACGGGTTAGGGTACGGGTGAGGTTACGGCGTAGGGTAGAGGTTAGGGTTAGGTTTAGGGTTAGGGTACGGCTTAGGATACGGGTTAGGGTATGGGTGAGGGTACGGCGTAGCGTATGGGTTAGGGTTAGGGTACGCATTAGGGTTAGGGTATGGGTTAGGGTTAGGGTACACATTAGGATTAGGGTATTTATTAAACCTATCCCACTCTCTAGATACCACTTAGCACGTAAAGGAATATTATTTAGGGTCCAGCCATGGAGAAGATTTTCGTCACTAGGATAAGATAAAGAATAAACACATTATAAAAAAATCATATTAGGATTTTCTTTTTAACCTGTTCCTTAAAACACTAGTGCTTAGGAAATCTAATGGAGGCAAAAGCAGTCAAGGGTAGTTTAGGGTTAGGGTTAGGGTTAGTGTTAGGGTTAGGGTACGGCTTAGGGTATGGGATAGGGTATGGGTGAGGGTACGGCATAGGGTAGGGTTTAGGGTTAGGGTTAGTGTTAGGGTTAGGGTTAGGGTATGGCTTAGGGTACGGGTGAGGGTACTGTGTAGGTCATTGGTTAGGGTTAGGTTAAGGCTTAGGATACGGGTTATTGTATGGGTTAGGGTACGGCGCAGGGTATGGGTAAGGGTTAGGGTTAGGGTTAGGGTTAGAGTTAGGGTACGGCTTAGGGTACGGGTTAGGGTACGGGTGAGGGTACGGCGTAGTGTATACGTTAGGGTTAGGGTTAGGGTACGGCTTAGGGTACGGGTTAGGTTACGGGTGAGGGTACGGCGTAGGGTATGGGTTAGGGTTAGGGTTAGGGTTAGTGTTAGTGTTAGGGTTAGGGTACGGCTTAGCGTATGGGATAGGGTACGGGTGAGGGTACGGCGTAGGGTAGGGCTTAGGGTTAGGGTTAGGGTTAGGGTTAGGGTATGGCTTAGGGTACGGGTGAGGGTACGGGTGAGGGTACTGCGTAGGGTATTGGTTAGGGTTAGGGTACGGCTTAGGATACGTGTTAGGGTACGGGTTAGGGTACGGCGTAGAGTGTGGGTTAGGGTTAGTGTTAGGGTTAGGGTTACGGTACGTCTTAGGGTACGTGTTAGGGTACGGGTGAGGGTACGGCATAGTTTATGGGTTAGGTTTAGGGTTAGGGTTAGGGTTAGGGTACGGCTTAGGATACGGGTTAGGGTACGGGTGAGGGTACGGCGTAGGTTATGGGTTAGGGTTAGGGTTAGGGTTATGGTACGGCTTAGGTTATGGGATAGGGTACAGGTGAGGGTATGGCATAGGGTAGGTGTTAGGGTTAGGGTTAGGGTTAGGGTTAGGGTTAGGGTACGGCTTAGGGTACGTGTGAGGGTATGGGTGAGGATACTGCATAGTGTATTGGTTAGTGTTAGGGTACGGCTTAGGATACGGGTTAGGGTACGTGTTAGGGTATGGCGTACGGTATGGGTTAGGGTTAGGGTTAGGGTTAGGGTTAGGGTTAGGGTTAGGGTATGGCTTAGGGTACGGGTTAGGGTACGGGTGAGGTTACGGCGTAGGGTATAGTTTAGGGTTAGGGTTATGTTTAGGGTACGGCTTAGGATACGGGTTAGGGTACGGGTGAGGGTACGGCGTAGCGTATGGTTTAGGGTTAGGGTTAGGGTTAGGGTACGGCTTAGGGTACGGGTTAGGGTACGGGTGAGGGTATGGCGTAGTGTATAGGTTAGGGTTAGGGTTAGGGTTAGGGTATGGCTTAGGGTACGGGTGAGGGTACGGGTGAGGGTACTGTGTAGGGTATTGGTTATGGTTAGGGTACGGCTTAGAATACGGGTTAGGGTACGGGTTAGGGTACGGCGTAGGGTATGGGTTAGGGTTAGGGTTAGGGTTAGTGTTAGGGTTAGGGTACGGCTTAGGGTACGGGTGAGGGTACGGCGTAGCGTATGGGTTAGGGTTAGGGTTAGGTTTAGGGTACGGCTTAGGGTACGGGTTAGGGTACGGGTGAGGGTACGGCGTAGGTTATGGGTTAGGGTTAGGGTTAGGGTTAGGGTTAGTTTTAGGTTTAGGGATTGGTTTAGGGTACGGGTTAGGATTAGCATACTTCTTCGGGTTAGGGTTTTGGTTAGGGTTAGGGTACGCATTAGGGTTAGGTTATGGGTTAGGTTTAGGGTACACTTTAGGATTAGGGTATTTATTAAACCTATCCCACTCTCTAGATACCACTTAGCACGTAAAGGGTTATTATTTGGGGATCAGCCATGGAGAAGATTTTAGTCACTAGGATAAGATAAAGAATAAACACATTATAAAAAAATCACATAAGGTTTTCTTTTTAACCTGTTCCTTAAAACACTAGTGTTTAGGAAATCTAATGGAGGCAAAAGCAGTAAAGGGTAGTTTAGGGTTAGGGTTAGGGTTAGGGTTAGGGTAGGGCTTAGGATACGGGTGAGGGTACTGGTGAGGGTACTGCGTAGGTTATTGGTTAGGGTTAGGGTACGGCTTAGGATACGGGTTAGGATATGGGTTAGGTTACGGCATTGGGTATGGGTGAGGGTTAGGGTTAGGGTTAGGGTAAGGCTTTGGGTAAGGGTTAGGGTACGGGTGAGGGTACGGCGTAGGGTAGAACTTAGGGTTAGGTTTAGGGTTAGGATACGGCTTATGATACGGGTTAGGGTATGGGTGAGGGTACGGCGTAGCGTATGGGTTAGGGTTAGGGTAAGGGTTAGGGTTAGATTTAGGGTTAGGGATTGGTTTAGGGTACGGGTTAGGATTAGCGTACGTGTTAGGGTTAGCGTTTGGGTTAGGGTTAGAGTACGCATTAGGGTTAAGGTGTGGGTTAGGGTTAGGGTACACGTTATGATTAGGGTATTTATTAAACCTATCCCACTCTCTAGATACCACTTAGCACGTAAAGGAATATTATTTAGGGTCCAGCCATGGAGAAGATTTTCGTCACTAGGATAAGATAAAGAATAAACACATTATAAAAAAATCACATTAGGATTTTCTTTTTAACTTGTTCCTTAAAACACTAGTGCTTAGGAAATCTAATGGACGCAAAAGCAGTCAAGGGTAGTTTAGGGTTAGGGTTAGGGTTAGGGTTAGTGTTAGGGTTAGGGTACGGCTTAGAATACGGGTTAGGGTATGGGTTAGGTTACGGCGTAGGGTATGGGTTAGGGTTAAGGTTAGGGTTAGGGTTAGGGTTAGGGTACGGCTTAGGGTACGGCTTAGGGTACGGGTGAGGGTACGGAGTAGTGTATAGGTTAGGGTTAGGGTTAGAGTTAGGGTACGGCTTAGGGTACGGGTTAGGGTACGGGTGAGGGTATGGCGTAGTGTATATGTTAGGGTTAGGGTTAGGGTTAGGGTACGGCTTAGGGTATGGGATAGGGTACGGGTGAGGGTACGGCATAGGGTAGGGGTTACGTTTAGGGTTAGGGTTAGTGTTAGGGTTAGGGTATGGCTTAGGGTATGGGATAGGTTACGGGTGAGGGTACGGCGTAGGGTAGGGGTTAGGGTTAGGTTTAGGGTTAGTGTTAGGTTTAGGGTACCGCTTAGGGTATGGGATAGGGTACAGCGTAGGGTAGCGGTTAGGGTTAGGGTTAGGGTTAGGGTTAGGGTACGGCTTAGGATACGGTTTAGGGTACGGGTGAGGGTACGGCATAGCGTATGGGTTAGGGTTAGGGTTAGGGTTAGGGTACGGCTTAGGGTACGGGTTAGGGTACGGGTGAGGGCACGGCGTAGGTTATGGGTTAGGGTTAGGGTTAGGGTTAGGGTTAGTTTTAGGGTTAGGGATTGGTTTAGGGTACGGGTTAGGATTAGCATACTTGTTCGGGTTAGGGTTTTGGTTAGGGTTAGGGTACACGTTAGGGTTAGGGTATGGGTTAGGTTTAGGGTACACTTTAGGATTAGGGTATTTATTAAACCTATCCCACTCTCTAGATACCACTTAGCACGTAAAGGATTATTATTTGGGGTTCAGCCATGGAGAAGATTTTAGTCACTAGGATAAGATAAAGAATAAACACATTATAAAAAAATCACATAAGGTTTTCTTTTTAACCTGTTCCTTAAAACACTAGTGTTTAGGAAATCTAATGGAGGCAAAAGCAGTAAAGGGTAGTTTAGGGTTAGGGTTAGGGTTAGGGTTAAGGTAGGGCTTAGGATACGGGTGAGGGTACTGGTGAGGGTACTGCGTAGGTTATTGGTTAGGGTTAGGGTACGGCTTAGGATACGGGTTAGGATATGGGTTAGGTTACGGCGTTGGGTATGGGTGAGGGTTAGGGTTAGGGTTAGGGTAAGGCTTTGGGTACGGGTTAGGGTACGGGTGAGGGTACGGCGTAGGGTAGAGGTTAGGGTTAGGTTTAGGGTTAGGGTACGGCTTAGGATACGGGTTAGGGTACGGGTGAGGGTACGGCGTAGCGTATGGGTTAGGGTTAGGGTTAGGGTACGTCTTAGGGTACGGGTTAGGGTACGGGTGAGGGTACGGCATAGGGTAAGGTTTAGGGTTAGGGTTAGGGTTAGGGTTAGTTTTAGGGTTAGGGATTGGTTTAGGGTACGGGTTAGGATTAGCGTACGTGTTAGGGTTAGATTTTGGGTTAGGGTTAGGGTACGCATTAGGGTTAGGGTATGGGTTAGGGTTAGGGTACACGTTAGGATTAGGGTATTTATTAAACCTATCCCACTCTCTAGATACCACTTAGCACGTAAAGGAATATTATTAGGGATCCAGCCATGGAGAAGATTTTAGTCACTAGGATAAGATAAAGAATAAACACATTATAAAAAAATCACATTAGGATTTTCTTTTTAACCTGTTCCTTAAAACACTAGTGCTTAGGAAATCTAATAAAGGCAAAAGCAATCAAGGGTAGTTTAGGGTTAGGGTTAGGGTTAGGGTTAGTGTTAGGGTTAGGGTACGGCTTAGGGTATGGGATAGGATACGGGTGAGGGTACGGCGTAGGTTAGGGGTTAAGGTTAGGGTTAGGGTTAGGGTTAGGGTATGGCTTAGGGTACGGGTGAGGGTACGGGTGAGGGTACTGCGTAGGGTTTTCCTTAGGGTTAGGGTACGGCTTAGGATACGTGTTAGGGTACGGGTTAGGGTACGGCGTAGAGTGTGGGTTAGGGTTAGGGTTAGTGTTAGGGTTAGGGTTACAGTACGTCTTAGGGTACGTGTTAGGGTACGGGTGAGGGTACGGCGTAGGTTATGGGTTAGGGTTAGGGTTAGGGTTAGGGTTAGGGTACGGCTTAGGATACGGGTTAGGGTACGGGTGAGGGTACGGCATAGGTTATGGTTTAGGGTTAGGTTTAGTGTTAGGGTTATGGTACGGCTTAGGTTATGGGATAGGGTACAGGTGAGGGTATGGCATATGGTAGGGGTTAGGCTTAGGGTTAGGGTTAGGGTTAGGGTACGGCTTAGGCTACGGGTGAGGGTATGGGTGAGGATACTGCGTAGGGTATTGGTTAGGGTTAGGGTACGGCTAAGGATACGGGTTAGGGTACGTGTTAGGGTATGGCGTACGGTATGGGTTAGGGTTAGGGTTAGGGTTAGGGTTAGGGTTAGGGTTAGGGTTAGGGTACGGCTTAGGGTACAGGTTAGGGTACGGGTGTGGTTATGGCGTAGGCTATAGTTTAGGGTTAGTGTTAGGGTTAGGGTACGGCTTAGGATACGGGTTAGGGTACGGGTGAGGGTACGGCGTAGCGTATGGTTTACGGTTAGGGTTAGCGTTAGGGTACGGCTTAGGGTACGGGTTAGGGTACGGGTGAGGGTACGGTGTAGGTTATGGGTTAGGGTTAGGGTTAGGGTTAGTTTTAGGTTTAGGGATTGGTTTAGGGTACGGGTTAGGATTAGCATACGTGTTCGGGTTAGGGTTTTGGTTAGGGTTAGGGTACGCGTTAGGGTTAGGGTATGGGTTAGGTTTAGGGTACACTTTAGGATTAGGGTATTTATTAAACCTATCCCACTCTCTAGATACCACTTAGCACGTAAAGGAATATTATTTGGGGTTCAGCCATGGAGAAGATTTTAGTCACTAGGATAAGATAAAGAATAAACACATTATAAAAAAATCACATAAGGTTTTCTTTTTAACCTGTTCTTTAAAACACTAGTGTTTAGGAAATCTAATGGAGTCAAAAGCTGTAAAGGGTAGTTTAGGGTTAGGGTTAGGGTTAGGGTTAGGGTAGGGCTTAGGATACGGGTGAGGGTACTGGTGAGGGTACTGCATAGGTTATTGGTTAGGGTTAGGGTACGGCTTAGGATACGGGTTAGGATATGGGTTAGGTTACGGCGTTGGGTATGGGTGAGGGTTAGGGTTAAGGTTAGGGTAAGGCTTTGGGTACGGGTTAGGGTACGGGTGAGGGTACGGCGTAGGGTAGAGGTTAGGGTTAGGTTTAGGATTAGGGTACGGCTTAGGATACGGGTTAGGGTACGTGTTAGGGTATGGCGTACGGTATGGGTTAGGGTTAGGGTTAGAGTTAGGGTTAGGGTTAGGGTACGGCTTAGGGTACGGGTTAGGGTACGGGTGAGGTTACGGCGTAGGGTATAGTTTAGAGTTAGGGTTAGGGTTAGGGTACGGCTTAGGATACGGGTTAGGGTACGGGTGAGGGTACGGCGTAGCGTATGGTTTAGGGTTAGGGTTAGGGTTAGGGTACGGCTTAGGGTACGGGTTAGGGTACGGGTGAGGGTATGGCATAGTGTATAGGTTAGGGTTAGGTTTAGGGTTAGGGTATGGCTTAGGGTACGGGTGAGGGTACGTGTGAGGGTACTGTGTAGGGTATTGGTTATGGTTAGGGTACGGCTTAGAATACAGGTTAGGGTACGGGCTAGGGTACGGCGTAGGGTATGGGTTAGGGTTAGGGTTAGGGTTAGTGTTAGGGTTAGGGTACCGCTTATGGTATGGGATAGGGTACGGCGTAGGGTAGCAGTTAGGGTTAGGGTTAGGGTTAGGGTACGGCTTAGGATACGGGTTAGGGTACGGGTGAGGGTACGGCGTAGCGTATGGTTTAGGGTTAGGGTTAGGGTTAGGGTACGGCTTAGGGTACGGGTTAGGGTACGGGTGAGGGTACGGTGTAGGTTATGGGTTAGGGTTAGGGTTAGGGTTAGGGTTAGTTTTAGGGTTAGGGATTGGTTTAGGGTACGGGTTAGGATTAGCGTACGTGTTAGCGATAGGGTTTGGGTTAGGGTTAGGGTACGCATTAGGGTTAGGGTATGGGTTAGGGTTAGGGTACACGTTAGGATTAGGGTATTTATTAAACCTATCCCACTCTCTAGATACCACTTAGCACTTAAAGGAATATTATTTAGGGTCCAGCCATGGAGAAGATTTTCGTCACTAGGATAAGATAAAGAATAAACACATTATAAAAAAATCACATTAGGATTTTCTTTTTAACCTGTTCCTTAAAACACTAGTGCTTAGGAAATCTAATGGAGGCAAAAGCAGTCAAGGGTAGTTTAGGGTTAGGGTTAGGGTTAGTGTTAGGGTTAGGGTACGGCTTAGGGTACGGGATAGGGTATGGGTGAGGATACGGCATAGGGTAGGGTTTAGGGTTAAGGTTAGTGTTAGGGTTAGGGTTAGGGTATGGCTTAGGGTACGGGTGAGGGTACTGTGTAGGTCATTGGTTAGGGTTAGGTTAAGGCTTAGGATACAGGTTATTGTATGGGTTAGGGTACGGCGCAGGGTATGGGTAAGGGTTAGGGATAGGGTGAGGGTTAGAGTTAGGGTACAGCTTAGGGTACGGGTTAGGGTACGGGTGAGGGTACGGCGTAGTGTATAGGTTAGGGTTAGGGTTAGGGTATGGATTAGGGTACGGGTTAGGTTACGGGTGAGGGTACGGGTGAGGGTACTGCGTAGGGTATTGGTTAGGGTTAGGGTACGGCTTACGATACGTGTTAGGGTACGGGTTAGGGTACGGCGTAGAGTGTGGGTTAGGGTTAGGGTTAGTGATAGGGTTAGGGTTACAGTACGTCTTAGGGTACGTGTTAGGGTACGGGTGAGGGTACGGCGTAGGTTATGGGTTAGGGTTAGGGTTAGGGTTAGGGTTAGGGTACGGCTTAGGATACGGGTTAGGGTACGGGTGAGGGTACGGCGTAGGTTATGGGTTAGGGATAGGGTTAGTGTTAGGGTTATGGTACGGCTTAGGTTATGGGATAGGGTACAGGTGAGGGTATGGCATAGGGTAGGGGTTAGGGTTAGGGTTAGTGTTAGGGTTAGGGTTAGGGTACGGCTTAGGGTACGGGTGAGGGTATGGGTGAGGATACTGCGTAGGGTATTGGTTAGGGTTAGGGTACGGCTTAGGATACGGGTTAGGGTACGTGTTAGGGTATGGCGTATGGTATGGGTTAGGGTTAGGGTTAGGGTTAGGGTTAGGGTTAGGGTACGGCTTAGGGTACGGGTTAGGGTACGGGTGAGGTTACGGCGTAGGGTATAGTTTAGAGTTAGGGTTAGGGTTAGGATACGGCTTAGGATACGGGTTAGGGTACGGGTGAGGGTATGGCGTAGCGTATGGTTTAGGGTTAGGGTTAGGGTTAGGGTACGGCTTAGGGTACGGGTTAGGGTACGGGTGAGGGTATGGCGTAGTGTATAGGTTAGGGTTAGGTTTAGGGTTAGGGTATGGCTTAGGGTACGGGTGAGGGTACGGGTGAGGGTACTGTGTAGGGTATTTGTTATGGTTAGGGTACGGCTTAGAATACGGGTTAGGGTTAGGGTTAGGGTTAGGGTTAGGGTACCGCTTAGGGTATTGGATAGGGTACGGCGTAGGGTAGCGGTTAGGGTTAGGGTTAGGGTTAGGGTTAGGGTACGGCTTAGGATACGGGTGAGGGTACTGGTGAGGGTACTGCGTAGGTTATTGGTTAGGGTTAGGGTACGGCTTAGGATACGGGTTAGGATATGGGTTAGGTTACGGTGTTGGTTATGGGTGAGGGTTAGGGTTAGGGTTAGGGTAAGGCTTTGGGTACGGGTGAGGGTACTGGTGAGGGTACGGCGTAGGGTAGAGGTTAGGGTTAGGTTTAGGGTTAGGGTACGGCTTAGGATACGGGTTAGGCTATGGGTGAGGGTACGGCGTAGCGTATGGGTTAGGGTTAGGGTTAGGGTTAGGGTTAGTTTTAGGGTTAGGGATTGGTTTAGGGTACGGGTTAGGATTAGCGTACGTGTTAGGGTTAGGGTTTGGGTTAGGGTTAGGGTACGCATTAGGGTTAAGGTGTGGGTTAGGGTTAGGGTACACGTTAGGATTAGGGTATTTATTAAACCTATCCCACTCTCTAGATACCACTTAGCACGAAAAGGAATATTATTTAGGGTACAGCCATGGAGAAGATTTTAGTCACTAGGATAAGATAAAGAATAAACACATTATAAAAAAATCACATTAGGATTTTCTTTTTAACCTGTTCCTTAAAACACTAGTGCTTAGAAAATCTAATGGAGGCAAAAGCAGTAAACGGTAGTTTAGGGTTAGAGTTAGGTTTAGGGTTAGTGTTAGGGTTAGGGTACGGCTTAGGGTATGGGATAGGGTATGGGTGAGGGTACGGCATAGGGTAGGGTTTAGGGTTAGGGTTAGTGTTAGGGTTAGGGTTAGGGTATGGCTTAGGGTACGGGTGAGGGTACTGTGTAGGTCATTGGTTAGGGTTAGGTTAAGGCTTAGGATACAGGTTATTGTATGGGTTAGGGTACGGCGCAGGGTATGTTTAAGGATTAGGGTTAGGGTTAGGGTTAGAGTTAGGGTACGGCTTAGGGTACGGGTTAGGGTACGGGTGAGGGTACGGCGTAGTGTATAGGTTAGGGTTAGGGTTAGGGTACGACTTAGGGTACGGGTTAGGTTACGGGTGAGGGTACGGCGTAGGGTATGGGTTAGGGTTAGGGTTAGGGTTAGTGTTAGTGTTAGGGTTAGGGTACGTCTTAGCCTATGGGATAGGGTACGGGTGAGGGTACAGCGTAGGGTAGAGGTTAGGGTTAGAGTTAGGGTTAGGGTTGGGTTTAGGGTACGGCTTAGGGTACGGGTGAGGGTACGGGTGAGGGTACTGCGTAGGGTATTGGTTAGGGTTAGGATATGGCTTAGGATACGGGTTAGGGTACGGGTTAGGGTATGGCGTAGGGTATGGGTTAGGGTTAGGGTTAGGGTTAGGGTTAGGGTTAGGGTACGGCTTAGGATACGGGTTAGGGTACGGGTGAGGGTACGGCGTAGCGTATGGGTTAGGGTTAGGGTTAGGGTACGTCTTAGGGTATGGGTTAGGGTACGGGTGAGGGTACGGCGTAGGGTAAGGGTTAGGGTTAGGGTTAGGGTTAGGGTTAGTTTTAGGGTTAGGGATTGCTTTAGTGTACGGGTTAGGATTAGCGTACGTGTTAGGGTTAGGTTTTGGGTTAGGGTTAGGGTACGCGTTAGGATTAGGGTATGGGTTAGGGTTAGGGTACACGTTAGGATTAGGGTATTTATTAAACCTATCCCACTCTCTAGATACCACTTAGCACGTAAAGGAATATTATTAGGGATCCAGCCATGGAGAAGATTTTAGTCACTAGGATAAGATAAAGAATAAACACATTATAAAAAAATCACATTAGGATTTTCTTTTTAACCTGTTCCTTAAAACACTAGTGCTTAGGAAATCTAATAGAGGCAAAAGCAATCAAGGGTAGTTTAGGGTTAGGGTTAGGGTTAGGGTTAGCGTTAGGGTTAGGGTACGGCTTAGGGTATGGGATAGGGTACGGGTGAGGGTACGGCGTAGGGTAGGGGTTAGGGTTAGGGTTAGGGTATGGCTTAGAGTACGGGTGAGGGTACGGGTGACGGTACTGAGTAGCGTATTGGTTAGGGTTAGTGTACGGCTTAGGATACGTGTTAGGGTACGGGTTAGGGTACGGCGTAGAGTGTGGGTTAGGGTTAGTGTTAGGGTTAGGGTTACGGTACGTCTTAGGGTACGTGTTAGGGTACGGGTGACGGTACGGCGTAGGTTATGGGTTAGGGTTAGGGTTAGTGTTAGGGTTATGGTACGGCTTAGGTTATGGGATAGGGTACAGGTGAGGGTATGGCATAGGGTAGGGGTTAGGTTTAGAGTTAGGGTTAGGGTTTGGGTTAGGGTACGGCTTAGGGTACGGGTGAGGGTACGGGTGAGGGTACTGCGTAGGGTATTGGTTAGGGTTAGGATACGGCTTAGGATACGGGTTAGGGTACGTGTTAGGGTATGGCGTACGGTATGGGTTAGGGTTAGGGTTAGGGTTAGGGTCAGGGTTAGGGTTAGGGTACGGCTTAGGGTACGGGTTAGGGTACGGGTGAGGTTACGGCATAGGGTATAGTTTAGGGTTAGGGTTAGGGTACGGCTTAGGATACGGGTTACGGTATGGGTGAGGGTACGGCGTAGCGTATGGTTTAGGGTTAGGGTTAGGGTTAGGGTACGGCTTAGGGTACGGGTTAGGGTACGGGTGACGGTACGGTGTAGGTTATGGGTTAGGGTTAGGGTTAGGGGTAGGGTTAGTTTTAGGGTTAGGGATTGGTTTAGGGTATGGGTTAGGATTAGCATACTTGTTCGGGTTAGGGTTTTGGTTAGGGTTAGGGTACGCGTTAGGGTTAGGGTATGGGTTAGGTTTAGGGTACACTTTAGGATTAGGGTATTTATTAAACCTATCCCACTCTCTAGATACCACTTAGCACGTAAAGGAATATTATTTGGGGTTCAGCCATGGAGAAGATTTTAGTCACTAGGATAAGATAAAGAATAAACACATTATAAAAAAATCACATAAGGTTTTCTTTTTAACCTGTTCCTTAAAACACTAGTGTTTAGGAAACCTAATGGAGGCAAAAGCAGTAAAGGGTAGTTTAGGGTTAGGGTTAGGGTTAGGGTTAGGGTAGGGCTTAGGATACGGGTGAGGGTACTGGTGAGGGTACTGCGTAGGTTATTGGTTAGGGTTAGGGTACGGCTTAGGATACGGGTTAGGATATGGGTTAGGTTACGGCGTTGGGTATGGGTGAGGGTTAGGGTTAGAGTTAGGCTAAGGCTTTGGGTACGGGTTAGGGTACGGGTGAGGGTACGGCGTAGGGTAGAGGTTAGGGTTAGGTTTAAGTTTAGGGTACGGCTTAGGATACGGGTTAGGGTATGGGTGAGGGTACGGCGTAGCGTATGGGTTAGGGTTAGGGTTAGGGTTAGGGTTAGTTTTAGGGTTAGGGATTGGTTTAGGGTACGGGTTAGGATTAGCGTACGTGTTAGGGTTAGGGTTTGGGTTAGGGTTAGGGTACGCATTAGGGTTAGGGTGTGGGCTAGGGTTAGGGTACACGTTAGGATTAGGGTATTTATTAAACCTATCCCACTCTCTAGATACCACTTAGCACGTCAAGGAATATTATTTAGGGTCCAGCCATGGAGAAGATTTTCGTCACTAGGATAAGATAAAGAATAAACACATTATAAAAAAATCACATTAGGATTTTCTTTTTAACCTGTTCCTTAAAACACTAGTGCTTAGGAAATCTAATGGAGGCAAAAGCAGTCAAGGGTAGTTTAGGGTTAGGGTTAGGGTTAGGGTTAGTGTTAGGGTTAGGGTACGGCTTAGGGTATGGGATAGGGTATGGGTGAGGGTACGGCATAGGGTAGTGTTTAGGGTTAGGGTTAGTGTTAGGGTTAGGGTTAGGGTATGGCTTAAGGTACGGGTGAGGGTACTGTGTAGGTCATTGGATAGGGTTAGGTTAAGTCTTAGGATACAGGTTATTGTATGGGTTAGGGTACGGCGCAGGGTATGGGTAAGGGTTAGGGTTAGGGTTAGGGTTAGAGTTAGGGTACGGCTTAGGGTATGGGTTAGGGTACGGGTGAGGGTACGGCGTAGTGTATAGGTTAGGGTTAGGGTTAGGGTACGGCTTAGGGTACGGGTTAGGTTACGGGTGAGGGTACGGCGTAGGGTATGGGTTAGGGTTAGGGTTAGGGTTAGTGTTACTGTTAGGGTTAGGGTACGGCTTAGCGTATGGGATAGGATACGGGTGAGGGTACGGCGTAGGGTAGGGTTTAGGGTTAGAGTTAGGGTTAGGGTTGGGGTTAGGGTAAGGCTTAGGGTACGGGTGAGGGTACGGGTGAGGGTACTGCGTAGGGTATTGGTTAGGGTTAGGATACGGCTTAGGATACGGGTTAGGGTACGGGTTAGGGTATGGCGTAGGGTATGGGTTAGGGTTAGGGTTAGGGTTAGGGTTAGGGTACGGCTTAGGATACGGGTTAGGGTACGGGTGAGGGTACGGCGTAGCGTATGGGTTAGGGTTAGGGTTAGGGTACGTCTTAGGGTACGGGTTAGGGTACGGGTGAGGGTACGGCGTAGGGTAAGGGTTAGGGTTAGGGTTAGGGTTAGGGTTAGTTTTAGGGTTAGGGATTGGTTTAGGGTACGGGTTAGGATTAGCCTACGTGTTAGGGTTAGGTTTTGGGTTAGGGTTAGGGTACGCGTTAGGGTTTGGGTATGGGTTAGGGTTAGGGTACACGTTAGGATTAGGGTATTTATTAAACCTATCCCACTCTCTAGATACCACTTAGCACGTAAAGGGATATTATTAGGGATCCAGCCATGGAGAAGATTTTCGTCACTAGGATAAGATAAAGAATAAACACATTATAAAAAAATCACATTAGGATTTTCTTTTTAACCTGTTCCTTAAAACACTAGTGCTTAGGAAATCTAATAGAGGCAAAAGCAATCAAGGGTAGTTTAGGGTTAGGGTTAGGGTTAGGGTTAGTGTTAGGGTTAGGGTACGGCTTAGGGTATGGGATAGGGTACGGGTGAGGGTACGGCGTAGGGTAGGGGTTAGGGTTAGGGTTAGGGTTAGGGTTAGGGTATGGCTTAGGGTACGGGTGAGGTTACGGGTGAGGGTACTGCGTAGGGTATTGGTTAGTTTTAGGGTACGGCTTAGGATACGTTTTAGGGTACGGGTTAGGGTACGGCGTACAGTGTGGGTTATGGTTAGGGTTAGTGTTAGGGTTAGGGTTACGGTACGTCTTAGGGTACGTGTTAGGGTACGGGTGAGGGTACGGCGCAGGTTATGGGTTAGGGTTAGGGTTAGGGTTAGGGTTACGGTACGGCTTAGGATACGGGTTAGGGTACGGGTGAGGGTACGGCGTAGGTTATGGGTTACGGTTAGGGTTAGTGTTAGGGTTATGGTGCGGCTTAGGTTATGGGATAGGGTACAGGTGAGGGTATGGCATAGGGTAGGGGTTAGGGTTAGGGTTAGGGTTAGGGTTAGGGTACGGCTTAGGGTACGGGTGAGGGTATGGGTGAGGATACTTAGTAGGGTATTGGTTAGGGTTAGGGTACGGCTTAGGATACGGGTTAGGGTACGTGTTAGGTTATGGCGTACGGTATGGGTTAGGGTTAGGGTTAGGGTTAGGGTTAGGGTACGGCTTAGGGTACGGGTTAGGGTACGGGTGAGGTTACGGCGTAGGGTATAGTTTAGAGTTAGGGTTAGGGTTAGGGTACGGCTTAGGATACGGGTTAGGGTACGGGTGAGGGTACGGCGTAGCGTATGGTTTAGGGTTAGGGTTAGGGTTAGGGTACGGCTTAGGGTACGGGTTAGGGTACGGATGAGGGTACGGCGTAGGTTATGGGTTAGGGTTAGGGTTAGGGTTAGGGTTAGTTTTAGGGTTAGGGATTGTTTTAGGGTACGGGTTAGGATTAGCATACGTGTTCGGGTTAGGGTTTTGGTTAGGGTTAGGGTACGCGTTAGGGTTAGGGTATGGGTTAGGTTTAGGGTACACTTTAGGATTAGGGTATTTATTAAACCTATCCCACTTTCTAGATACCACTTAGCACGTAAAGGAATATTATTTGGGGTTCAGCCATGGACAAGATTTTATTCACTAGGATAAGATAAAGAATAAACACATTATAAAAAAATCACATAAGGTTTTCTTTTTAACCTGTTCCTTTAAACAATAGTGTTTAGGAAATCTAATGGAGGCAAAAGCAGTAAAGGGTAGTTTAGGGTTAGGGTTAGGGTTAGGGTTAGGGTAGGGCTTAGGATACGGGTGAGGGTACTGGTGAGGGTACTGCGTAGGTTATTGGTTAGGGTTAGGGTACGGCTTAGGATACGGGTTAGGATATGGGTTAGGTTACGGCGTTGGGTATGGGTGAGGGTTAGGGTTAGGGTTAGGGTAAGGCTTTGGGTACGGGTTAGGGTACGGGTGAGGGTACGGCATAGGGTAGAGGTTAGGGTTAGTTTTAGGGTTAGGGTACGGCTTAGGATACGGGTTAGGGTATGGGTGAGGGTACTGCGTAGCGTATGGGTTAGGGTTAGGGTTAGGGTTAGTTTTAGGGTTAGGGCTTGGTTTAGGGTACAGGTTAGGATTAGCGTACGTGTTAGGGTTAGGGTTTGGGTTAGGGTTAGGGTACGCATTAGGGTTAGGGTATGGGTTAGGGTTAGGGTACACGTTAGGATTAGGGTATTTATTAAACCTGTCCCACTCTCTAGATACCACTTAGCACGTAAAGGAATATTATTTAGGGTCCAGCCATGGAGAATATTTTCGTCACTAGGATAAGATAAAGAATAAACACATTATAAAAAAATCACATTAGGATTTTCTTTTTAACCTGTTCCTTAAAACACTCGTGCTTAGGAAATCTAATGGAGGCAAAAGCAGTCAAGGGTAGTTTAGGGTTAGGGTTAGGGTTAGGGTTAGTGTTAGGGTTAGGGTACGGCTTAGGGTATGGGATAGGGTATGGGTGAGGGTACGGCATAGGGTAGGGTTTAGGGTTAGGGTTAGTGTTAGGGTTAGGGTTAGGGTATGGCTTAGGGTACGGGTGAGGGTACTGTGTAGGTCATTGGTTAGGGTTAGGTTAAGGCTTAGGATACAGGTTATTGTATGGGTTAGGGTACGGGGCAGAGTATGGGTAAGGGTTAGGTTTAGGGTTAGAGTTAGGGTACGGCTTAGGGTACGGGTTAGGGTACGGCTTAGGGTACGGGTTAGGTTACGGGTGAGGGTACGGCGTAGGGTATGGGGTAGGGTTAGGGTTAGGGTTAGGGTTAGTGTTAGTGTTAGGGTTAGGGTACGGCTTAGCGTATGGGATAGGGTACGGGTGAGGGTACGGCATAGGGTAGGGGTTAGGGTTAGAGTTAGGGTTAGGGTTGGGGTTAGGGTACGGCTTAGGGTACGGGTGAGGGTACGGGTGAGGGTACTGCGTAGGTTATTGGTTAGGGTTAGGATACGGCTTAGGATACGGGTTAGGGTACGGGTTAGGGTATGGCGTAGGGTATGGGTTAGGGTTAGGGTTAGGGTTAGGGTTAGGTTTAGGGTACGGCTTAGGATACGGGTTAGGTTACGGGTGAGGGTACGGCGTAGCGTATGAGTTAGGGTTAGGGTTAGGGTTAGTTTTAGGGTTAGGGATTGGTTTAGGGTACGGGTTAGGATTAGCGTACGTGTTAAAATTAGGTTTTGGGTTAGGGTTAGGGTACGCGTTAGGGTTAGGGTATAGGTTAGTGTTAGGGTACACGTTAGGATTAGGGTATTTATTAAACCTATCCCACTCTCTAGATACCACTTAGCACGGAAAGGACTGTTATTAGGGATCCAGCCATGGAGAAGATTTTAGTCACTAGGATAAGATAAAGAATAAACACATTATAAAAAAATCACATTAGGATTTTCTTTTTAACCTGTTCCTTAAAACACTAGTGCTTAGGAAATCTAATAGAGGCAAAAGCAATCAAGGGTAGTTTAGGGTTAGGGTTAGGGTTAGGGTTAGTGTTAGGGTTAGGGTACGGCTTAGGGTATGGGATAGGGTACGGGTGAGGGTACGGCGTAGGGTAGGGGTTAGGGTTAGGGTTAGGGTTAGGTTTAGGGTATGGCTTAGTGTACGAGTGAGTGTACGGGTGAGGGTACTGCGTAGGGTATTGGTTAGGGTTAGGGTATGGCTTAGGATACGTGTTAGGGTACGGGTTAGGGTACGGCGTAGAGTGTGGGTTAGGGTTAGGGTTAGTGTTAGGGTTAGGGTTACGGTACGTCTTAGGGTACGTGTTAGGGTACGGGTGAGGGTACGGCGTAGGTTATGGGTTAGGGTTAGGGTTAGGGTTAGGGTTAGGGTACGGCTTAGGGTACGGGTGAGGGTATGGGTGAGGATACTGCGTAGGGTATTGGTTAGGGTTACGGTACGTCTTAGGATACGGGTTAGGGTACGGGTGAGGGTACGGCGTAAGTTATGGGTTAGGGTTAGGGTTAGTGTTAGGGTTATGGTACGGCTTAGGTT
The DNA here is from genome assembly GCF_028564815.1 of Eubalaena glacialis. Lineage (NCBI taxonomy): Eukaryota > Metazoa > Chordata > Mammalia > Artiodactyla > Balaenidae > Eubalaena > Eubalaena glacialis. The sequence goes on from NW_026871216.1 coordinate 576,021, forward strand.
ATGGGATAGGGTACAGGTGAGGGTATGGCATAGGGTAGGGTTTAGGGTTAGGGTTAGGGTTAGGGTTAGGGTTAGGGTACGGCTTAGGGTACGGGTGAGGGTATGGGTGAGGATACTGCATAGGGTATTGGTTAGGGTTAGGGTACGGCTTAGGATACGGGTTAGGGTACGTGTTAGGGTATGGTGTACGGTATGGGTTAGGGTTAGGGTTAGGGTTAGGGTTAAGGTTAGGGTTAGGGTACGGCTTAGGGTACGGGTTAGGGTATGGGTGAGGTTACGGCGTAGGGTATAGTTTAGGGTTAGGGTTAGGGTTAGGGTACGGCTTAGGATACGGGTTAGGGTACGGGTGAGGGTACGGCGTAGCGTATGGTTTAGGGTTAGGGTTAGGGTTAGGGTACGGCTTAGGGTACGGGTTAGGGTACGGGTGAGGGTACGGTGTAGGTTATGGGTTAGGGTTAGGTTAGGGTTAGGGTTAGTTTTAGGGTTAGGGATTGGTTTAGGGTACGGGTTAGGATTAGCATACGTGTTCGGGTTAGGCTTTTGGTTAGGGTTAGGGTACGCTTTACAGTTAGGGTATGGGATAGGTTTAGGGTACACTTTAGGATTAGGGCATTTATTAAACCTATCCCACTCTCTAGATACCACTTAGCACGTAAAGGAATATTATTTGGGGTTCAGCCATGGAGAAGATTTTAGTCACTAGGATAAGATAAAGAATAAACACATTATAAAAAAATCACATAAGGTTTTCTTTTTAACCTGTTCCTTAAAACACTAGTGTTTAGGAAATCTAATGGAGGCAAAAGCAGTAAAGGGTAGTTTAGGGTTAGGGTTAGGGTTAGGGTTAGGGTAGGGCTTAGGATACGGGTGAGGGTACTGGTGAGGCTACTGCGTAGGTTATTGGTTAGGGTTAGGGTACGGCTTAGGATACGGGTTAGGATATGGGTTAGGTTACGGCGTTGGGTATGGGTGAGGGTTAGGGTTAAGGTTAGGGTAAGGCTTTGGGTACGGGTTAGGGTACGGGTGAGGTTACGGCGTAGGGTAGAGGTTAGGGTTAGGTTTAGGATTAGGGTACGGTTTAGGATACGGGTTAGGGTATGGGTGAGGGTACGGCGTAGCGTATGGGTTAGGGTTAGGGTTAGGTTTAGGGTTAGTTTTAGGGTTAGGGATTGGTTTAGGGTAAGGGTTTGGATTAGCGTACGTGTTAGGGTTAGGGTTTGGGTTAGGGTTAGGGTACGCATTAGGGTTAGGGTGTGGGTTAGGGTTAGGGTACACGTTAGGATTAGGGTATTTATTAAACCTATCCCACTCTCTAGATACCACTTAGCACGTAAAGGAATATTATTTAGGGTCCAGCCATGGAGAAGATTTTAGGCACTAGGATAAGATAAAGAATAAACACATTATAAAAAAATCACATTAGGATTTTCTTTTTAACCTGTTCCTTAAAACACTAGTGCTTAGGAAATCCAATGGAGGCAAAAGCAGTCAAGGGTAGTTTAGGGTTAGGGTTAGGGTTAGGGTTAGTGTTAGGGTTAGGGTACGGCTTAGGGTATGGGATAGGGTATGGGTGAGGGTACGGCATAGGGTAGGGTTTAGGGTTAGGGTTAGTGTTAGGGTTAGGGTTAGGGTATGGCTTAGGGTACGGGTGAGGGTACTGTGTAGGTCATTGGTTAGGGTTAGGTTAAGGCTTAGGATACAGGTTATTGTATGGGTTAGGGTACGGCGCAGGGTATGGGTAAGGGTTAGGGTTAGGTTTAGGGTTAGATTTAGGGTACGGCTTAGGGTACGGGTTAGGGTACGGGTGAGGGTACGGCGTACTGTATACGTTAGGGTTAGGGTTAGGGTACGGCTTAGGGTACGGGTTAGGTTATGGGTGAGGGTACGGTGTAGGGTATGGGTTGGGGTTAGGGTTAGGTTACGTCTTAGGGTACGGGTTAGGGTACGGGTGAGGGTACGGCGTAGGGTAAGGGTTAGGGTTAGGGTTAGGGTTAGGGTTAGTGTTAGGGTTAGGGTACGGCTTAGGGTATGGGATAGGGTACGGGTGAGGGTACGGCGTAGGGTAGGGGTTAGGGTTAGGGTTAGGGTTAGGGTTAGGGTATGGCTTAGGGTACGGGTGAGGGTACGGGTGAGGGTACTGCGTAGGGTATTGGTTAGGGTTAGGGTACGGCTTAGGATACGTGTTAGGGTACGGGTTAGGGTACGGCGTAGATTGTGGGTTAGGGTTAGGGTTAGTGTTAGGGTTAGGGTTACGGTACGTCTTATGGTACGTGTTAGGGTACGGGTGAGGGTACGGCGTAGGTTATGGGTTAGGGTTAGGGTTAGGGTTAGGGTTAGGGTACGGCTTAGGATACGGGTTAGGGTACGGGTTTGGGTACGGCGTTGGTTATGGGTTAGGGTTAGGGTTAGTGTTAGGGTTATGGTACGGCTTAGGTTATGGGATAGGGTACAGGTGAGGGTATGGCATAGGGTAGGGGTTAGGGTTAGGGTTAGGGTTAGGGTTAGGGTTAGGGTACGGCTTAGGGTACGGGTTAGGGTATGGGTGAGGATACTGCGTAGGTTATTGGTTAGGGTTAGGGTACGGCTTAGGATACGGGTTAGGGTACGTGTTAGGGTATGGCATACGGTATGGGTTAGGGTTAGGGTTAGGGTTAGGGTTAGGGTACGGCTTAGGGTACGGGTTAGGGTACGGGTGAGGTTACGGCGTAGGGTATAGTTTAGAGTTAGGGTTAGGGTTAGGGTACGGCTTAGGATACGGGTTAGGGTACGGGTGAGGGTACGGCGCAGCGTATGGTTTAGGGTTAGGGTTAGGGTTAGGGTACGGCTTAGGGTACGGGTTAGGGTACGGGTGAGGGTACGTCGTAGGTTATGGGTTAGGGTTAGGGTTAGGGTTAGGGTTAGTTTTAGGGTTGGGGATTGGTTTAGGGTACGGGTTAGGATTAGCATACTTGTTCGGGTTAGGGTTTTGGTTAGGGTTAGGGTACGCGTTAGGGTTAGGGTATGGGTTAGGGTTAGGGTATGGGTTAGGTTTAGGGTACACTTTAGGATTAGGGTATTTATTAAACCTATCCCACTCTCTAGATACCACTTAGCACGTAAAGGAATATTATTTGGGGTTCAGCCATGGAGAAGATTTTAGTCACTAGGATAAGATAAAGAATAAACACATTATAAAAAAATCTCATAAGGTTTTCTTTTTAACCTGTTCCTTAAAACACTAGTGTTTAGGAAATCTAATGGAGGCAAAAGCAGTAAAGGGTAGTTTAGGGTTAGGGTTAGGGTTAGGGTTAGGGTAGGGCTTAGGATACGGGTGAGGGTACTGGTGAGGGTACTGCGTAGGTTATTGGTTAGGGTTAGGGTACGGCTTAGGATACGGGTTAAGATATGGTTTAGGTTACGGCGTTGGGTATGGGTGAGGGTTAGGGTTAGGGTTAGGGTAAGGCTTTGGGTACGGGTTAGGGTACGGGTGAGGGTACGGCGTAGGGTAGAGGTTAGGGTTAGGTTTAGGGTTAGGGTACGGCTTAGGATACGGGTTAGGGTATGGGTGAGGGTACGGCGTAGCGTATGGGTTAGGGTTAGGGTTAGGGTTAGGGTTAGTTTTAGGGTAAGGGATTGGTTTAGGGTACGGGTTAGGATTAGCGTACGTGTTACGGTTAGGGTTTGGGTTAGGGTTAGGGTACGCATTAGGGTTAGGGTGTGGGTTAGGGTTAGGGTTAGTGTAAGGGTTAGGGTACGGCTTAGGGTATGGGATAGGGTATGGGTGAGGGTACGGCATAGGGTAGGGTTTAGGGTTAGGGTTAGTGTTAGGGTTAGGGTTAGGGTATGGCTTAAGGTACGGGTGAGGGTACTGTGTAGGTCATTGGATAGGGTTAGGTTAAGGCTTAGGATACAGGTTACTGTATGGGTTATGGTACGGCACAGGGTATGGGTAAGGGTTAGGGTTAGGGTTAGGGTTAGAGTTAGGGTACGGCTTAGGGTACGGGTTAGGGTACGGGTGAGGGTACGGCGTAGTGTATAGGTTAGGGTTAGGGTTAGGGTACGGCTTAGGGTACGGGTTAGGTTACGGGTGAGGGTACGGCGTAGGGTATGGGTTAGGGTTAGGGTTAGGGTTAGTGTTACTGTTAGGGTTAGGGTACGGCTTAGCGTATGGGATAGGGTACGGGTGAGGGTACGGCGTAGGGTAGGGGTTAGGGTTAGAGTTAGGGTTAGGGTTGGGGTTAGGGTACGGCTTAGGGTACGGGTGAGGGTACTGGTGAGGGTACTGCGTAGGGTATTGGTTAGGGTTAGGATACGGCTTAGGATACGGGTTAGGGTACGGGTTAGGGTATGGCGTAGGGTATGGGTTAGGGTTAGGGTTAGGGTTAGGGTTAGGGTTAGGGTACGGCTTAGAATACGGGTTAGGGTACGGGTGAGGGTACGGCGTAGCGTATGGGTTAGGGTTAGGGTTAGGGTACGTCTTAGGGTACGGGTTAGGGTACGGGTGAGGGTACGGCGTAGGGTAAGGGTTAGGGTTAGGGTTAGGGTTAGGGTTAGTTTTAGGGTTAGGGATTGGTTTAGGGTACGGGTTAGGATTAGCGTACGTGTTAGGGTTAGGTTTTGGGTTAGGGTTAGGGTACGCATTAGGGTTAGGGTATGGGTTAGGGTTAGGGTACACGTTAGGATTAGGGTATTTATTAAACCTATCCCACTCTCTAGATACCACTTAGCACGTAAAGGAATATTATTTAGGGTCCAGCCATGGAGAAGATTTTCGTCACTAGGATAAGATAAAGAATAAACACATTATAAAAAAATCACATTAGGATTTTCTTTTTAACCTGTTCCTTAAAACACTAGTGCTTAGGAAATCTAATGGAGGCAAAAGCAGTCAAGGGAAGTTTAGAGTTAGGGTTAGGGTTAGGGTTAGTGTTAGGGTTAGGGTACGGCTTAGGGTATGGGATAGGGTATGGGTGAGGGTACGGCATAGGGTAGGGTTTAGGGTTAGGGTTAGTGTTAGGGTTAGGGTTAGGGTATGGCTTAGGGTACGGGTGAGGGTACTGTGTAGGTCATTGGTTAGGGTTAGGCTAAGGCTTAGGATACAGGTTACTGTATGGGTTATGGTACGGCGCAGGGTATGGGTAAGGGTTAGGGTTAGGGTTAGGGTTAGAGTTAGGGTACGGCTTAGGGTACGGGTTAGGGTACGGGTGAGGGTACGGCGTAGTGTATAGGTTAGGGTTAGGGTTAGGGTACGGCTTAGGGTACGGGTTAGGTTACGGGTGAGGGTACGGCGTAGGGTATGGGTTAGGGTTAGGGTTAGGGTTAGTGTTACTGTTAGGGTTAGGGTACGGCTTAGCGTATGGGATAGGGTACGGGTGAGGGTACGGCGTAGGGTAGGGGTTAGGGTTAGAGTTAGGGTTAGGGTTGGGGTTAGGGTACGGCTTAGGGTACGGGTGAGGGTACGGGTGAGGGTACTGCGTAGGGTATTGGTTAGGGTTAGGATACGGCTTAGGATACGGGTTAGGGTACGGGTTAGGGTATGGCGTAGGGTATGGGTTAGGGTTAGGGTTAGGGTTAGGGTTAGGGTTAGGGTACGGCTTAGAATACGGGTTAGGGTACGGGTGAGGGTACGGCGTAGCGTATGGGTTAGGGTTAGAGTTAGGGTACGTCTTAGGGTACGGGTTAGGGTACGGGTGAGGGTACGGCGTAGGGTAAGGGTTAGGGTTAGGGTTAGGGTTAGGGTTAGTTTTAGGGTTAGGGATTGGTTTAGGGTACGGGTTAGGATTAGCGTACGTGTTAGGGTTAGGTTTTGGGTTAGGGTTAGGGTACGCATTAGGGTTAGGGTATGGGTTAGGGTTAGGGTACACGTTAGGATTAGGGTATTTATTAAACCTATCCCACTCTCTAGATACCACTTAGCACGTAAAGGAATATTATTTAGGGTCCAGCCATGGAGAAGATTTTCGTCACTAGGATAAGATAAAGAATAAACACATTATAAAAAAATCACATTAGGATTTTCTTTTTAACCTGTTCCTTAAAACACTAGTGCTTAGGAAATCTAATGGAGGCAAAAGCAGTCAAGGGAAGTTTAGAGTTAGGGTTAGGGTTAGGGTTAGTGTTAGGGTTAGGGTACGGCTTAGGGTATGGGATAGGGTATGGGTGAGGGTACGGCATAGGGTAGGGTTTAGGGTTAGGGTTAGTGTTAGGGTTAGGGTTAGGGTATGGCTTAGGGTACAGGTGAGGGTACTGTGTAGGTCATTGGTTAGGGTTAGGCTAAGGCTTAGGATACAGGTTATTGTATTGGTTAGGGTACGGCGCAGGGTATGGGTAAGGGTTAGCGTTAGGGTTAGGGTTAGAGTTAGGGTACGGCTTAGGGAACGGGTTAGGGAACGGGTGAGGGTACGGCGTAGTGTATAGGTTAGGGTTAGGGTTAGGGTACGGCTTAGGGTACGGATTAGGTTATGGGCGAGGGTACGGCGTAGGGTATGGGTTAGGGTTAGGGTTAGGGTTAATGTTACTGTTAGGGTTAGGGTACGGCTTAGCGTATGGGATAGGGTACGGGTGAGGGTACGGCGTAGGGTAGGGGTTAGGGTTAGGGTTAGGGTTAGGGTTAGGGTATGGCTTAGGGTACGGGTGAGGGTACGGGTGAGGGTACTGCGTAGGGTATTGGTTAGGGTTAGGGTACGGCTTAGGATACGTGTTAGGGTACGGGTTAGGGTACGGCGTAGAGTGTGGGTTAGGGTTAGGGTTAGTGTTAGGGTTAGGGTACGGCTTAGGATACGGGTTAGGGTACGGGTGAGGGTACGGCGTAGGTTATGGGTTAGGGTTAGGGTTAGTGTTAGGGTTATGGTACGGCTTATGTTATGGTATAGGGTACAGGTGAGGGTATGGCATAGGGTAGGGGTTAGGGTTAGGGTTAGGGTTAGGGTTAGGGTTAGGGTACGGCTTAGGGTACGGGTGAGGGTATGGGTGAGGATACTGCGTAGGGTATTGGATAGGGTTAGGGTACGGCTTAGGATACGGGTTAGGGTACGTGTTAGGGTATGGCGTACGGTATGGGTTAGGGTTAGGGTTAGGGTTAGGGTTAGGGTTAGGGTACGGCTTAGGGTACGGGTTAGGGTACGGGTGAGGTTATGGCGTAGGGTATAGTTTAGGGTTAGGGTTAGGGTTAGGGTACGGCTTAGGATACGGGTTAGGGTACGGGTGAGGGTACGGCGTAGCGTATGGTTTAGGGTTAGGGTTAGGGTTAGGGTACGGCTTAGGGTACGGGTTAGGGTACGGGTGAGGGTATGGTGTAGTGTATAGGTTAGGGTTAGGGTTAGGGTTAGGGTATGGCTTAGGGTACGGGTGAGGGTACGGGTGAGGGTACTGTGTAGGGTATTGGTTATGGTTAGGGTACGGCTTAGAATACGGGTTAGGGTACGGGTTAGGGTACGGCGTAGGGTATGTGTTAGGGTTAGGGTTAGGGTTAGGGTTAGGGTTAGGGTACGGCTTAGGGTACGGGTTAGGGTACGGGTGAGGGTACGGCGTAGTGTATAGGTTAGGGTTAGGGTTAGGGTTAGGGTACGGCTTAGGGTTCGGTTTAGGGTACGGGTGAGGGTACGGGTGAGGGTAATGCGTAGGGTATTGGTTAGGGTTAGGATATGGCTTAGGATACGGGTTAGGGTACGGGTTAGGGTATGGCGTAGGGTATGGGTTAGGGTTAGGGTTAGGGTTAGGGTTAGGGTTAGGGTACGGCTTAGGATACGGGTTAGGGTACGGGTGAGGGTACGGCGTAGCGTATGGGTTAGGGTTAGGGTTAGGGTACGTCTTAGGCTACGGGTTAGGGTACGGGTGAGGGTACGGCGTAGGGTAAGGGTTAGGGTTAGGGTTAGGGTTAGGGTTAGTTTTAGGGTTAGGGATTGGTTTAGGGTACGGGTTAGGATTAGCGTACGTGTTAGGGTTAGGTTTTGGGTTAGGGTTAGGGTACGCGTTAGGGTTAGGGTATGGGTTAGGGTTAGGGTACACGTTAGGATTAGGGTATTTATTAAACCTATCCCACTCTCTAGATATCACTTAGCACGTAAAGGAATATTATTAGGGATCCAGCCATGGAGAAGATTTTAGTCACTAGGATAAGATAAAGAATAAACACATTATAAATAAATCACATTAGGATTTTCTTTTTAACCTGTTCCTTAAAACACTAGTGCTTAGGAAAACTAATAGAGGCAAAAGCAATCAAGGGTAGTTTAGGGTTAGGCTTAGGGTTAGGGTTAGTGTTAGGGTTAGGGTACGGCTTAGGGTATGGGATAGGGTACGGGTGAGGGTACGGCGTAGGGTAGGGGTTAGGGTTAGGGTTAGGGTTATGGTTAGGGTATGGCTTAGGGTACGGGTGAGGGTACTGCGTAGGGTATTGGTTAGGGTTAGGGTACGGCTTAGGATACGTGTTAGGGTACGGGTTAGTGTACGGCGTAGAGTGTGGGTTAGGGTTAGGGTTAGTGTTAGGGTTAGGGTTACGGTACGTCTTAGGGTACGTGTTAGGGTACGGGTGATCGTACGGCGTAGGTTATGGGTTAGGGTTAGGGTTAGGGTTAGGGTTAGGGTACGGCTTAGGATACGGGTTAGGGTATGGGTGAGGGTACGGCGTAGGTTATGGGTTAGGGTTAGGGTTAGTGTTAGGGTTATGGTACGGCTTAGGTTATGGGATAGGGTACAGGTGAGGGTATGGCATAGGGTAGGGGTTAGAGTTAGGTTTAGGGTTAGGGTTAGGGTTAGGGTACGCCTTAGGGTACGGGTGAGGGTATGGGTGAGGATACTGCGTAGGGTATTGGTTAGGGTTAGGGTACGGCTTAGGATACGGGTTAGGGTACGTGTTAGGGTATGGCGTACGGTATGGGTTAGGGTTAGGGTTAGGGTTAGGGTTAGGGTTAGGGTTAGGGTACGGCTTAGGGTATGGGTTAGGGTACGGGTGAGGTTACGGCGTAAGGTATAGTTTAGGGTTAGGGTTAGGGTTAGGGTACGGCTTAGGGTACGGGTTAGGGTACGGGTGAGGGTATGGCGTAGTGCATAGGTTAGGGTTAGGGTTAGGGTTAGGGTATGGCTTAGGGTACGGGTGAGGGTACGGGTGAGGGTACTGTGTTGGGTATTGGTTATGGTTAGGGTACGGCTTAGAATACAGGTTAGGGTACGGTTTAGGGTACGGCGTAGGGTATGGGTTAGGGTTAGGGTTAGGGTTAGGGTTAGGGTACGGCTTAGGGTACGGGTTAGGGTACGGTTGAGGGTACGGCGTAGTGTAGAGGTTAGGGTTAGGGTTAGGGTTAGGGTACGGCTTAGGGTATGGGATAGGGTACGGGTGAGGGTACGGCGTAGGGTAGGGGTTAGGTTTAGGGTTAGGGTTAGTGTTAGGGTTAGGGTACGGCTTAGGGTATGGGATAGGTTACGGGTGAGGGTACGGCGTAGTGTAGGGGTTAGGGTTAGTTTTAGGGTTAGTGTTAGGTTTAGGGTACCGCTTAGGGTATGGGATAGGGTATGGCGTAGGGTAGCGGTTAGGGTTAGGGTTAGGGTTAGGGTAAGGCTTAGGATACGGGTGAGGTTACTGGTGAGGGTACTGCGTAGGTTATTGGTTAGGGTTAGGGTACGGCTTAGGATACGGGTTAGGATATGGGTTAGGTTACGGCGTTGGGTATGGGTGAGGGTTAGGTTTAGGGTTAGGGTAAGGCTTTGGGTACGGTTTAGGGTACGGGTGAGGGTACGGCGTAGGGTAGAGGTTAGGGTTAGTTTTAGGGTTAGGGTACGGCTTAGGATACGGGTTAGGGTATGGGTGAGGGTACGGCGTAGCGTATGGGTTAGGGTTAGGGTTAGGGTTAGGGTTAGTTTTAGGGTTAGGGATTGGTTTAGGGTACGGGTTAGGATTAGCGTACGTGTTAGGGTTAGGGTTTGGGTTAGGGTTAGGGTACGCGTTAGGGTTAGGTTATGGGTTAGGGTTAGGGTACACGTTAGGATTAGGGTATTTATTAAACCTATCCCACTCTCTAGATACCACTTAGCACGTAAAGGAATATTATTTAGGGTCCAGCCATGGAGAAGATTTTAGTCACTAGGATAAGATAAAGAATAAACACATTATAAAAAAATCACATTAGGATTTTCTTTTTAACCTGTTCCTTAAAACACTAGTGCTTAGGAAATCTAATGGAGGCAAAAGCAGTCAAGGGTAGTTTAGGGTTAGGGTTAGGGTTAGGGTTAGTGTTAGGGTTAGGGTACGGCTTAGGGTATGGGATAGGGTATGGGTGAGGGTACGGCATAGGGTAGGGTTTAGGGTTAGGGTTAGTGTTAGGGTTAGGGTTAGGGTATAGCTTAGGGTACGGGTGAGGGTACTGTGTAGGTCATTGGTTAGGGTTAGGTTAAGGCTTAGGATACAGGTTATTGTATGGGTTAGGGTACGACGCAGGGTATGGGTAAGGGTTAGGGTTAGGGTTAGGGTTAGAGTTAGGGTACGGCTTAGGGTACGGGTTAGGGTACGGGTGAGGGTATGGCGTAGTGTATAGGTTAGGGTTAGGGTTAGGGTGTGGCTTAGGGTACGGGTTAGGTTACGGGTGAGGGTACGGCGTAGGGTATGGGTTAGTGTTAGGGTTAGGGTTAGTGTTAGTGTTAGGGTTAGGGTACGGCTTAGCGTATGGGATAGGGTACGGTTGAGGGTACGGCGTAGGGTTAGGGTTAGGGTTAGAGTTAGGGTTAGGGTTGGGGTTAGGGTACGGCTTAGGGTACGGGTGAGGGTACGGGTGAGGGTACTGCGTAGGGTATTGGTTAGGGTTAGGGTTAGGGTACGGCTTAGGGTACGGGTTAGGTTACGGGTGAGGGTACGGCATAGGGTATGGTTTACGGTTAGGGTTAGGGTTAGGGTTAGGGTTAGTGTTAGGGTTAGGGTACGGCTTAGCGTATGGGGTAGGGTACGGGTGAGGGTACGGCGTAGGGTAGGGGTTAGGGTTAGAGTTAGGGTTAGGGTTGGGGTTAGGGTACGGCTTAGGGTACGGGTGAGGGTACGGGTGAGGGTACTGCGTAGGGTATTGGTTAGGGTTAGGATACGGCTTAGGATACGGGTTAGGGTACGGGTTAGGGTATGGCGTAGGGTATGGGTTAGGGTTAGAGTTAGGGTTAGGGTTAGGGTTAGGGTTAGGGTTAGGGTACGGCTTAGGATACGGGTTAGGGTACGGGTGAAGGTACGGCGTAGCATATGGGTTACGGTTAGGGTTAGGGTTAGGTTTAGGGTACGGCTTAGGTTATGGGATAGGGTACAGGTGAGGGTATGGCATAGGGTATGGGTTAAGGTTAGGGTTAGGGTTAGGGTTAGGGTACGGCTTAGGGTACGGGTGAGGGTATGGGTGAGGATACTGCGTAGGGTATTGGTTAGGGTTACGGTACGTCTTAGGATACGGGTTAGGGTACGGGTGAGGGTAAGGCGTAGGTTATGGGTTAGGCTTAGGGTTAGTGTTACTGTTAGGGTTAGGGTACGGCTTAGCGTATGGGATAGGGTTAGGGTTAGGGTACGCGTTAGGGTTAGGGTATGGGTTAGGGTTAGGGTATACGTTAGGATTAGGGTATTTATTAAACCTATCCCACTCTCTAGATACCACTTAGCACGTAAAGGAATATTATTTGGGGTTCAGCCATGGAGAAGATTTTAGTCACTAGGATAAGATAAAGAATGAACACATTATAAAAAAATCACATAAGGTTTTCTTTTTAACCTGTTCCTTAAAACACTAGTGTTTAGGAAATCTAATGGAGGCAAAAGCAGTAAAGGGTAGTTTAGGCTTAGGGTTAGGGTTAGGGTTAGGTTATGGCTTAGGGTACGGGTGAGGGTACGGGTGAGGGTACTGCGTGGGGTATTGGTTAGGGTTAGGGTACGCCTTAGGATACGTGTTAGGGTACGGGTTAGGGTACGGCGTAGAGTGTGGGTTAGGGTTAGGGTTAGTGTTAGGGTTAGGGTTACGGTACGTCTTAGGGTACGTGTTAGGGTACGGGTGAGGGTACGGCGTAGGTTATGGGTTAGGGTTAGGGTTAGGGTTAGGGTTAGGGTACGGCTTAGGATACGGGTTAGGGTACGGGTGAGGGTACGGCGTAGGTTATGGGTTAGGGTTAGGGTTAGTGTTAGGGTTATGGTACGGCTTAGGTTATGGGATAGGGTACAGGTGAGGGTATGGCATAGGGTAGGGGTTAGGGTTAGGGTTAGGGTTAGGGTTAGGGTTAGGGTACGGCTTAGGGTACGGGTGAGGGTATGCGTGAGGATACTGCATAGGGTATTGGTTAGGGTTAGGGTACGGCTTAGGATACGGGTTACGGTACGTGTTAGTGTATGGCGTACGGTATGGGTTAGGGTTAGGGTTAGGGTTAGGGTTAGGGTTAGGGTTAGGGTTAGGGTACGGCTTAGGGTACGGGTTAGGGTACGGGTGAGGTTACGGCGTAGGGTATAGTTTAGGGTTAGGGTTAGGGTTAGGGTACGGCTTAGGATACGGGTTAGGGTATGGGTGAGGGTACGGCGTAGCGTATGGTTTAGGGTTAGGGTTAGGGTTAGGGTACGGCTTAGGGTACGGGTTAGGGTACGGGTGAGGGTATGGTGTAGTGTATAGGTTAGGGTTAGGGTTAGGGTTAGGGTATGGCTTAGGGTACGGGTGAGGGTACGGGTGAGGGTACTGTGTAGGGTATTGGTTATGGTTAGGGTACGGCTTAGAATACGGGTTAGGGTTAGGGTTAGGGTACGGCGTAGGGTATAGTTTAGGGTTAGGGTTAGGGTTAGGGTACGGCTTAGGATATGGGTTAGGGTACGGGTGACGGTACGGTGTAGTGTATAGGTTAGGGTTAGTGTTAGGGTTAGGGTATGGCTTAGGGTAAGGGTTAGGGTACGGGTGAGGGTATGGCGTAGTGTATAGGTTAGGGTTAGGGTTAGGGTTAGGGTACGGCTTAGGGTATGGGATAGGGTACAGGTGAGGGTACGGCGTAGGGTAGGGGTTAGGTTTAGGGTTAGGGTTAGTGTTAGGGTTAGGGTACGGCTTAGGGTATGGGATAGGTTACGGGTGAGGGTACGGCGTAGGGTAGGGGTTAGGGTTAGGTTTAGGGTTAGTGTTAGGTTTAGGGTACCGCTTAGGGTATGGGATAGGGTACGGCGTAGGGTACCGGTTAGGGTTAGGGTTAGGGTTAGGGTTAGGGTACGGCTTAGGATACGGTTTAGGGTACGGGTGAGGGTACGGCGTAGGTTATGGGTTAGGGTTAGGGTTAGGGTTAGGGTTAGGGTTAGTTTTAGGGTTAGGGATTGGTTTAGGGTACGGGTTAGGATTAGCCTACTTGTTCGGGTTAGGGTTTTGGTTAGGGTTAGGGTACACGTTAGGGTTAGGGTATGGGTTAGGTTTAGGGTACACGTTAGGATTAGGGTATTTATTAAACCTATCCCACTCTCTAGATACCACTTAGCACGTAAAGGAATATTATTTGGGGTTCAGCCATGGAGAAGATTTTAGTCACTAGGATAAGATAAAGAATAAACACATTATAAAAAAAATCACATAAGGTTTTCTTTTTAACCTGTTCCTTAAAACACTAGTGTTTCGGAAATCTAATGGAGGCAAAAGCAGTAAAGGGTAGTTTAGGGTTAGGGTTAGGGTTAGGGTTAGGGTAGGGCTTAGGATACGGGTGAGGTTACTGGTGAGGGTACTGCGTAGGTTATTGGTTAGGGTTAGGGTACGGCTTAGGATACGGGTTAGGATATGGGTTAGGTTACGGCGTTGGGTATGGGTGAGGGTTAGGGTTAGGGTTAGGGTAAGGCTTTGGGTACGGGTTAGGGTACGGGTGAGGGTACGGCGTAGGGTAGAGGTTAGGGTTAGGTTTAGGGTTAGGGTACGGCTTAGGATACGGTTTAGGGTATGGGTGAGGGTACGGCGTAGCGTATGGGTTAGGGTTAGGGTTAGGGTTAGGGTTAGAGTTAGGGTACGGCTTAGGGTACGGGTTAGGGTACGGGTGAGGGTACGGCGTAGTGTATAGGTTAGGGTTAGGGTTAGGGTACAGCTTAGGGTACGGGTTAGGTTACGGGTGAGTGTACGGCGTAGGGTATGGGTTAGGGTTAGGGTTAGGGTTAGTGTTAGTGTTAGGGTTAGGGTACGGCTTAGCGTATGGGTTAGGGTACGGGTGAGGGTACGGCGTAGGGTAGGGTTTAGGGTTAGAGTTAGGGTTAGGGTTGGGGTTAGGGTACGGCTTAGGGTACGGGTGAGGGTACGGGTGAGGGTACTGCGTAGGGTATTGGTTAGGGTTAGGATATGGCTTAGGATACGGGTTAGGGTACGGGTTAGGGTATGGCGTAGGGTATGGGTTAGGGTTAGGGTTAGGGTTAGGGTTAGGGTACGGCTTAGGATACGGGTTAGGGTACGGGTGAGGGTACGGCGTAGCGTATGGGTTAGGGTTAGGGTTAGGGTACGTCTTAGGGTACGGGTTAGGGTACGGGTGAGGGTACGGCGTAGGGTAAGGGTTAAGGTTAGGGTTAGGGTTAGGGTTAGTTTTAGGGTTAGCGATTGGTTTAGGGTACGGGTTAGGATTAGCGTACGTGTTAGGGTTAGGTTTTGGGTTAGGGTTAGGGTACGCGTTAGGGTTAGGGTATGGGTTAGGGTTAGGGTACACGTTAGGATTAGGGTATTTATTAAACCTATCCCACTCTCTAGATACCACTTAGCACGTAAAGGAATATTATTAGGGATCCAGTCATGGAGAAGATTTTCGTCACTAGGATAAGATAAAGAATAAACACATTATAAAAAAATCACATTAGGATTTTCTTTTTAACCTGTTCCTTAAAACACTAGTGCTTAGGAAATCTAATAGAGGCAAAAGCAATCAAGGGTAGTTTAGGGTTAGGGTTAGGGTTAGGGTTAGTGTTAGGGTTAGGGTACGGCTTAGGGTATGGGATAGGGTACGGGTGAGGGTACGGCATAGGGTAGGGGTTAGGGTTAGGGTTAGGGTTAGGGTTAGGGTATGGCTTAGGGTACGGGTGAGGGTACGGGTGAGGGTACTGCGTAGGGTATTGGTTAGGGTTAGGGTACGGCTTAGGATACGTGTTAGGGTACGGGTTAGGGTACGGCGTAGAGTGTGGGTTAGGGTTAGGGTTAGTGTTAGGGTTAGGGTTACGGTACGTCTTAGGGTACGTGTTAGGGTACGGGTGAGTGTACGGCGTAGGTTATGGGTTAGGGTTAGGGTTAGTGTTAGGGTTAGGGTACGGCTTAGTGTATGGGATAGGGTACGGGTGAGGGTACGGCGTAGGGTAGGGGTTAGTGTTAGGGTTAGGGTTAGGGTTAGGGTATGGCTTAGGGTACGGGTGAGGGTACGGGTGAGGGTACTGCGTAGGGTATTGGTTAGGGTTAGGGTACGTCTTAGGATACGTGTTAGGGTACGGGTTAGGGTACGGCGTAGGTTATGGGTTAGGGTTAGGGTTAGTGTTAGGGTTATGGTACGGCTTAGGTTATGGGATAGGGTACAGGTGAGGGTATGGCATAGGGTAGGGGTTAGGGTTAGGTTTAGGGTTAGGGTTAGGGTTAGGGTACGCCTTAGGGTACGGGTGAGGGTATGGGTGAGGATACTGCGTAGGGTATTGGTTAGGGTTAGCGTACGGCTTAGGATACGGGTTAGGGTACGTGTTAGGGTATGGCGTACGCTATGGGTTAAGGTTAGGTTTAGGGTTAGGGTTAGGGTTAGGGTACGGCTTAGGGTACGGGTTAGGGTACGGGTGAGGTTACGGCGTAGGGTATAGTTTAGGGTTAGGGTTAGGGTTAGGGTACGGCTTAGGGTACGGTTTAGGGTACGGGTGAGGGTATGGCGTAGTGTATAGGTTAGGGTTAGTGTTAGGGTTAGGGTACAGCGTAGGGTACTGGTGAGGGTACGGGTGAGGGTACTGCGTAGGGTATTGGTTAGGGTTAGGATACGGCTTAGGATACGGGTTAGGGTACGGGTTAGGGTATGGCGTAGGGTATGGGTTAGGGTTAGGTTTAGGGTTAGGGTTAGGGTTAGGGTTAGGGTTAGGGTACGGCTTAGGATACGGGTTAGGGTACGGGTGAAGGTACGGCGTAGCGTATGGGTTAGGGTTAGGGTTAGGGTTAGGGTTTGGGTACGGCTTAGGTTATGGGATAGGGTACAGGTGAGGGTATGGCATAGGGTATGGGTTAGGGTTAGGGTTAGGGTTAGGGTTAGGGTACGGCTTAGGGTACGGGTGAGTGTATGGGTGAGGATACTGCGTAGGGTATTGGTTAGGGTTACGGTACGTCTTAGGATACGGGTTAGGGTACGGGTGAGGGTACGGCGTAGGTTATGGGTTAGGGTTAGGGTTAGTGTTAGGGTTATGGTACGGCTTAGGTTATGGGATAGGGTACAGGTGAGGGTATGGCATAGGGTAGGGTTTAGGGTTAGGGTTAGGGTTAGGGTTAGGGTACGGCTTAGGGTACGGGTGAGGGTATGGGTGAGGATACTGCATAGGGTATTGGTTAGGGTTAGGGTACGGCTTAGGGTACGGGTTAGGGTACGGGTGAGGTTACGGCGTAGGGTATAGTTTAGGGTTAGGGTTAGGGTTAGGGTACGGCTTAGGATACGGTTTAGGGTACGGGTGAGGGTACGGCGTAGCGTATGGTTTAGGTTTAGGGTTAGGGTTAGGGTACGGCTTAGGGTACGGGTTAGGGTACGGGTGACGGTACGGTGTAGGTTATGGGTTAGGGTTAGGGTTAGGGGTAGGGTTAGTTTTAGGGTTAGGGATTGGTTTGGGTACGGGTTAGTATTAGCATACGTGTTCGGGTTAGGTTTTGGTTAGGGTTAGGGTACGCGTTAGGGTTAGGGTATGGGTTAGGTTTAGGGTACACTTTAGGATTAGGGTATTTATTAAACCTATCCCACTCTCTAGATACCACTTAGCACGTAAAGGAATATTATTTGGGGTTCAGCCATGGAGAAGATTTTAGTCACTAGGATAAGATAAAGAATGAACACATTATAAAAAAATCACATAAGGTTTTCTTTTTAACCTGTTCCTTAAAACACTAGTGTTTAGGAAATCTAATGGAGGCAAAAGCAGTAAAGGGTAGTTTAGGGTTAGGGTTAGGGTTAGGGTTAGGGTAGGGCTTAGGATACGGGTGAGGGTACTGGTGAGGGTACTGCGTAGGTTATTGGTTAGGGTTAGGGTACGGCTTAGGATACGGGTTAGGATATGGGTTAGGTTACGGCGTTGGGTATGGGTGAGGGTTAGGGTTAGGGTTAGGGTAAGGCTTTGGGTACGGGTTAGGGTACGGGTGAGGGTACGGCGTAGGGTAGAGGTTAGGGTTAGGTTTAGGATTAGGGTACGGCTTAGGATACGGGTTAGGGTATGGGTGAGGGTACGGCGTAGCGTATGGGTTAGGGTTAGGGTTAGGGTTAGGGTTAGTTTTAGGGTTAGGGACTGGTTTAGGGTACGGGTTAGGATTAGCGTACGTGTTAGGGTTAGGGTTTGGGTTAGGGTTAGGGTACGCATTAGGGTTAGGGTATGGGTTAGGGTTAGGGTACACGTTAGGATTAGGGTATTTATTAAACCTATCCCACTCTCTAGATACCACTTAGCACGTAAAGGAATATTATTTAGGGTCCAGCCATGGAGAAGATTTTCGTCACTAGGATAAGATAAAGAATAAACACATTATAAAAAAATCACATTAGGATTTTCTTTTTAACCTGTTCCTTAAAACACTAGTGCTTAGGAAATCTAATGGAGGCAAAAGCAGTCAAGGGTAGTTTAGGGTTAGGGTTAGGGTTAGGGTTAGTGTTAGGGTTAGGGTACGGCTTAGGGTATGGGATAGGGTATGGGTGAGGGTACGGCATAGGGTAGGGTTTAGGGTTAGGGTTAGTGTTAGGGTTAGGGTTAGGGTATGGCTTAGGGTACGGGTGAGGGTACTGTGTAGGTCATTGGTTAGGGTTAGGTTAAGGCTTAGGATACAGGTTATTGTATGTGTTAGGGTATGGCGCATGGTATGGGTAAGGGTTAGGGTTAGGGTTAGGGTTAGAGTTAGGGTACGGCTTAGGGTACGGGTTAGGGAACGGGTGAGGGTACGGCGTAGTGTATAGGTTAGGGTTAGGGTTAGGGTACGGCTTAGGGTACGGATTAGGTTATGGGTGAGGGTACGGCGTAGGGTATGGGTTAGGGTTAGGGTTAGGTTTAGTGTTAGTGTTAGGGTTAGGGTACGGCTTAGCGTATGGGATAGGGTACGGCGTAGGGTAGGGGTTAGGGTTAGGGTTAGGGTTTAGGGTTACGGTATGGCTTAGGGTACGGGTGAGGGTACGGTTGAGGGTACTGCGTAGGGTATTGGTTAGCGTTAGGGTACGGCTTAGGATACGTGTTAGGGTACGGGTTAGGGTATGGCGTAGGTTATGGGTTAGGGTTAGGGTTAGGGTTAGGGTACGGCTTAGGGTATGGGATAGGGTACGGGTGAGGGTACGGCGTAGGGTAGGGGTCAGGGTTAGGGTTAGGGTTAGGGTTAGGGTATGGCTTAGGGTACGGTTGAGGGTAAGGTTGAGGGTACTGCGTAGGGTATTGGTTAGGGTTAGGGTACGTCTTAGGATACGTGTTAGGGTACGGGTTAGGGTACGGCGTAGAGTGTGGGTTAGGGTTAGGGTTAGTTTTAGGCTTAGGGTTACGGTACGTCTTAGGGTACGTGTTAGGGTACGGGTGTGGGTACGGCGTAGGTTATGGGTTAGGTTTAGGGTTAGGGTTAGGGTTAGGGTACGGCTTAGGTTATGGGATAGGGTACGGGTGAGGGTACGGCGTAGGTTATGGGTTAGGGTTAGGGTTAGTGTTAGGGTTATGGTACGGCTTAGGTTATGGGATAGGGTACAGGTGAGGGTATGGCATAGGGTAGGGGTTAGGGTTAGGTTTAGGGTTAGGGTTAGGGTTAGGGTACGCCTTAGGTTACGGGTGAGGGTATGGGTGAGGATACTGCGTAGGGTATTGGTTAGGGTTAGGGTACGGCTTAGGATACGGGTTAGGGTACGTGTTATGGTATGGCGTACGCTATGGGTTAGGGTTAGGTTTAGGGTTAGGGTTAGGGTTAGGGTACGGCTTAGGGTACGGGTTAGGGTACGGGTGAGGTTACGGCGTAGGGTATAGTTTAGGATTAGGGTTAGGGTTAGGGTACGGCTTAGGGTACGGGTTAGGGTACGGGTGAGGGTATGGCGTAGTGTATAGCTTAGGGTTAGTGTTAGGGTTATGGTACAGCTTAGGGTACTGGTGAGGGTACGGGTGAGGGTACTGCGTAGGGTATTGGTTAGGGTTAGGATACAGCTTAGGATACGGGTTAGGGTACGGGTTAGGGTATGGCGTAGGGTATGGGTTAGGGTTAGGTTTAGGGTTAGGGTTAGGGTTAGGGTTAGGGTTAGGGTACGGCTTAGGATACGGGTTAGGGTACGGGTGAAGGTACGGCGTAGCGTATGGGTTAGGGTTAGGGTTAGGGTTAGGGTTTGGGTACGGCTTAGGTTATGGGATAGGGTACAGGTGAGGGTATGGCATAGGGTATGGGTTAGGGTTAGGGTTAGGGTTAGGGTTAGGGTACGGCTTAGGGTACGGGTGAGTGTATGGGTGAGGATACTGCGTAGGGTATTGGTTAGGGTTACGGTACGTCTTAGGATACGGGTTAGGGTACGGGTGAGGGTACGGCGTAGGTTATGGGTTAGGGTTAGGGTTAGTGTTAGGGTTATGGTACGGCTTAGGTTATGGGATAGGGTACAGGTGAGGGTATGGCATAGGGTAGGGTTTAGGGTTAGGGTTAGGGTTAGGGTTAGGGTACGGCTTAGGGTACGGGTGAGGGTATGGGTGAGGATACTGCATAGGGTATTGGTTAGGGTTAGGGTACGGCTTAGGGTACGGGTTAGGGTACGGGTGAGGTTACGGCGTAGGGTATAGTTTAGGGTTAGGGTTAGGGTTAGGGTACGGCTTAGGATACGGTTTAGGGTACGGGTGAGGGTACGGCGTAGCGTATGGTTTAGGTTTAGGGTTAGGGTTAGGGTACGGCTTAGGGTACGGGTTAGGGTACGGGTGACGGTACGGTGTAGGTTATGGGTTAGGGTTAGGGTTAGGGGTAGGGTTAGTTTTAGGGTTAGGGATTGGTTTGGGTACGGGTTAGTATTAGCATACGTGTTCGGGTTAGGTTTTGGTTAGGGTTAGGGTACGCGTTAGGGTTAGGGTATGGGTTAGGTTTAGGGTACACTTTAGGATTAGGGTATTTATTAAACCTATCCCACTCTCTAGATACCACTTAGCACGTAAAGGAATATTATTTGGGGTTCAGCCATGGAGAAGATTTTAGTCACTAGGATAAGATAAAGAATGAACACATTATAAAAAAATCACATAAGGTTTTCTTTTTAACCTGTTCCTTAAAACACTAGTGTTTAGGAAATCTAATGGAGGCAAAAGCAGTAAAGGGTAGTTTAGGGTTAGGGTTAGGGTTAGGGTTAGGGTAGGGCTTAGGATACGGGTGAGGGTACTGGTGAGGGTACTGCGTAGGTTATTGGTTAGGGTTAGGGTACGGCTTAGGATACGGGTTAGGATATGGGTTAGGTTACGGCGTTGGGTATGGGTGAGGGTTAGGGTTAGGGTTAGGGTAAGGCTTTGGGTACGGGTTAGGGTACGGGTGAGGGTACGGCGTAGGGTAGAGGTTAGGGTTAGGTTTAGGATTAGGGTACGGCTTAGGATACGGGTTAGGGTATGGGTGAGGGTACGGCGTAGCGTATGGGTTAGGGTTAGGGTTAGGGTTAGGGTTAGTTTTAGGGTTAGGGACTGGTTTAGGGTACGGGTTAGGATTAGCGTACGTGTTAGGGTTAGGGTTTGGGTTAGGGTTAGGGTACGCATTAGGGTTAGGGTATGGGTTAGGGTTAGGGTACACGTTAGGATTAGGGTATTTATTAAACCTATCCCACTCTCTAGATACCACTTAGCACGTAAAGGAATATTATTTAGGGTCCAGCCATGGAGAAGATTTTCGTCACTAGGATAAGATAAAGAATAAACACATTATAAAAAAATCACATTAGGATTTTCTTTTTAACCTGTTCCTTAAAACACTAGTGCTTAGGAAATCTAATGGAGGCAAAAGCAGTCAAGGGTAGTTTAGGGTTAGGGTTAGGGTTAGGGTTAGTGTTAGGGTTAGGGTACGGCTTAGGGTATGGGATAGGGTATGGGTGAGGGTACGGCATAGGGTAGGGTTTAGGGTTAGGGTTAGTGTTAGGGTTAGGGTTAGGGTATGGCTTAGGGTACGGGTGAGGGTACTGTGTAGGTCATTGGTTAGGGTTAGGTTAAGGCTTAGGATACAGGTTATTGTATGTGTTAGGGTATGGCGCATGGTATGGGTAAGGGTTAGGGTTAGGGTTAGGGTTAGAGTTAGGGTACGGCTTAGGGTACGGGTTAGGGAACGGGTGAGGGTACGGCGTAGTGTATAGGTTAGGGTTAGGGTTAGGGTACGGCTTAGGGTACGGATTAGGTTATGGGTGAGGGTACGGCGTAGGGTATGGGTTAGGGTTAGGGTTAGGGTTAGTGTTAGTGTTAGGGTTAGGGTACGGCTTAGCGTATGGGATAGGGTACGGCGTAGGGTAGGGGTTAGGGTTAGGGTTAGGGTTTAGGGTTACGGTATGGCTTAGGGTACGGGTGAGGGTACTGTTGAGGGTACTGCGTAGGGTATTGGTTAGCGTTAGGGTACGGCTTAGGATACGTGTTAGGGTACGGGTTAGGGTATGGCGTAGGTTATGGGTTAGGGTTAGGGTTAGGGTTAGGGTACGGCTTAGGGTATGGGATAGGGTACGGGTGAGGGTACGGCGTAGGGTAGGGGTTAGGGTTAGGGTTAGGGTTAGGGTTAGGGTATGGCTTAGGGTACGGTTGAGGGTACGGTTGAGGGTACTGCGTAGGGTATTGGTTAGGGTTAGGGTACGTCTTAGGATACGTGTTAGGGTACGGGTTAGGGTACGGCGTAGAGTGTGGGTTAGGGTTAGGGTTAGTTTTAGGCTTAGGGTTACGGTACGTCTTAGGGTACGTGTTAGGGTACGGGTGTGGGTACGGCGTAGGTTATGGGTTAGGGTTAGGGTTAGGGTTAGGGTTAGGGTACGGCTTAGGTTATGGGATAGGGTACGGGTGAGGGTACGGCGTAGGTTATGGGTTAGGGTTAGGGTTAGTGTTAGGGTTATGGTACGGCTTAGGTTATGGGATAGGGTACAGGTGAGGGTATGGCATAGGGTAGGGGTTAGGGTTAGGTTTAGGGTTAGGGTTAGGGTTAGGGTACGCCTTAGGTTACGGGTGAGGGTATGGGTGAGGATACTGCGTAGGGTATTGGTTAGGGTTAGGGTACGGCTTAGGATACGGGTTAGGGTACGTGTTATGGTATGGCGTACGCTATGGGTTAGGGTTAGGTTTAGGGTTAGGGTTAGGGTTAGGGTACGGCTTAGGGTACGGGTTAGGGTACGGGTGAGGTTACGGCGTAGGGTATAGTTTAGGATTAGGGTTAGGGTTAGGGTACGGCTTAGGGTACGGGTTAGGGTACGGGTGAGGGTATGGCGTAGTGTATAGCTTAGGGTTAGTGTTAGGGTTATGGTACAGCTTAGGGTACGGGTGAGGGTACGGGTGAGGGTACTGCGTAGGGTATTGGTTAGGTTTAGGATACGGCTTAGGATACGGGTTAGGGTACGGGTTAGGGTATGGCATAGGGTATGGGTTAGGGTTAGGTTTAGGGTTAGGTTTAGGGTTAGGGTTAGGGTTAGGGTACGGCTTAGGATACGGGTTAGGGTACGGGTGAAGGTATGGCGTAGCGTATGGGTTAGGGTTAGGGTTAGGGTTAGGGTTAGGGTACGGCTTACGTTATGGGATAGGGTACAGGTGAGGGTATGGCATAGGGTATGGGTTAGGGTTAGGGTTAGGGTTAGGGTTAGGGTACGGCTTAGGGTACGGGTGAGTGTATGGGTGAGGATACTGCGTAGGGTATTGGTTAGGGTTACGGTACGTCTTAGGATACGGGTTAGGGTACGGGTGAGGGTACGGCGTAGGTTATGGGTTAGGGTTAGGGTTAGTGTTAGGGTTATGGTACGGCTTAGGTTATGGGATAGGGTACAGGTGAGGGTATGGCATAGGGTAGGGTTTAGGGTTAGGGTTAGGGTTAGGGATAGGGTTAGGGTACGGCTTAGGGTACGGGTGAGGGTATGGGTGAGGATACTGCATAGGGTATTGGTTAGGGTTAGGGTACGGCTTAGGGTACGGGTTAGGGTACGGGTGAGGTTACGGCATAGGGTATAGTTTAGGGTTAGGGTTAGGGTTAGGGTACGGCTTAGGATACGGGTTAGGGTACGGGTGAGGGTACGGCGTAGCGTATGGTTTAGGTTTAGTGTTAGGGTTAGGGTACGGCTTAGGGTACGGGTTAGGGTACGGGTGAGGGTACGGTGTAGGTTATGGGTTAGGGTTAGGGTTAGGGTTAGGGTTAGTTTTAGGGTTAGGGATTGGTTTAGGGTACGGGTTAGGATTAGCATACGTGTTCGGGTTAGGGTTTTGGTTAGGGTTAGGGTACGCGTTAGGGTTAGGGTATGGGTTAGGTTTAGGGTACACTTTAGGATTAGGGTATTTATTAAACCTATCCCACTCTCTAGATACCACTTAGCACGTAAAGGAATATTATTTGGGGTTCAGCCATGGAGAAGATTTTAGTCACTAGGATAAGATAAAGAATGAACACATTATAAAAAAATCACATAAGGTTTTCTTTTTAACCTGTTCCTTAAAACACTAGTGTTTAGGAAATCTAATGGAGGCAAAAGCATTAAAGGGTAGTTTAGGGTTAGGGTTAGGGTAGGGCTTAGGATACGGGTGAGGGTACTTGTGAGGGTACTGCGTAGGTTATTGGTTAGGGTTAGGGTACGGCTTAGGATACGGGTTAGGATATGGGTTAGGTTACGGCGTTGGGTATGGGTGAGGGTTAGGGTTAGGGTTAGGGTACGCATTAGGGTTAGGGTATGGGTTAGGGTTAGGGTACACGTTAGCATTAGGGTATTTATTAAACCTATCCCACTCTCTAGATACCAATTAGCACGTAAAGGAATATTATTTAGGGTCCAGCCATGGAGAAGATTTTCGTCACTAGGATAAGATAAAGAATAAACACATTATAAAAAAATCACATTAGGATTTTCTTTTTAACCTGTTCCTTAAAACACTAGTGCTTAGGAAATCTAATGGAGGCAAAAGCAGTCAAGGGTAGTTTAGGGTTAGGGTTAGGGTTAGGGTTAGTGTTAGGGTTAGGGTACGACTTAGGGTATGGGATAGGGTATGGGTGAGGGTACGGCATAGGGTAGGGTTTAGTGTTAGGGTTAGTGTTAGGGTTAGGGTTAGGGTATGGCTTAGGGTACGGGTGAGGGTACGGGTGAGGGTACTGTGTAGGTCATTGGTTAGGGTTAGGTTAAGGCTTAGGATACAGGTTATTGTATGGGTTAGGGTACGGCGCAGGGTATGGGTAAGGGTTAGGGTTAGGGTTAGGGTTAGAGTTAGGGTACGGCTTAGGGTACGGGTTAGGGAATGGGTGAGGGTACGGCGTAGTGTATAGGTTAGGGTTAGGGTTAGGGTACGGCTTAGGGTACGGGTTAGGTTATGGGTGAGGGTACGGCGTAGGGTATGGGTTAGGGTTAGGGTTAGGGTTAGTGTTAGTGTTAGGGTTAGGGTACGGCTTAGCGTACGGGATAGGGTACGGGTGAGGGTACGGCGTAGGGTAGGGGTTAGGGTTAGGGTTAGGGTATGGCTTAGGGTACGGGTGAGGGTACGGGTGAGGGTACTGCGTAGGGTATTGGTTAGGGTTAGGGTACGGCTTAGGATACGTGTTAGGGTACGGGTTAGGGTACGGCGTAGAGTGTGGGTTAGGGTTAGGGATAGTGTTAGGGTTAGGGTTATGGTACGTCTTAGGGTACGTGTTAGTGTACGGGTGAGGGTACGGCGTAGGTTATGGGTTAGGGTTAGGGTTAGGGTTAGGTTTAGGGTTAGGGTACGGCTTAGGATACGGGTTAGGGTATGGGTGAGGGTACGGTGTAGCGTATGGGTTAGGGTTAGGGTTAGGGTTAGGGTTAGTTTTAGGGTTAGGGATTGGTTTAGGGTACGGGTTAGGATTAGCGTACGTGTTAGGGTTAGGGTTTGGGTTAGGGTTAGGGTACGCATTAGGGTTAGGGTATGGGTTAGGGTTAGGGTACACGTTAGGATTAGGGTATTTATTAAACCTATCCCACTCTCTAGATACCACTTAGCACGTAAAGGAATATTATTTGGGGTTCAGCCATGGAGAAGATTTTAGTCACTAGGATAAGATAAAGAATAAACACATTATAAAAAAAATCACATAAGGTTTTCTTTTTAACCTGTTCTTTAAAACACTAGTGTTTAGGAAATCTAATGGAGGGAAAAGCAGTAAAGGGTAGTTTAGGGTTAGGGTTAGGGTTAGGGTTAGGGTAGGGCTTAGGATACGGGTGAGGGTACTGGTGAGGGTACTGCGTAGGTTATTGGTTAGGGTTAGGGTACGGCTTAGGATACGGGTTAGGATATGGGTTAGGTTACGGCGTTGGGTATGGGTGAGGGTTAGGTTTAGGGTTAGGGTAAGGCTTTGGGTACGGGTTAGGGTACGGGTGAGGGTACGGCGTAGGGTAGAGGTTAGGGTTAGGTTTAGGGTTAGGGTACGGCTTAGGATACGGGTTAGGGTATGGGTGAGGGTACGGCGTAGCGTATGGGTTAGGGTTATGGTTAGGGTTAGGGTTAGTTTTAGGGTTAGGGATTGGTTTAGGGTATGGGTTAGGATTAGTGTACGTGTTAGGGTTAGGGTTTGGGTTAGGGTTAGGGTACGCATTAGGGTTAGGGTGTGGGTTAGGGTTAGGGTACACGTTAGGATTAGGGTATTTATTAAACCTATCCCACTCTCTAGATACCACTTAGCACGTAAAGGAATATTATTTAGGGTCCAGCCATGGAGAAGATTTTCGTTACTAGGATAAGATAAAGAATAAACACATTATAAAAAAATCACATTAGGATTTTCTTTTTAACCTGTTCCTTAAAACACTAGTGCTTAGGAAATCTAATGGAGGCAAAAGCAGTCAAGGGTAGTTTAGGGTTAGGGTTAGGGTTAGGGTTAGTGTTAGGGTTAGGGTACGGCTTAGGGTATGGGATAGGGTATGGTGAGGGTACGGCATAGGGTAGGGTTTAGGGTTAGGGTTAGTGTTAGGGTTAGGGTTAGGGTATGGCTTAGGGTACGGGTGAGGGTACTGTGTAGGTCATTGGTTAGGGTTAGGTTAAGGCTTAGGATACAGGTTATTGTATGGGTTAGGGTACGGTGCAGTGTATGGGTAAGGGTTAGGGTTAGGGTTAGGGTTAGAGTCAGGGTACGGCTTAGGGTACGGGTTAGGGTACGGGTGAGGGTACGGCGTAGTGTATAGGTTAGGGTTAAGGTTAGGGTACGGCTTAGGGTACGGGTTAGGTTACGGGTGAGGGTACGGCGTAGGGTATGGGTTAGGGTTAGGGTTAGGTTTAGTGTTAGTGTTAGGGTTAGGGTACGGCTTAGCGTATGGGATAGGGTACGGGTGAGGGTACGGCGTAGGGTAGGGGTTAGGGTTAGAGTTAGGGTTAGGGTTGGGGTTAGGGTACGGCTTAGGGTACGGGTGAGGGTACGGGTGAGGGTACTGCGTAGGGTATTGGTTAGGGTTAGGATATGGCTTAGGATACGGGTTAGGGTACGGGTTAGGGTATGGCGTAGGGTAGGGGTTAGGGTTAGGGTTAGGGTTAGGGTTAGGGTTAGGGTACGGCTTAGGATACGGGTTAGGGTACGGGTGAGGGTACGGCGTAGTGTATGGGTTAGGGTTAGGGTTAGGGTACGTCTTAGGGTACGGGTTAGGGTACGGGTGAGGGTACGGCGTATGGTAAGGGTTAGGGTTAGGGTTAGGGTTAGTTTTAGGGTTAGGGATTGGTTTAGGGTACAGGTTAGGATTAGCGTACGTGTTAGGGTTAGGTTTTGGGTTAGGGTTAGGGTACGCGTTAGGGTTAGGGTATGGGTTAGGGTTAGGGTACACGTTAGGATTAGGGTATTTATTAAACCTATCCCACTCTCTAGATACCACTTAGCACGTAAAGGAATATTATTAGGGATCCAGCCATGGAGAAGATTTTAGTCACTAGGATAAGATAAAGAATAAACACATTATAAAAAAATCACATTAGGATTTTCTTTTTAACCTGTTCCTTAAAACACTAGTGCTTAGGAAATCTAATAGAGGCAAAAGCAATCAAGGGTAGTTTAGGGTTAGGGTTAGGGTTAGGGTTAGTCTTAGGTTAAGGGTACGGCTTAGGGTATGGGATAGGGTACGGGTGAGGGTATGGCGTAGGGTAGGGGTTAGGGTTAGGTTTAGGGTTAGGGTTAGGGTTAGGGTACGCCTTAGGTTACGGGTGAGGGTATGGGTGAGGATACTGCGTAGGGTATTGGTTAGGGTTAGGGTACGGCTTAGGATACGGGTTAGGGTACGTGTTATGGTATGGCGTACGCTATGGGTTAGGGTTAGGTTTAGGGTTAGGGTTAGGGTTAGGGTACGGCTTAGGGTACGGGTTAGGGTACGGGTGAGGTTACGGCGTAGGGTATAGTTTAGGATTAGGGTTAGGGTTAGGGTACGGCTTAGGGTACGGGTTAGGGTACAGGTGAGGGTATGGCGTAGTGTATAGCTTAGGGTTAGTGTTAGGGTTATGGTACAGCTTAGGGTACGGGTGAGGGTACGGGTGAGGGTACTGCCTAGGGTATTGGTTAGGTTTAGGATACGGCTTAGGATACGGGTTAGGGTACGGGTTAGGGTATGGCATAGGGTATGGGTTAGGGTTAGGTTTAGGGTTAGGTTTAGGGTTAGGGTTAGGGTTAGGGTACGGCTTAGGATACGGGTTAGGGTACGGGTGAAGGTATGGCGTAGCGTATGGGTTAGGGTTAGGGTTAGGGTTAGGGTTAGGGTACGGCTTACGTTATGGGATAGGGTACAGGTGAGGGTATGGCATAGGGTATGGGTTAGGGTTAGGGTTAGGGTTAGGGTTAGGGTACGGCTTAGGGTACGGGTGAGTGTATGGGTGAGGATACTGCGTAGGGTATTGGTTAGGGTTACGGTACGTCTTAGGATACGGGTTAGGGTACGGGTGAGGGTACGGCGTAGGTTATGGGTTAGGGTTAGGGTTAGTGTTAGGGTTATGGTACGGCTTAGGTTATGGGATAGGGTACAGGTGAGGGTATGGCATAGGGTAGGGTTTAGGGTTAGGGTTAGGGTTAGGGATAGGGTTAGGGTACGGCTTAGGGTACGGGTGAGGGTATGGGTGAGGATACTGCATAGGGTATTGGTTAGGGTTAGGGTACGGCTTAGGGTACGGGTTAGGGTACGGGTGAGGTTACGGCATAGGGTATAGTTTAGGGTTAGGGTTAGGGTTAGGGTACGGCTTAGGATACGGGTTAGGGTACGGGTGAGGGTACGCCGTAGCGTATGGTTTAGGTTTAGTGTTAGGGTTAGGGTACGGCTTAGGGTACGGGTTAGGGTACGGGTGAGGGTACGGTGTAGGTTATGGGTTAGGGTTAGGGTTAGGGTTAGGGTTAGTTTTAGGGTTAGGGATTGGTTTAGGGTACGGGTTAGGATTAGCATACGTGTTCGGGTTAGGGTTTTGGTTAGGGTTAGGGTACGCGTTAGGGTTAGGGTATGGGTTAGGTTTAGGGTACACTTTAGGATTAGGGTATTTATTAAACCTATCCCACTCTCTAGATACCACTTAGCACGTAAAGGAATATTATTTGGGGTTCAGCCATGGAGAAGATTTTAGTCACTAGGATAAGATAAAGAATGAACACATTATAAAAAAATCACATAAGGTTTTCTTTTTAACCTGTTCCTTAAAACACTAGTGTTTAGGAAATCTAATGGAGGCAAAAGCATTAAAGGGTAGTTTAGGGTTAGGGTTAGGGTAGGGCTTAGGATACGGGTGAGGGTACTTGTGAGGGTACTGCGTAGGTTATTGGTTAGGGTTAGGGTACGGCTTAGGATACGGGTTAGGATATGGGTTAGGTTACGGCGTTGGGTATGGGTGAGGGTTAGGGTTAGGGTTAGGGTACGCATTAGGGTTAGGGTATGGGTTAGGGTTAGGGTACACGTTAGCATTAGGGTATTTATTAAACCTATCCCACTCTCTAGATACCAATTAGCACGTAAAGGAATATTATTTAGGGTCCAGCCATGGAGAAGATTTTCGTCACTAGGATAAGATAAAGAATAAACACATTATAAAAAAATCACATTAGGATTTTCTTTTTAACCTGTTCCTTAAAACACTAGTGCTTAGGAAATCTAATGGAGGCAAAAGCAGTCAAGGGTAGTTTAGGGTTAGGGTTAGGGTTAGGGTTAGTGTTAGGGTTAGGGTACGGCTTAGGGTATGGGATAGGGTATGGGTGAGGGTACGGCATAGGGTAGGGTTTAGTGTTAGGGTTAGTGTTAGGGTTAGGGTTAGGGTATGGCTTAGGGTACGGGTGAGGGTACGGGTGAGGGTACTGTGTAGGTCATTGGTTAGGGTTAGGTTAAGGCTTAGGATACAGGTTATTGTATGGGTTAGGGTACGGCGCAGGGTATGGGTAAGGGTTAGGGTTAGGGTTAGGGTTAGAGTTAGGGTACGGCTTAGGGTACGGGTTAGGGAATGGGTGAGGGTACGGCGTAGTGTATAGGTTAGGGTTAGGGTTAGGGTACGGCTTAGGGTACGGGTTAGGTTATGGGTGAGGGTACGGAGTAGGGTATGGGTTACGGTTAGGGTTAGGGTTAGTGTTAGTGTTAGGGTTAGGGTACGGCTTAGCGTACGGGATAGGGTACGGGTGAGGGTACGGCGTAGGGTAGGGGTTAGGGTTAGGGTTAGGGTATGGCTTAGGGTACGGGTGAGGGTACGGGTGAGGGTACTGCGTAGGGTATTGGTTAGGGTTAGGGTACGGCTTAGGATACGTGTTAGGGTACGGGTTAGGGTACGGCGTAGAGTGTGGGTTAGGGTTAGGGATAGTGTTAGGGTTAGGGTTATGGTACGTCTTAGGGTACGTGTTAGTGTACGGGTGAGGGTACGGCGTAGGTTATGGGTTAGGGTTAGGGTTAGGGTTAGGTTTAGGGTTAGGGTACGGCTTAGGATACGGGTTAGGGTATGGGTGAGGGTACGGCGTAGCGTATGGGTTAGGGTTAGGGTTAGGGTTAGGGTTAGTTTTAGGGTTAGGGATTGGTTTAGGGTACGGGTTAGGATTAGCGTACGTGTTAGGGTTAGGGTTTGGGTTAGGGTTAGGGTACGCATTAGGGTTAGGGTATGGGTTAGGGTTAGGGTACACGTTAGGATTAGGGTATTTATTAAACCTATCCCACTCTCTAGATACCACTTAGCACGTAAAGGAATATTATTTGGGGTTCAGCCATGGAGAAGATTTTAGTCACTAGGATAAGATAAAGAATAAACACATTATAAAAAAAATCACATAAGGTTTTCTTTTTAACCTGTTCTTTAAAACACTAGTGTTTAGGAAATCTAATGGAGGGAAAAGCAGTAAAGGGTAGTTTAGGGTTAGGGTTAGGGTTAGGGTTAGGGTAGGGCTTAGGATACGGGTGAGGGTACTGGTGAGGGTACTGCGTAGGTTATTGGTTAGGGTTAGGGTACGGCTTAGGATACGGGTTAGGATATGGGTTAGGTTACGGCGTTGGGTATGGGTGAGGGTTAGGTTTAGGGTTAGGGTAAGGCTTTGGGTACGGGTTAGGGTACGGGTGAGGGTACGGCGTAGGGTAGAGGTTAGGGTTAGGTTTAGGGTTAGGGTACGGCTTAGGATACGGGTTAGGGTATGGGTGAGGGTACGGCGTAGCGTATGGGTTAGGGTTATGGTTAGGGTTAGGGTTAGTTTTAGGGTTAGGGATTGGTTTAGGGTATGGGTTAGGATTAGTGTACGTGTTAGGGTTAGGGTTTGGGTTAGGGTTAGGGTACGCATTAGGGTTAGGGTGTGGGTTAGGGTTAGGGTACACGTTAGGATTAGGGTATTTATTAAACCTATCCCACTCTCTAGATACCACTTAGCACGTAAAGGAATATTATTTAGGGTCCAGCCATGGAGAAGATTTTCGTTACTAGGATAAGATAAAGAATAAACACATTATAAAAAAATCACATTAGGATTTTCTTTTTAACCTGTTCCTTAAAACACTAGTGCTTAGGAAATCTAATGGAGGCAAAAGCAGTCAAGGGTAGTTTAGGGTTAGGGTTAGGGTTAGGGTTAGTGTTAGGGTTAGGGTACGGCTTAGGGTATGGGATAGGGTATGGTGAGGATACGGCATAGGGTAGGGTTTAGTGTTAGGGTTAGTGTTAGGGTTAGGGTTAGGGTATGGCTTAGGGTACGGGTGAGGGTACTGTGTAGGTCATTGGTTAGGGTTAGGTTAAGGCTTAGGATACAGGTTATTGTATGGGTTAGGGTACGGTGCAGTGTATGGGTAAGGGTTAGGGTTAGGGTTAGGGTTAGAGTCAGGGTACGGCTTAGGGTACGGGTTAGGGTACGGGTGAGGGTACGGCGTAGTGTATAGGTTAGGGTTAAGGTTAGGGTACGGCTTAGGGTACGGGTTAGGTTACGGGTGAGGGTACGGCGTAGGGTATGGGTTAGGGTTAGGGTTAGGTTTAGTGTTAGTGTTAGGGTTAGGGTACGGCTTAGCGTATGGGATAGGGTACGGGTGAGGGTACGGCGTAGGGTAGGGGTTAGGGTTAGAGTTAGGGTTAGGGTTGGGGTTAGGGTACGGCTTAGGGTACGGGTGAGGGTACGGGTGAGGGTACTGCGTAGGGTATTGGTTAGGGTTAGGATATGGCTTAGGATACGGGTTAGGGTACGGGTTAGGGTATGGCGTAGGGTAGGGGTTAGGGTTAGGGTTAGGGTTAGGGTTAGGGTTAGGGTACGGCTTAGGATACGGGTTAGGGTACGGGTGAGGGTACGGCGTAGTGTATGGGTTAGGGTTAGGGTTAGGGTACGTCTTAGGGTACGGGTTAGGGTACGGGTGAGGGTACGGCGTATGGTAAGGGTTAGGGTTAGGGTTAGGGTTAGTTTTAGGGTTAGGGATTGGTTTAGGGTACAGGTTAGGATTAGCGTACGTGTTAGGGTTAGGTTTTGGGTTAGGGTTAGGGTACGCGTTAGGGTTAGGGTATGGGTTAGGGTTAGGGTACACGTTAGGATTAGGGTATTTATTAAACCTATCCCACTCTCTAGATACCACTTAGCACGTAAAGGAATATTATTAGGGATCCAGCCATGGAGAAGATTTTAGTCACTAGGATAAGATAAAGAATAAACACATTATAAAAAAATCACATTAGGATTTTCTTTTTAACCTGTTCCTTAAAACACTAGTGCTTAGGAAATCTAATAGAGGCAAAAGCAATCAAGGGTAGTTTAGGGTTAGGGTTAGGGTTAGGGTTAGTCTTAGGTTAAGGGTACGGCTTAGGGTATGGGATAGGGTACGGGTGAGGGTACGGCGTAGGGTAGGGGTTAGGGTTAGGGTTAGGGTTAGGGTACGGCTTAGGGTACGGGTTAGGGTACGGGTGAGGTTACGGCGTAGGGTATAGTTTAGGGTTAGGGTTAGGGTTAGGGTACGGCTTAGGGTACGGGTTAGGGTACGGTTGAGGGTACTGTGTAAGGTATTGGTTATGGTTAGGGTACGGCTTAGAATACGGGTTAGGGTACGGTTTAGGGTACGGCGTAGGGTATGGGTTAGGGTTAGGGTTAGGGTTAGGGTATGGGATAGGGTACGGGTGAGGGTACGGCGTAGGGTAGGGGTTAGGGTTAGGTTTAGGGTTAGTGTTAGGTTTAGGGTACCGCTTAGGGTATGGGATAGGGTACGGCGTAGGGTAGTGGTTACCGTTAGGGTTAGGGTTATGGTACGGCTTAGGATACGGGTAAGGGTACGGGTGAGTGTGCAGCGTAGCGTATGGGTTAGGGTTAGGGTTAGGGTAAGGGTACGGCTTAGGGTACGGGTTAGGGTATGGGTGAGGGTACGGCGTAGGTTATGGGTTAGGGTTAGGGTTAGGGTTAGGGTTAGTTTTAGGGTTAGGGATTGGTTTAGGGTAAGGTTTAGGATTAGCATACTTGTTCGGGTTAGGGTTTTTGTTAGGGTTAGGGTATGCGTTAGTGTTAGGGTATGGGTTAGGTTTAGGGTACACGTTAGGATTAGGGTATTTATTAAACCTATCCCACTCTCTAGATACCACTTAGCACGTAAAGGAATATTATTTAGTGTCCAGCCATGGAGAAGATTTTCGTCACTAGGATAAGATAAAGAATAAACACATTATAAAAAAATCACATTAGGATTTTCTTTTTAACCTGTTCCTTAAAACACTCGTGCTTAGGAAATCTAATGGAGGCAAAAGCAGTCAAGGGTAGTTTAGGGTTAGGGTTAGGGTTAGGGTTAGTGTTAGGGTTAGGGTACGGCTTAGGGTATGGGATAGGGTATGGGTGAGGGTACGGCATAGGGTAGGGTTTAGGTTTAGGGTTAGTGTTAGGGTTAGGGTTAGAGTATGGCTTAGGGTACGGGTGAGGGTACTGTGTAGGTCATTGGTTAGGGTTAAGTTAAGGCTTAGGATACAGGTTATTGTATGGGTTAGGGTACGGCGCAGGGTATGGGTAAGGGTTAGGTTTAGGGTTAGGGTTAGAGTTAGGGTACGGCTTAGGGTACGGGTTAGGGTACGGGTGAGGGTACGGCATAGTGTATAGGTTAGGGTTAGGGTTAGGGTACGGCTTAGGGTACGGGTTAGGTTATGGGTGAGGGTACGGCATAGGGTATGGTTTAGGGTTAGGGTTAGGGTTAGGGTTAGGGTTAGTGTTAGGGTTAGGGTACGGCTTAGCGTATGGGATAGGGTACGGGTGAGGGTACGGCGTAGGGTAGGAGTTAGGGTTAGAGTTAGGGTTAGGGTTGGGGTTAGGGTACGGCTTAGGGTACGGGTGAGGGTACGGGTGAGGGTACTGCGTAGGGTATTGGTTAGGGTTAGGATACGGCTTAGGATACGGGTTAGGGTACGGGTTAGGGTATGGCGTAGGGTATGGGTTAGGGTTAGAGTTAGGGTTAGGGTTAGGGTTAGGGTTAGGGTTAGGGTACGGCTTAGGATACGGGTTAGGGTACGGGTGGAGGTACGGCGTAGCATATGGGTTACGGTTAGGGTTAGGGTTAGGTTTAGGGTACGGCTTAGGTTATGGGATAGGGTACAGGTGAGGGTATGGCATAGGGTATGGGTTAGGGTTAGGGTTAGGGTTAGGGTTAGGGTACGGCTTAGGGTACGGGTGAGGGTATGGGTGAGGATACTGCGTAGGGTATTGGTTAGGGTTACGGTACGTCTTAGGATACGGGTTAGGGTACGGGTGAGGGTAAGGCGTAGGTTATGGGTTAGGGTTAGGGTTAGTGTTACTGTTAGGGTTAGGGTACGGCTTAGCGTATGGGATAGGGTACGGGTGAGGGTACGGCGTAGGGTAGGGGTTAGGGTTAGGGTTAGGGTTAGGGTTAGGGTATGCCTTAGGGTACGGGTGAGGGTACGGGTGAGGGTACTGCGTAGGGTATTGGTTAGGGTTAGGGTACGCCTTAGGATACGTGTTAGGGTACGTGTTAGGGTACGGCGTAGAGTGTGGGTTAGGGTTAGGGTTAGTGTTAGGGTTAGGGTTACGGTACGTCTTAGGGTACGTGTTAGGGTACGGGTGAGGGTACGGCGTAGGTTATGGGTTAGGGTTAGGGTTAGGGTTAGGGTTAGGGTACGGCTTAGGATACGGGTTAGGGTACGGGTGAGAGTACGGCGTAGGTTATGGGTTAGGGTTAGGGTTAGTGTTAGGGTTATGGTACGGCTTAGGTTATGGGATAGGGTACACGTGAGGGTATGGCATAGGGTAGGGGTTAGGGTTAGGGTTAGGGTTAGGGTTAGGGTTAGGGTACGGCTTAGGATACGGGTGAGGGTATGGGTGAGGATACTGCGTAGGGTATTGGTTAGGGTTAGGGTACGGCTTAGGATACGGGTTAGGGTACGTGTTAGTGTATGGCGTACGGTATGGGTTAGGGTTAGGGTTAGGGTTAGGGTTAGGGTTAGGGTTAGGGTTAGGGTTAGGGTACGGCTTAGGGTATGGGATAGGGTACGGCGTAGGGTACCGGTTAGGGTTAGGGTTAGGGTTAGGGTTAGGGTACGGCTTAGGATACGGTTTAGGGTACGGGTGAGGGTACGGCGTAGGTTATGGGTTAGGGTTAGGGTTAGGGTTAGGGTTAGGGTTAGTTTTAGGGTTAGGGATTGGTTTAGGGTACGGGTTAGGATTAGCATACTTGTTCGGGTTAGGGTTTTGGTTAGGGTTAGGGTACGCGTTAGGGTTAGGGTATGGGTTAGGTTTAGGGTACACGTTAGGATTAGGGTATTTATTAAACCTATCCCACTCTCTAGATACCACTTAGCACGTAAAGGAATATTATTTGGGGTTCAGCCATGGAGAAGATTTTAGTCACTAGGATAAGATAAAGAATAAACACATTATAAAAAAAATCACATAAGGTTTTCTTTTTAACCTGTTCCTTAAAACACTAGTGTTTAGGAAATCTAATGCAGGCAAAAGCAGTAAAGGGTAGTTTAGGGTTAGGGTTAGGGTTAGGGTTAGGGTAGGGCTTAGGATACGGGTGAGGTTACTGGTGAGGGTACTGCGTAGGTTATTGGTTAGGGTTAGGGTACGGCTTAGGATACGGGTTAGGATATGGGTTAGGTTACGGCGTTGGGTATGGGTGAGGGTTAGGGTTAGGGTTAGGGTAAGGCTTTGGGTACGGGTTAGGGTACGGGTGAGGGTACGGCGTAGGGTAGAGGTTAGGGTTAGGTTTAGGGTTAGGGTACGGCTTAAGATACGGGTTAGGGTATGGGTGAGGGTACGGCGTAGCGTATGGGTTAGGGTTAGGGTTAGGGTTAGGGTTAGAGTTAGGGTACGGCTTAGGGTACGGGTTAGGGTACGGGTGAGGGTACGGCGTAGTGTATAGGTTAGGGTTAGGGTTAGGGTACGGCTTAGGGTACGGGTTAGGTTACGGGTGAGTGTACGGCGTAGGGTATGGGTTAGGGTTAGGGTTAGGGTTAGTGTTAGTGTTAGGGTTAGGGTATGGCTTAGCGTATGGGTTAGGGTACGGGTGAGGGTACGGCGTAGGGTAGGGTTTAGGGTTAGAGTTACGGTTAGGGTTGGGGTTAGGGTACGGCTTAGGGTACGGGTGAGGGTACTGGTGAGGGTACTGCGTAGGGTATTGGTTAGGGTTAGGATATGGCTTAGGATACGGGTTAGGGTACGGGTTAGGGTATGGCGTAGGGTATGGGTTAGGGTTAGGGTTCGGGTTAGGGTTAGGGTACGGCTTAGGATACGGGTTAGGGTACGGGTGAGGGTACGGCGTAGCGTATGGGTTAGGGTTAGGGTTAGGGTACGTCTTAGGGTACGGGTTAGGGTACGGGTGAGGGTACGGCGTAGGGTAAGGGTTAGGGTTAGGGTTAGGGTTAGGGTTAGTTTTAGGGTTAGGGATTGGTTTAGGGTACGGGTTAGGATTAGCATACGTGTTCGGGTTAGGGTTTTGGTTAGGGTTAGGGTTCGCGTTAGGGTTAGGGTATGGGTTAGGTTTAGGGTACACTTTAGGATTAGGGTATTTATTAAACCTATCCCACTCTCTAGATACCACTTAGCACGTAAAGGAATATTATTTGGGGTTCAGCCATGGAGAAGATTTTAGTCACTAGGATAAGATAAAGAATGAACACATTATAAAAAAATCACATAAGGTTTTCTTTTTAACCTGTTCCTTAAAACACTAGTGTTTAGGAAATCTAATGGAGGCAAAAGCAGTAAAGGGTAGTTTAGGGTTAGGGTTAGGGTTAGGGTTAGGGTAGGGCTTAGGATACGGGTGAGGGTACTGGTGAGGGTACTGCGTAGGTTATTGGTTAGGGTTAGGGTACGGCTTAGGATACGGGTTAGGATATGGGTTAGGTTACGGCGTTGGGTATGGGTGAGGGTTAGGGTTAGGGTTAGGGTAAGGCTTTGGGTACGGGTTAGGGTACGGGTGAGGGTACGGCGTAGGGTAGAGGTTAGGGTTAGGTTTAGGATTAGGGTACGGCTTAGGATACGGGTTAGGGTATGGGTGAGGGTACGGCGTAGCGTATGGGTTAGGGTTAGGGTTAGGGTTAGGGTTAGTTTTAGGGTTAGGGATTGGTTTAGGGTACGGGTTAGGATTAGCGTACGTGTTAGGGTTAGGGTTTGGGTTAGGGTTAGGGTACGCATTAGGGTTAGGGTATGGGTTAGGGTTAGGGTACACGTTAGGATTAGGGTATTTATTAAACCTATCCCACTCTCTAGATACCACTTAGCACGTAAAGGAATATTATTTAGGGTCCAGCCATGGAGAAGATTTTCGTCACTAGGATAAGATAAAGAATAAACACATTATAAAAAAATCACATTAGGATTTTCTTTTTAACCTGTTCCTTAAAACACTAGTGCTTAGGAAATCTAATGGAGGCAAAAGCAGTCAAGGGTAGTTTAGGGTTAGGGTTAGGGTTAGGGTTAGGGTTAGTGTTAGGGTTAGGGTACGGCTTAGGGTATGGGATAGGGTATGGGTGAAGGTACGGCATAGGTTAGGGTTTAGGGTTAGTGTTAGTGTTAGGGTTAGGGTTAGGGTATGGCTTAGGGTACGGGTGAGGGTACTGTGTAGGTCATTGGTTAGGGTTAGGTTTAGGCTTAGGATACAGGTTATTGTATGGGTTAGGGTACGGCGCAGGGTATGGGTAAGGGTTAGGGTTAGGGTTAGGGTTAGAGTTAGGGTACGGCTTAGGGTACGGGTTAGGGTACGGGTGAGGGTACGGCGTAGTGTATAGGTTAGGGTTAGGGTTAGGGTGTGGCTTAGGGTACGGGTTAGGTTATGGGTGAGGGTACGGCGTAGGGTATGGGTTAGGGTTAGGGTTAGGGTTAGTGTTAGTGTTAGGGTTAGGGTACGGCTTAGCGTATGGGATAGGGTACGGGTGAGGGTACGGCGTAGGGTAGGGGTTAGGGTTAGAGTTAGGGTTAGGGTTGGGGTTAGGGTACGGCTTAGGGTACGGGTGAGGGTACGGGTGAGGGTACTGCGTAGGGTATTGGTTAGGGTTAGGATATGGCTTAGCATACGGGTTAGTGTACGGGTTAGGGTATGGCGTAGGTTATGGGTTAGGGTTAGGGTTAGGGTTAGGGTTAGGGTTAGGGTACGGCTTAGGATACGGGTTAGGGTACGGGTGAGGGTACGGCGTAGTGTATAGGTTAGGGTTAGGGTTAGGGTACGGCTTAGGGTACGGATTAGGTTATGGGTGAGGGTACGGCGTAGGGTATGGGTTAGGGTTAGGGTTAGGGTTAGTGTTAGTGTTAGGGTTAGGGTACGGCTTAGCGTATGGGATAGGGTACGGGTGAGGGTACGGCGTAGGGTAGGGGTTAGGGTTAGGGTTAGGGTTAGGGTTAGGGTATGGCTTAGGGTACGGGTGAGGGTACGGGTGAGGGTACTGCGTAGGGTATTGGTTAGGGTTAGGGTACGGCTTAGGATACGTGTTAGGGTACGGGTTAGGGTACGGCGTAGAGTGTGGGTTAGGGTTAGTGTTAGTGTTAGGGTTAGGGTTATGGTACGTCTTAGGGTACGTGTTAGTGTACGGGTGAGGGTACGGCGTAGGTTATGGGTTAGGGTTAGGGTTAGGGTTAGGGTTAGGGTACGGCTTAGGATACTGGTTAGGGTACGGGTGAGGGTACGGCGTAGGTTATGGGTTAGGGTTAGGGTTAGTGTTAGGGTTATGGTACGGCTTAGGTTATGGGATAGGGTACAGGTGAGGGTATGGCATAGGGTAGGGGTTAGGGTTAGGGTTAGGGTTAGGGTTAGGGTTAGGGTACGGCTTAGGGTACGGGTGAGGGTTTGGGTGAGGATACTGCGTAGGGTATTGGTTAGGGTTAGGGTACGGCTTAGGATACGGGTTAGGGTACGTGTTAGGGTATGGCGTACGGTATGGGTTAGGGTTAGGGTTAGGGTTAGGGTTAGGGTTAGGGTT
Organism: Eubalaena glacialis; assembly: GCF_028564815.1. Taxonomy (NCBI): domain Eukaryota; kingdom Metazoa; phylum Chordata; class Mammalia; order Artiodactyla; family Balaenidae; genus Eubalaena; species Eubalaena glacialis. The sequence goes on from NW_026871216.1 coordinate 615,121, forward strand.
AGGGTACGGCTTAGGGTACGGGTTAGGGTACAGGTGAGGTTACGGCGTAGGGTATAGTTTAGGGTTAGGGTTAGGTTTAGGGTACGGCTTAGGATACGGGTTAGGGTACGGGTTAGGGTACGGCATAGCGTATGGTTTAGGGTTAGGGTTAGGGTTAGGGTATGGCTTAGGTTACGGGTGAGGGTACGGGTGAGGGTACTGTGTAGGGTATTGGTTATGGTTAGGGTACGGCTTAGAATACGGGTTAGGGTACGGGTTAGGGTACGGCGTAGGGTATGGGTTAGGGTTAGGGTTAGGGTTAGGGTTAGGGTACGGCTTAGGATACGGGTTAGGGTACGGGTGAGGGTACGGCGTAGGTTATGGGTTAGGGTTAGGGTTAGTGTTAGGGTTATGGTACGGCTTAGGTTATGGGATAGGGTACAGGTGAGGGTACGGCGTAGCGTATTGGTTAGGGTTAGGGTTAGGGTTAGGGTTAGTTTTAGGGTTAGGGATTGGTTTAGGGTACGGGTTAGGATTAGCGTACGTGTTAGGGTTAGGGTTTGGGTTAGGGTTAGGGTACGCATTAGGGTTAGGGTATGGGTTAGGGTTAGGGTACACGTTAGGATTAGGGTATTTATTAAACCTATCCCACTCCCTAGATACCACTTAGCACGTAAAGGAATATTATTTAGGGTCCAGCCATGGAGAAGATTTTCGTCACTAGGATAAGATAAACAATAAACACATTATAAAAAAATCACATTAGGATTTTCTTTTTAACCTGTTCCTTAAAACACTAGTGCTTAGGAAATCTAATGGAGGCAAAAGCAGTCAAGGGTAATTTAGGGTTAGGGTTAGGGTTAGGGTTAGTGTTAGGGTTAGGGTACGGTTTAGGGTATGGGATAGGGTATGGATGAGGGTACGGCATAGGGTAGGTTTTAGGGTTAGGGTTAGTGTTAGGGTTAGGGTTAGGGTATGGCTTAGGGTACGGGTGAGGGTACTGTGTAGGTCATTGGTTAGGGTTAGGTTAAGGCTTAGGATACAGGTTATTGTATGGGTTAGGGTACGGCGCAGGGTATGGGTAAGGGTTAGGGTTAGGGTTAGGGTTAGAGTTAGGGTACGGCTTAAGGTACGGGTTAGGGAACGGGTGAGGGTACGGCGTAGTGTATAGGTTAGGGTTAGGGTTAGGTTACGGCTTAGGGTACGGATTAGGTTATGGGTGAGGGTACGGCGTAGGGTATGGGTTAGGGTTAGGGTTAGGGTTAGTGTTAGTGTTAGGGTTAGGGTACGGCTTAGCGTATGGGATAGGGTACGGGTGAGGGTACGGCGTAGGGTAGGGGTTAGGGTTAGGGTTAGGGTTAGGGTTAGGGTATGGCTTAGGGTACGGGTGAGGGTACGGGTGAGGGTACTGCGTAGGGTATTGGTTAGGGTTAGGGTACGGCTTAGGATACGTGTTAGGGTACGGGTTAGGGTACGGCGTAGAGTGTGGGTTAGGGTTAGTGTTAGTGTTAGGGTTAGGGTTATGGTACGTCTTAGGGTACGTGTTAGTGTACGGGTGAGGGTACGGCGTAGGTTATGGGTTAGGGTTAGGGTTAGGGTTAGGGTTAGGGTACGGCTTAGGATACTGGTTAGGGTACGGGTGAGGGTACGGCGTAGGTTATGGGTTAGGGTTAGGGTTAGTGTTAGGGTTATGGTACGGCTTAGGTTATGGGATAGGGTACAGGTGAGGGTATGGCATAGGGTAGGGGTTAGGGTTAGGGTTAGGGTTAGGGTTAGGGTTAGGGTACGGCTTAGGGTACGGGTGAGGGTATGGGTGAGGATACTGCGTAGGGTATTGGTTAGGGTTAGGGTACGGCTTAGGATACGGGTTAGGGTACGTGTTAGGGTATGGCGTACGGTATGGGTTAGGGTTAGGGTTAGGGTTAGGGTTAGGGTTAGGGTTAGGGTACGGCTTAGGGTACGGGTTAGGGTACAGGTGAGGTTACGGCGTAGGGTATAGTTTAGGGTTAGGGTTAGGTTTAGGGTACGGCTTAGGATACGGGTTAGGGTACGGGTTAGGGTACGGCATAGCGTATGGTTTAGGGTTAGGGTTAGGGTTAGGGTATGGCTTAGGTTACGGGTGAGGGTACGGGTGAGGGTACTGTGTAGGGTATTGGTTATGGTTAGGGTACGGCTTAGAATACGGGTTAGGGTACGGGTTAGGGTACGGCGTAGGGTATGGGTTAGGGTTAGGGTTAGGGTTAGGTTTAGGGTACCGCTTAGGGTATGGGATAGGGTACGGCGTAGGTTATGGGTTAGGGTTAGGGTTAGGGTTAGGGTTAGGGTACGGCTTAGGATACGGGTTAGCGTACGGGTGAGGGTGCGGCGTAGGTTATGGGTTAGTGTTAGGGTTAGGGTTAGGGTTAGTTTTAGGGTTAGGGATTGGATTAGGGTACGGGTTAGGATTAGCATACTTGTTCGGGTTAGGGTTTTGGTTAGGGTTAGGGTACGCGTTAGGGTTAGGGTATGGGTTAGGTTTAGGTTACACGTTAGGATTAGGGTATTTATTAAACCTATCCCACTCTCTAGATACCACTTAGCACGAAAAGGAATATTATTTGGGGTTCAGCCATGGAGAAGATTTTAGTCACTAGGATAAGATAAAGAATAAACACATTATAAAAAAATCACATAAGGTTTTCTTTTTAACCTGTTCCTTAAAACACTAGTGTTTAGGAAATCTAATGGAGGCAAAAGCAGTAAAGGGTAGTTTAGGGTTAGGGTTAGGGTTAGGGTTAGGGTAGGGCTTAGGATACGGGTGAGGTTACTGGTGAGGGTACTGCGTAGGTTATGGGTTAGGGTTAGGGTACGGCTTAGGATACGGGTTAGGATATGGGTTAGGTTATGGCGTTGGGTATGGGTGAGGGTTAGGGTTAGGGTTAGGGTAAGGCTTTGGGAACGGGTTAGGGTACGGGTGAGGGTACGGCGTAGGGTAGAGGTTAGGGTTAGGTTTAGGGTTAGGGTACGGCTTAGGATACGGGTTAGGGTATGTGTGAGGGTACGGCGTAGCGTATGGGTTAGGGTTAGGGTTAGGGTTAGGGTTAGTTTTAGGGTTAGGGATTGGTTTAGGGTACGGGTTAGGATTAGCGTACGTGTTAGGGTTAGGGTTTGGGTTAGGGTTAGGGTACGCGTTAGGTTTAGGGTATGGGTTAGGGTTAGGGTACGCGTTAGGATTAGGGTATTTATTAAACCTATCCCACTCTCTAGATACCACTTAGCACGTCAAGGAATATTATTTAGGGTCCAGCCATGGAGAAGATTTTCGTCACTAGGATAAGATAAAGAATAAACACATTATAAAAAAATCACATTAGGATTTTCTTTTTAACATGTTCCTTAAAACACTAGTGCTTAGGAAATCTAATGGAGGCAAAAGCAGTCAAGGGTAGTTTAGGGTTAGGGTTAGGGTTAGGGTTAGTGTTAGGGTTAGGGTACGGCTTAGGGTATGGGATAGGGTATGGGTGAGGGTACGGCATAGGGTAGGGTTTAGGGTTAGGGTTAGTGTTAGGGTTAGGGTTAGGGTATGGCTTAGGGTACGGGTGAGGGTACTGTGTAGGTCTTTGGTGAGGGTTAGGTTAAGGCTTAGGATACAGGTTATTGTATGGGTTAGGGTACGGCGCAGGGTATGGGTAAGGGTTAGGGTTAGGGTTAGGGTTAGGGTTAGGGTTGGGGTTAGGGTACGGCTTAGGTTACGGGTGAGGGTACGGGTGAGGGTACTGCGTAGGGTATTGGTTAGTGTTAGGATATGGCTTAGGATACGGGTTAGGGTACGGGTTAGGGTATGGCGTAGGGTATGGGTTAGGGTTAGGGTTAGGGTTAGGGTTAGGGTTAGGGTACGGCTTAGGATACGGGTTAGGGTACGGGTGAGGGTACGGCGTAGGGTAAGGGTTAGGGTTAGGGTTAGGGTTAGGGTTAGTTTTAGGGTTAGGGTTTGGTTTAGGGTACGGGTTAGGATTAGCGTACGTGTTAGGGTTAGGTTTTGGGTTAGGGTTAGGGTACGCGTTAGGGTTAGTGTATGGGTTAGGGTTAGGGTACACGTTAGGATTAGGGTATTTATTAAACCTATCCCACTCTCTAGATACCACTTAGCACGTAAAGGAATATTATTAGGGATCCAGCCATGGAGAAGATTTTAGTCACTAGGATAAGATAAAGAATAAACACATTATAAAAAAATCACATTAGGATTTTCTTTTTAACCTGTTCCTTACAACACTAGTGCTTAGGAAATCTAATAGAGGCAAAAGCAATCAAGGGTAGTTTAGGGTTAGGGTTAGGGTTAGGGTTAGTGTTAGGGTTAGGGTACGGCTTAGGGTATGGGATAGGGTACGGGTGAGGGTACGGCGTAGGGTAGGGGTTAGGGTTAGGGTTAGGGTTATGGTTAGGGTATGGCTTAGGGTACGGGTGAGGGTACGGGTGAGGGTACTGCGTAGGGTATTGGTTAGGGTTAGGGTACGGCTTAGGATACGTGTTAGGGTACGGGTTACGGTACGGCGTAGAGTGTGGGTTAGGGATAGGGTTAGTGTTAGGGTTAGGGTTACGGTACGTCTTAGGGTACGTGTTAGGGTACGGGTGAGGGTACGGCGTAGGTTATGGGTTAGGGTTAGGGTTAGGGTTAGGGTTAGGGTACGGCTTAGGATATGGGTTAGGGTACGGGTGAGGGTACGGCGTAGGTTATGGGTTAGGGTTAGGGTTAGTGTTAGGGTTATGGTACGGCTTAGGTTATGGGATAGGGTACAGGTGAGGGTATGGCATAGGGTAGGGGTTAGGGTTAGGTTTAGGGTTAGGGTTAGGGTTAGGGTACGCCTTAGGGTACGGGTGAGGGTATGGGTGAGGATACTGCGTAGGGTATTGGTTAGGGTTAGGGTACGGCTTAGGGTACGGGTTAGGTTACGGGTGAGGGTACGGCATAGGGTATGGTTTAGGGTTAGGGTTAGGGTTAGGGTTAGTGTTAGTGTTAGGGTTAGGGTACGGCTTAGCGTATGGGATAGGGTACGGGTGAGGGTACGGCGTAGCGTAGGGGTTAGGGTTAGAGTTAGTGTTAGGGTTGGGGTTAGGGTACGGCTTAGGGTACGGGTGAGGGTACGGGTGAGGGTACTGCGTAGGGTATTGGTTAGGGTTAGGATACGGCTTAGGATACGGTTAGGGTACGGGTTAGGGTATGGCGTATGGTATGGGTTAGGGTTAGGGTTAGGGTTAGTGTTAGTGTTAGGGTTAGGGTAAGGCTTAGCGTATGGGATAGGGTACCGGTGAGGGTACGGCGTAGGGTAGGGGTTAGGGTTAGAGTTAGGGTTAGGGTTGGGGTTAGGGTAAGGCTTAGGGTACGGGTGAGGGTACGGGTGAGGGTACTGCGTAGGGTATTGGTTAGGGTTAGGATACGGCTTAGGATACGGGTTAGGGTACGGGTTAGGGTATGGCGTAGGGTATGGGTTAGGGTTAGGGTTAGGGTTAGGGTTAGGGTTAGGGTTAGGGTACGGCTTAGGATACGGGTTAGGGTACGGGTGAAGGTACGGCGTAGCGTATGGGTTAGGGTTAGGGTTAGGGTTAGGGTTAGGGTACGGCTTAGGTTATGGGATAGAGTACAGGTGAGGGTATGGCATAGGGTATGGGTTAGGGTTAGGGTTAGGGTTAGGGTTAGGGTACGGCTTAGGGTACGGGGGAGGGTATGGGTGAGGATACTGCGTAGGGTATTGGTTAGGGTTACGGTACGTCTTAGGATACGGGTTAAGGTACGGGTGAGGTTACGGCGTAGGTTATGGGTTAGGGTTAGGGTTAGTGTTAGGGTTATGGTACGGCTTAGGTTATGGGATAGGGTACAGGTGAGGGTATGGCATAGGGTAGGGTTTAGGGTTAGGGTTAGGGTTAGGGTTAGGGTTAGGGTACGGCTTAGGGTACGGGTGAGGGTATGGGTGAGGATACTGCATAGGGTATTGGTTAGGGTTAGGGTACGGCTTAGAATACGGGTTAGGGTACGTGTTAGGGTATGGCGTACGGTATGGGTTAGGGTTAGGGTTAGGTTTAGGGTTAGGGTTAGGGTACGGCTTAGGGTACGGGTTAGGGTACGGGTGAGGTTACGGCGTAGGGTATAGTTTAGGGTTAGGGTTAGGATTAGGGTACGGCTTAGGATACGGGTTAGGGTACGGGTGAGGGTACGGCGTAGCGTATGGTTTAGGGTTAGGGTTAGGGTTAGGGTACGGCTTAGGGTACGGGTTAGGGTACGGGTGAGTGTACGGTGTAGGTTATGGGTTAGGGTTAGGGTTAGGGTTAGGGTTAGGGTTAGTTTTAGGGTTAGGGATTGGTTTAGGGTACGGGTTAGGATTAGCATACGTGTTCGGGTTAGGGTTTTCGTTAGGGTTAGGGTACGCGTTAGGGTTAGGGTATGGGTTAGGTTTAGGGTACACGTTAGGATTAGGGTATTTATTAAACCTATCCCACTCTCTAGATACCACTTAGCACGTAAAGGAATATTATTTGGGGTTCAGCCATGGAGAAGATTTTAGTCACTAGGATAAGATAAAGAATGAACACATTATAAAAAAATCACATAAGGTTTTCTTTTTAACCTGTTCCTTAAAACACTAGTGTTTAGGAAATCTAATGGAGGCAAAAGCAGTCAAGGGTAGTTTAGGGTTAGGGTTAGGGTTAGGGTTAGGGTAGGGCTTAGGATACGGGTGAGGGTACTGGTGAGGGTACTGCGTAGGTTATTGGTTAGGGTTAGGGTACGGCTTAGGATACGGGTTAGTATATGGGTTAGGTTACGGCGTTGGGTATGGGTGAGGGTTAGGGTTAGGGTTAGGGTAAGGCTTTGGGTACGGGTTAGGGTACGGGTGAGGGTACGGCGTAGGGTAGAGGTTAGGGTTAGGTTTAGGATTAGGGTACGGCTTAGGATACGGGTTAGGGTATGGGTGAGGGTACGGCGTAGCGTATGGGTTAGGGTTAGGGTTAGGGTTAGGGTTAGTTTTAGGGTTAGGGATTGGTTTAGGGTACGGGTTAGGATTAGCGTACGTGTTAGGGTTAGGGTTTGGGTTAGGGTTAGGGTACGCATTAGGGTTAGGGTATGGGTTAGGGTTAGGGTACACGTTAGGATTAGGGTATTTATTAAACCTATCCCACTCTCTAGATACCACTTAGCACGTAAAGGAATATTATTTGGGGTCCAGCCATGGAGAAGCTTTTAGTCACTAGGATAAGATAAAGAATAAACACATTATAAAAAAATCACATTAGGATTTTCTTTTTAACCTGTTCCTTAAAACACTATTGCTTAGGAAATCTAATGGAGGCAAAAGCAGTCAACGGTAGTTTAGGGTTAGGGTTAGGGTTAGGGTTAGTGTTAGGGTTAGGGTACGGCTTAGGGTATGGGATAGGGTATGGGTGAGGGTACGGCATAGGGTAGGGTTTAGGGTTAGGGTTAGTGTTAGTGTTAGGGTTAGGGTATGGCTTAGGGTACGGGTGAGGGTACTGTGTAGGTCATTGGTTAGGGTTAGGTTAAGGCTTAGGATACAGGGTATTGTATGGGTTAGGGTACGGCGCAGTGTATGGGTAAGGGTTAGGGTTAGGGTTAGGGTTAGAGTTAGGGTATGGCTTAGGGTACGGGTTAGGGAACGGGTGAGGGTACGGCGTAGTGTATAGGTTAGGGTTAGGGTTAGGGTACGGCTTAGGGTACGGATTAGGTTATGGGTGAGGGTACGGCGTAGGGTATGGGTTAGGGTTAGGGTTAGGGTTAGTGTTAGTGTTAGGGTTAGGGTACGGCTTAGCGTATCGGATAGGGTACGGGTGAGGGTACGGCGTAGGGTAGGGGTTAGGGTTAGGGTTAGGGTTAGGGTATGGCTTAGGGTACAGGTGAGGGTACGGGTGAGGGTACTGCGTAGGGTATTGGTTAGGGTTTGGGTACGGCTTAGGATACGTGTTAGGGTACGGGTTAGGGTACGGCGTAGAGTGTGGGTTAGGGTTAGGGTTAGTGTTAGGGTTAGGGTTACGGTACGTCTTAGGGTATGTGTTAGGGTACGGGTGAGGGTACGGCGTAGGTTATGGGTTAGGGTTAGGGTTAGGGTTAGGGTTAGGGTTAGGTTTAGGGTACGGCTTAGGATACGGGTTAGGGTACGGGTGAGGGTACGGCGTAGGTTATGGGTTAGGGTTAGGGTTAGTGTTAGGGTTATGGTACGGCTTAGGTTATGGAATAGGGTACAGGTGAGGGTATGGCATAGTGTAGGGGTTAGGGTTAGGTTTAGGGTTAGGGTTAGGGTTAGGGTACGGCTTAGGGTACGGGTGAGGTTATGTTTGAGGATACTGCGTAGGGCATTGGTTAGGGTTAGGGTACGGCTTAGGATACGGGTTAGGGTAGGTGTTAGGTTATGGCGTACGGTATGGGTTAGGGTTAGGGTTAGGTTTAGGGTTAGGGTTAGGGTTAGGGTACGGCTTAGGGTACGGGTTAGGGTACGGGTGAGGTTACGGCGTAGGGTATAGTTTAGGGTTAGGGTTAGGGTTAGGGTACGGCTTAGGATACGGGTTAGGGTACGGGTGAGGGTACGGCGTAGCGTATGGTTTAGGGTTAGGGTTAGGGTTAGGGTACGGCTTAGGGTACGGGTTAGGGTACGGGTGAGGGTATGGTGTAGTGTATAGGTTAGGGTTAGGGTTAGGGTTAGGGTATGGCTTAGGGTACGGGAGAGGGTACGGGTGAGGGTACTGTGTAGGGTATTGGTTATGGTTAGGGTACGGCTTAGAATACGGGTTAGGGTACGGGTTAGGGTACGGCGTAGGGTATGGGTTAGGGTTAGGGTTAGGGTTAGGGTTAGGGTTAGGGTACGGCTTAGGGTACGGGTTAGGGTACAGGTGAGGGTACGGCGTAGTGTATAGGTTAGGGTTAGGGTTAGGGTTAGGGTACGGCTTAGGGTATGGGATAGGGTACGGGTGAGGGTACGGCGTAGGGTAGGGGTTAGGTTTAGGGTTAGGGTTAGTGTTAGGGTTAGGGTACGGCTTAGGGAATGGGATAGGTTACGGGTGAGGGTACGGCGTAGGGTAGGGGTTAGGGTTAGGTTTAGGGTTAGTGTTAGGTTTAGGGTTCCGCTTAGGGTATGGGATAGGGTACGGCGTAGGGTAGCGGTTAGGGTTAGGGTTAGGGTTAGGGTTAGGGTTCGGCTTAGGATACGGGTTAGGGTTAGGGTTAGGGTTAGGGTTAGGGTTAGGGTAAGGCTTTGGGTACGGGTTAGGGTACGGGTGAGGGTACGGCGTAGGGTAGAGGTTAGGGTTAGGTTTAGGGTTAGGGTACGGCTTAAGATACGGGTTAGGGTATGGGTGAGGGTACGGCGTAGCTTATGGGTTAGGGTTAGGGTTAGGGTTAGGGTTAGTTTTAGGGTTAGGGATTGGTTTAGGGTACGGGTTAGGATTAGCGTACGTGTTACGGTTAGGGTTTGGGTTAGGGTTAGGGTACGATTTAGGGTTAGAGTATGGGTTAGGGTTAGGGTACGCATTAGGATTAGGGTATTTATTAAACCTATCCCACTCTCTAGATACCACTTAGCACGTAAAGGAATATTATTTAGGGTCCAGCCATGGAGAATATTTTCGTCACTAGGATAAGATAAAGAATAATCACATTATAAAAAAATCACATTAGGATTTTCTTTTTAACCTGTTCCTTAAAACACTAGTGCTTAGGAAATCTAATGGAGGCAAAAGCAGTCAAGGGTAGTTTAGGGTTAGGGTTAGGGTTAGGGTTAGTGTTAGGGTTAGGGTACGGCTTAGGGTATGGGATAGGGTATGGGTGAGGGTACGGCATAGGGTAGGGTTTAGGGTTAGGGTTAGTGTTAGGGTTAGGGTTAGGGTATGGCTTAGGGTACAGGTGAGGGTACTGTGTAGGTCATTGGTTAGGGTTAGGTTAAGGCTTAGGATACAGGTTATTGTATGGTTAGGGTACGGCGCAGGGTATGGGTAAGGGTTAGGGTTAGGGTTAGGGTTAGAGTTAGGGTACGGCTTAGGGTACGGGTTAGGGTACGGGTGAGGGTACGGCGTAGTGTATAGGTTAGGGTTAGGGTTAGGGTACGGCTTAGGGTACGGGTTAGGTTACGGGTGAGGGTACGGCGTAGGGTATGGGTTAGGGTTAGGGTTAGGGTTAGTGTTAGTGTTAGGGTTAGGGTACGGCTTAGCGTATGGGATAGGGTACGGGTGAGGGTATGGCGTAGGGTAGGGGTTAGGGTTAGAGTTAGGGTTAGGGTTGGGGTTAGGGTACGGCTTAGGGTACGGGTGAGGGTACGGGTGAGGGTACTGCGTAGGGTATTGGTTAGGGTTAGGATATGGCTTAGGATACGGGTTAGGGTATGGGTTAGTGTATGGCGGAGGGTATGGGTTAGGGTTAGGGTTAGGGTTAGGGTTAGGGTTAGGGTACGGCTTAGGGTACGGGTTAGGGTACGGGTGAGGGTACGGCGTAGTGTATAGGTTAGGGTTAGGGTTAGGGTTAGGGTACGGCTTAGGGTATGGGATAGGGTACGGGTGAGGGTACGGCGTAGTGTAGGGGTTAGGTTTAGGGTTAGGGTTAGTGTTAGGGTTAGGGTACGGCTTAGGGTATGGGATAGGTTATGGGTGAGGGTACGGCGTAGGGTAGGGGTTAGGGTTAGGTTTAGGGTTAGTGTTACGTTTAGGGTACCGCTTAGGGTATGGGATAGGGTACGGCGTAGGGGAGAGGTTAGGGTTAGGGTTAGGGTTAGGGTACGGCTTAGGATACGGGTTAGGGTACGGGTGACAGTGCGGCGTAGCGTATGGGTTAGGGTTAGGGTTAGGGTTAGGGTACGACTTAGGGTACGGGTTAGGGTACGCGTGAGGGTACGGCGTAGGTTATGGGTTAGGGTTAGGGTTAGGGTTAGGGTTAGTTTTAGGGTTAGGGATTGTTTTAGGGTACGGGTTAGGATTAGCATCCTTGTTCGGGTTAGGGTTTTGGTTAGGGTTAGGGTACGCGTTAGGGTTAGGGTATGGGTTAGGTTTAGGGTACACGTTAGGATTAGGGTATTTATTAAACCTATCCCACTCTCTAGATACCACTTAGCACGTAAAGGAATATTATTTGGGGTTCAGCCATGGAGAAGATTTTAGTCACTAGGATAAGATAAAGAATAAACACATTATAAAAAAAATCACATAAGGTTTTCTTTTTAACCTGTTCTTTAAAACACTAGTGTTTAGGAAATCTAATGGAGGCAAAAGCAGTAAAGGGTAGTTTAGGGTTAGGGTTAGGGTTAGGGTTAGGGTAGGGCTTAGGATACGGGTGAGGGTACTGGTGAGGGTACTGCGTAGGTTATTGGTTAGGGTTAGGGTACGGCTTAGGATACGGGTTAGGATATGGGTTAGGTTACGGCGTTGGGTATGGGTGAGGGTTAGGGTTAGGGTTAGGGTAAGGCTTTGGGTACGGGTTAGGGTACGGGTGAGGGTACGGCGTAGGGTAGAGGTTAGGGTTAGGTTTAGGGTAAGGGTACGGGTTAGGGTATGGCGTAGGGTATGGGTTAGGGTTAGGGTTAGGGTTAGGGTACGGCTTAGGATACGGGTTAGGGTACGGGTGAGGGTACGGCGTAGTGTATGGGTTAGGGTTAGGGTTAGGGTACGTCTTAGGGTACGGGTTAGGGTACGGGTGAGGGTACGGCGTAGGGTAAGGGTTAGGGTTAGGGTTAGGGTTAGTTTTAGGGTTAGGGATTGGTTTAGGGTACGGGTTAGGATTAGCGTACGTGTTAGGGTTAGGGTTTGGGTTAGGGCTAGGGTACGCGTTAGGGTTAGGGTATGGGTTAGGGTTAGGGTACACGTTAGGATTACGGTATTTATTAAACCTATCCCACTCTCTAGATACCACTTAGCACGTAAAGGAATATTATTAGGGATCCAGCCATGGAGAAGATTTTAGTCACTAGGATAAGATAAAGAATAAACACATTATAAAAAAATCACATTAGGATTTTCTTTTTAACCTCTTCTTTAAAACACTAGTGCTTAGGAAATCTAATAGAGGCAAAAGCAATCAAGGGTAGTTTAGGGATAGGGTTAGGGTTAGGGTTAGTGTTAGGGTTAGGGTAGGGCTTAGGGTATGGGATAGGGTACGGGTGAGGTTACGGCGTAGGGTAGGGGTTAGGGTTAGGGTTAGGGTTATGGTTAGGGTATGGCTTAGGGTACAGGTGAGGGTACGGGTGAGGGTACTGCGTAGGGTATTGGTTAGGGTTAGGGTACGGCTTAGGATACGTGTTAGGGTACGGGTTAGGGTACGGCGTAGAGTGTGGGTTAGGGTTAGGGTTAGTGTTAGGGTTAGGGTTACGGTACGTCTTAGGGTACGTGTTAGGGTACGGGTGAGGGTACGGCGTAGGTTATGGGTTAGGGTTAGGGTTAGGGTTAGGGTTAGGGTTAGGGTACGGCTTAGTGTACGGGTTAGGGTACGGGTGAGGTTACGGCGTAGGGTATAGTTTAGGGTTAGGGTTAGGGTTAGGGTACGGCTTAGGGTACGGGTTAGGGTACGGGTGAGGGTATGGCGTAGTGTATAAGTTAGGGTTAGGGTTAGGGTTAGGGTATGGCTTAGGGTACGGGTGAGGGTACTGTGTAGGGTATTGGTTATGGTTAGAGTACGGCTTAGAATACGGGTTAGGGTACAGTTTAGGGTACGGCGTAGGGTATGGGTTAGGGTTAGGGTTAGGGTTAGGGTACGGCTTAGGGTACGGGTTAGGGTACGGGTGAGGGTACGGCGTAGTGTATAGGTTAGGGTTAGGGTTAGGGTTAGGGTACGGCTTAGGGTATGGGATAGGGTACGGGTGAGGGTAAGGCGTAGGGTAGGGGTTAGGTTTAGGGTTAGGGTTAGTGTTAGGGTTAGGGTACGGCTTAGGGTATGGGATAGGTTACGGGTGAGGGTACGGCGTAGGGTAGGGGTTAGGGTTAGGTTTAGGGTTAGTGTTAGGTTTAGGGTACCGCTTAGGGTATGGGATAGGGTACGGCGTAGGGTAGCGGTTAGGGTTAGGGTTAGGGTTAGGGTACGGCTTAGGATACGGGTTAGGGTACGGGTGAGGGTGCGGCGTAGTGTATGGGTTAGGGTTAGGGTTAGGGTACGGCTTAGGGTACGGGTTACGGTACGGGTGAGGGTACTGCGTAGGTTATGGGTTAGGGTTAGGGTTAGGGTTAGGGTTAGTTTTAGGGTTAGGGATTGGTTTAGGGTAAGGGTTAGGATTAGCATACTTGTTCGGTTTAGGGTTTTGGTTAGGGTTAGGATACGCGTTAGGGTTGGTATGGGTTAGGTTTAGGCTACACGTTAGGATTAGGGTATTTATTAAACCTATCCCACTCTCTAGATACCACTTAGCACGTAAAGGAATATAATTTAGGGTACAGCCATGGAGAAGATTTTCATCACTAGGATAAGATAAAGAATAAACACATTATAAAAAAATCACATTAGGATTTTCTTTTTAACCTGTTCTTTAAAACACTAGTGCTTAGGAAATCTAATAGAGGCAAAAGCAATCAAGGGTAGTTTAGGGTTAGGGTTAGGGTTAGGGTTAGTGTTAGGGTTAGGGTAGGGCTTAGGGTATGGGATAGGGTACGGGTGAGGGTACGGCGTAGGGTAGGGGTTAGGGTTAGGGTTAGGGTTATGGTTAGGGTATGGCTTAGGGTACAGTTGAGGGTACGGGTGAGGGTACTGCGTAGGGTATTGGTTAGGGTTAGGGTACGGCTTAGGATACGTGTTAGGGTACGGGTTAGGGTACGGCGTAGAGTGTGGGTTAGGGTTAGGGTTAGTGTTAGGGTTAGGGTTACGGTACGTCTTAGGGTACGTGTTAGGGTACGGGTGAGGGTACAGCGTAGGGTAGGGGTTAGGGTTAGTGTTAGGGTTAGGGTTAGGGTATGGCTTAGGGTACGGGTTAGGGTACTGTGTAGGTCATTGGTTAGGGTTAGGTTAAGGCTTAGGATACAGGTTATTGTATGGGTTAGGGTACGGCGCAGGGTATGGGTAAGGGTTAGGGTTAGGGTTAGGGTTAGAGTTAGGGTACGGCTTAGGGTATGGGTTAGGGTACGGGTGAGGGTACGGCATAGTGTATAGGTTAGGGTTAGGGTTAGGGTACGGCTTAGGGTACGGGTTAGGTTACGGGTGAGGGTACGGCATAGGGTATGGTTTAGGGTTAGGGTTAGGGTTAGGGTTAGTGTTAGTGTTAGGGTTAGGTTACGGCTTAGCGTATGGGATAGGGTACGGGTGAGGGTACGGCGTAGGGTAGGGGTTAGGTTTAGAGTTAGGGTTTGGGTTTGGGTTAGGGTACGGCTTAGGGTATGGGTGAGGGTACGGGTGAGGGTACTGCGTAGGGTATTGGTTAGGGTTAGGATACGGCTTAGGATACGGGTTAGGGTACGTGTTAGGGTATGGCGTAGGGTATGGGTTAGGGTTAGGGTTAGGTTTAGGGTTAGGGTTAGGTTTAGGGTTAGGGTACGGCTTAGGATACGGGTTAGGGTACGGGTGAAGGTACGGCGTAGCGTATGGGTTAGGGTTAGGGTTAGGGTTAGGGTTAGGGTACGGCTTAGGGTACGGGTGAGGGTATGGGTGAGGATACGGCGTAGGGTATTGGTTAGGGTAACGGTACGTCTTAGGATACGGGTTAGGGTACGGGTGAGGGTACGGCATAGGTTATGGGTTAGGGTTAGGGTTAGTGTTAGGGTTATAGTACGGCTTAGGTTATGGGATAGGGTACAGGTGAGGGTATGGCATAGGGTAGGGTTTAGGGTTAGGGTTAGGGTTAGGGTTAGGGTTAGGGTACGGCTTAGGGTACGGGTGAGGGTATGGGTGAGGATACTGCATAGGGTATTGGTTAGGGTTAGGGTACGGCTTAGGATACGGGTTAGGGTACGTGTTCGGGTATGGCGTACGGTATGTGTTAGGGTTAGGTTTAGGGTTAGGGTTAGGGTTAGGGTTAGGGTACGGCTTAGGGTACGGGTTAGGGTACGGGTGAGGTTACGGCGTAGGGTATAGTTTAGGGTTAGGGTTAGGGTTAGGGTACGGCTTAGGATACGGGTTAGGGTACGGGTGAGGGTACGGCGTAGCGTATGGTTTAGGGTTAGGGTTAGGGTTAGGGTACGGCTTAGGGTACGGGTTAGGGTACGGGTGAGGGTACGGTGTAGGTTATGGGTTAGGGTTAGGGTTAGGGTTAGGGTTAGTTTTAGGGTTAGGGATTGGTTTAGGGTACGGGTTAGGATTAGCATACGTGTTCGGGTTAGGGTTTTGGTTAGGGTTAGGGTACGCGTTAGGGTTAGAGTATGGGTTAGGTTTAGGGTACACTTTAGGATTAGGGTATTTATTAAACCTATCCCACTCTCTAGATACCACTTAGCACGTAAAGGAATATTATTTGGGGTTCAGCCATGGAGAAGATTTTAGTCACTAGGATAAGATAAAGAATAAACACATTATAAAAAAATCACATAAGGTTTTCTTTTTAACCTGTTCCTTAAAACACTAGTGTTTAGGAAATCTAATGGAGGCAAAAGCAGTAAAGGGTAGTTTAGGGTTAGGGTTAGGGTTAGGGTTAGGGTAGGGCTTAGGATACGGGTGAGGGTACTGGTGAGGGTACTGCGTAGGTTATTGGTTAGGGTTAGGGTACGGCTTAGGATACGGGTTAGGATATGGGTTAGGTTACGGCATTGGGTATGGGTGAGGGTTAGGGTTAGGGTTAGGGTAAGGCTTTGGGTACGGGTTAGGGTACGGGTGAGGGTACGGCGTAGGGTAGAGGTTAGGGTTAGGTTTAGGATTAGGGTACGGCTTAGGGTACGGGTTAGGGTACGGGTGAGGGTACGGCGTAGTGTATAGGTTAGGGTTAGGGTTAGGGTACGGCTTAGGGTACGGGTTAGGTTACGGCGTAGGGTATGGGTTAGGGTTAGTGTTAGTGTTAGTGTTAGGGTTAGGGTACGGCTTAGCGTATGGGATAGGGTACGGGTGAGGGTACGGCGTAGGGTAGGGGTTAGGGTTAGAGTTAGGGTTAGGGTTGGGGTTAGGGTACGGCTTAGGGTACGGGTGAGGGTACGGGTGAGGGTACTGCGTAGGGTATTGGTTAGGGTTAGGATATGGCTTAGGATACGGGTTAGGGTATGGGTTAGGGTATGGCGTAGGGTATGGGTTAGGCTTAGGGTTAGGGTTAGGGTTAGGGTTAGGGTACGGCTTAGGATACGGGTAAGGGTACGGGTGAGGGTACGGCGTAGCATATGGGTTAGGGTTAGGGTTAGGGTACGTCTTAGGGTACGGGTTAGGGTACGGGTGAGGGTACGGCGTAGGGTAAGGGTTAGGGTTAGGGTTAGGGTTAGGGTTAGTTTTAGGGTTAGGGATTGGTTTAGGGTACGGGTTAGGATTAGCGTACGTGTTAGGGTTAGGTTTTGGGTTAGGGTTAGGGTACGCGTTAGGGTTAGGGTATGGGTTAGGGTTAGGGTACACGTTAGGATTAGGGTATTTATTAAACCTATCCCACTCTCTAGATACCACTTAGCACGTGAAGGAATATTATTAGGGATCCAGCCATGGAGAAGATTTTAGTCACTAGGAAAAGATAAAGAATAAACACATTATAAAAAAAATCACATTAGGATTTTCTTTTTAACCTGTTCCTTAAAACACTAGTGCTTAGGAAATCTAATAGAGGCAAAAGCAATCAAGTGTAGTTTAGGGTTAGGGTTAGGGTTAGGGTTAGTGTTAGGGTTAGGGTACGGCTTAGGGTATGGGATAGGGTACGGGTGAGGGTACGGCGTAGGGTAGGGGTTAGGGTTAGGGTTATGGTTAGGGTATGGCTTAGGGTACGGGAGAGGGTACGGGTGAGGGTACTGCATAGGTTATGGGTTAGGGTTAGGGTTACGGTTAGGGTTAGGGTACGGCTTAGGATACGGGTTAGGGTACGGGTGAGGGTACGGCGTAGGTTATGGGTTAGGGTTAGGGTTAGTTTTAGGGTTATGGTACGGCTTAGGTTATGGGATAGGGTACAGGTGAGGGTATGGCATAGGGTAGGGGTTAGGGTTAGGTTTAGGGTTAGGGTTAGGGTTAGGGTACGGCTTAGGGTACGGGTGAGGGTATGGGTGAGGATACTGCGTAGGGTATTGGTTAGGGTTAGGGTACGGCTTAGGATACGGGTTAGGGTACGTGTTAGGGTATGGCGTACGCTATGGGTTAGGGTTAGGGTTAGGGTTAGGGTTAGGGTTAGGGTACGGCTTAGGGTACGGGTTAGGGTACGGGTGAGGTTACGGCGTAGGGTATAGTTTAGGGTTAGGGTTAGGGTTAGGGTACGGCTTAGGGTACGGGTTAGGGTACGGGTGAGGGTATGGCGTAGTGTATAAGTTAGGGTTAGGGTTAGGGTTAGGGTATGGCTTAGGGTACGGGTGAGGGTACGGGTGAGGGTACTGTGTAGGGCATTGGTTATGGTTAGGGTACGGCTTAGAATACGGGTTAGGGTACAGTTTAGGGTACGGCGAAGGGTATGGGTTAGGGTTAGGGTTAGGGTTAGGGTACGGCTTAGGGTACGGGTTAGGGTACGGGTGAGGGTACGGCGTAGTGTATAGGTTAGGGTTAGGGTTAGGGTTAGGGTACGGCTTAGGGTATGGGATAGGGTACGGGTGAGGGTAAGGCGTAGGGTAGGGGTTAGGTTTAGGGTTAGGGTTAGTGTTAGGGTTAGGGTACGGCTTAGGGTATGGGATAGGTTACGGGTGAGGGTACGGCGTAGGGTAGGGGTTAGGGTTAGGTTTAGGGTTAGTGTTAGGGTTAGGGTACCGCTTAGGGTATGGGATAGGGTACGGCGTAGGGTAGCGGTTAGGGTTAGGGTTAGGGTTAGGGTACGGCTTAGGATACGGGTTAGGGTACGGGTGAGGGTGCGGCGTAGCGTATGGGTTAGGGTTAGGGTTAGGGTACGGCTTAGGGTACGGGTTAGGGTACGGGTGAGGGTACTGCGTAGGTTATGGGTTAGGGTTAGGGTTAGGGTTAGGGTTAGTTTTAGGGTTAGGGATTGGTTTAGGGTAAGGGTTAGGATTAGCATACTTGTTCGGGTTAGGGTTTTGGTTAGGGTTAGGGTACGCGTTAGGGTTGGTATGGGTTAGGTTTAGGGTACACGTTAGGATTAGGGTATTTATTAAACCTATCCCACTCTCTAGATACCACTTAGCACGTAAAGGAATATTATTTAGGGTCCAGCCATGGAGAAGATTTTCGTCACTAGGATAAGATAAAGAATAAACACATTATAAAAAAATCACATTAGGATTTTCTTTTTAACCTGTTCCTTAAAACACTAGTGCTTAGGAAATCTAATGGAGGCAAAAGCAGTCAAGGGTAGTTTAGGGTTAGGGTTAGGGTTAGGGTTAGTGTTAGGGTTAGGGTACGGCTTAGGGTATGGGATAGGGTATGGGTGAGGGTACGGCATAGGGTAGGGTTTAGGGTTAGGTTTAGTGTTAGGGTTAGGGTTAGGGTATGGCTTAGGGTACGGGTGAGGGTACTGTGTAGGTCATTGGTTAGGGTTAGGTTAAGGCTTAGGATACAGGTTATTGTATGGGTTAGGGTACGGTGCAGGGTATGGGTAAGGGTTAGGGTTAGAGTTAGGGTACGGCTTAGGGTACGGGTTAGGGTACGGGTGAGGGTATGGCGTAGTGTATAGGTTAGGGTTAGGGTTAGGGTATGGCTTAGGGTACGGGTTAGGTTACGGCGTAGGGTATGGGTTAGGGTTAGGGTTAGGGTTAGTGTTAGTGTTAGGGTTAGGGTACGGCTTAGGGTATGGGATAGGGTACGGGTGAGGGTACGGCGTAGGGTAGGGGTTAGGGTTAGAGTTAGGGTTAGGGTTGGGGTTAGGGTACGGCTTAGGGTACGGGTGAGGGTACGGGTGAGGGTACTGCGTAGGGTATTGGTTAGGGTTAGGATATGGCTTAGGATACGGGTTAGGGTATGGGTTAGGGTATGGCGTAGGGTATGGGTTAGGCTTAGGGTTAGGGTTAGGTTTAGGGTTAGGGTTAGGGTTAGGGTACGGCTTAGGGTACGGGTGAGGGTATGGGTGAGGATACTGCGTAGGGTATTGGTTAGGGTTAGGGTACGGCTTAGGATACGGGTTAGGGTACGTGTTAGGGTATGGCGTACGCTATGGGTTAGGGTTAGGGTTAGGGTTAGGGTTAGGGTTAGGGTACGGCTTAGGGTACGGGTTAGGGTACGGGTGAGGTTACGGCGTAGGGTATAGTTTAGGGTTAGGGTTAGGGTTAGGGTACGGCTTAGGGTACGGGTTAGGGTACGGGTGAGGGTATGGCGTAGTGTATAAGTTAGGGTTAGGGTTAGGGTATGGCTTAGGGTACGGGTGAGGGTACGGGTGAGGGTACTGTGTAGGGTATTGTTTATGGTTAGGGTACGGCTTAGAATACGGGTTAGGGTACAGTTTAGGGTACGGCGAAGGGTATGGGTTAGGGTTAGGGTTAGGGTTAGGGTACGGCTTAGGGTACGGGTTAGGGTACGGGTGAGGGTACGGCGTAGTGTATAGGTTAGGGTTAGGGTTAGGGTTAGGGTACGGCTTAGGGTATGGGATAGGGTACGGGTGAGGGTAAGGCGTAGGGTAGGGGTTAGGTTTAGGGTTAGGGTTACTGTTAGGGTTAGGGTACGGCTTAGGGTATGGGATAGGTTACGGGTGAGGGTACGGCGTAGGGTAGGGGTTAGGGTTAGGTTTAGGGTTAGTGTTAGGGTTAGGGTACCGCTTAGGGTATGGGATAGGGTACGGCGTAGGGTAGCGGTTAGGGTTAGGGTTAGGGTTAGGGTACGGCTTAGGATACGGGTTAGGGTATGGGTGAGGGTGCGGCGTAGCGTATGGGTTAGGGTTAGTGTTAGGGTACGGCTTAGGGTACGGGTTAGGGTACGGGTGAGGGTACTGCGTAGGTTATGGGTTAGGGTTAGGGTTAGGGTTAGGGTTAGTTTTAAGGTTAGGGATTGGTTTAGGGTAAGGGTTAGGATTAGCATACTTGTTCGGGTTAGGGTTTTGGTTAGGGTTAGGGTACGCGTTAGGGTTGGTATGGGTTAGGTTTAGGGTACACGTTAGGATTGGGTTATTTATTAAACCTATCCCACTCTCTAGATACCACTTAGCACGTAAAGGAATATTATTTAGGGTCCAGCCATGGAGAATATTTTCGTCACTAGCATAAGATAAAGAATAAACACATTATAAAAAAATCACATTAGGATTTTCTTTTTAACCTGTTCCTTAAAACACTAGTGCTTAGGAAATCTAATGGAGGCAAAAGCAGTCAAGGGTAGTTTAGGGTTAGGGTTAGGGTTAGGGTTAGTGTTAGGGTTAGGGTACGGCTTAGGGTATGGGATAGGGTATGGGTGAGGGTACGGCATAGGGTAGGGTTTAGGGTTAGGTTTAGTGTTAGGGTTAGGGTTAGGGTATGGCTTAGGGTACGGGTGAGGGTACTGTGTAGGTCATTGGTTAGGGTTAGGTTAAGGCTTAGGATACAGGTTATTGTATGGGTTAGGTTACGGTGCAGGGTATGGGTAAGGGTTAGGGTTAGGGTTAGGGTTAGAGTTAGGGTACGGCTTAGGGTACGGGTTAGGGTACGGGTGAGGGTACGGCGTAGTGTATAGGTTAGGGTTAGGGTTAGGGTACGGCTTAGGGTACGGGTTAGGTTACGGCGTAGGTTATGGGTTAGGGTTAGGGTTAGGGTTAGTGTTAGTGTTAGGGTTAGGGTACGGCTTAGCGTATGGGATAGGGTACGGGTGAGGGTACGGCGTAGGGTAGGGGTTAGGGTTAGAGTTAGGGTTAGGGTTGGGGTTAGGGTACGGCTTAGGGTACGGGTGAGGGTACGGGTGAGGGTACTGCGTAGGGTATTGGTTAGGGTTAGGATATGGCTTAGGATACGGGTTAGGGTATGGGTTAGGGTATGGCGTAGGGTATGGGTTAGGCTTAGGGTTAGGGTTAGGGTTAGGGTTAGGGTACGGCTTAGGATACGGGTAAGGGTACGTGTGAGGGTACGGCGTAGCATATGGGTTAGGGTTAGGGTTAGTGTTAGGGTTATGGTACGGCTTAGGTTATGGGATAGGGTACAGGTGAGGGTATGGCATAGGGTAGGGGTTAGGGTTAGGTTTAGGGTTAGGGTTAGGGTTAGGGTACGGCTTAGGGTACGGGTGAGGGTATGGGTGAGTATACTGCGTAGGGTATTGGTTAGGGTTAGGGTACGGCTTAGGATACGGGTTAGGGTACGTGTTAGGGTATGGCGTACGCTATGGGTTAGGGTTAGGGTTAGGGTTAGGGTTAGGGTTAGGGTACGGCTTAGGGTACGGGTTAGGGTACGGGTGAGGGTATGGCGTAGTGTATAGGTTAGGGTTAGGGTTAGGGTACGGCTTAGGGTACGGGTTAGGTTACGGCGTATGGTATGGTTTAGGGTTAGGGTTAGGGTTAGTGTTAGTGTTATGGTTAGGGTACGGCTTAGCGTATGGGATAGGGTACGGGTGAGGGTACGGCGTAGGGTAGGGGTTAGGGTTAGAGTTAGGGTTAGGGTTGGGGTTAGGGTACGGCTTAGGGTACGGGTGAGGGTACGGGTGAGGGTACTGCGTAGGGTATTGGTTAGGGTTAGGATATGGCTTAGGATACGGGTTAGGGTATGGGTTAGGGTATGGCGTAGGGTATGGGTTAGGCTTAGGGTTAGGGTTAGGGTTAGGGTTAGGGTACGGCTTAGGATACGGGTAAGGGTACGGGTGAGGGTACGGCGTAGCATATGGGTTAGGGTTAGGGTTAGGGTACGTCTTAGGGTACGGGTTAGGGTACGGGTGAGGGTACGGCGTAGGGTAAGGGTTAGGGTTAGGGTTAGGGTTAGGGTTAGTTTTAGGGTTAGGGATTGGTTTAGGGTACGGGTTAGGATTAGCGTACGTGTTAGGGTTAGGTTTTGGGTTAGGGTTAGGGTACGCGTTAGGGTTAGGGTATGCGTTAGGGTTAGGGTACACGTTAGGATTAGGGTATTTATTAAACCTATCCCACTCTCTAGATACCACTTAGCACGTGAAGGAATATTATTAGGGATCCAGCCATGGAGAAGATTTTAGTCACTAGGAAAAGATAAAGAATAAACACATTATAAAAAAATCACATTAGGATTTTCTTTTTAACCTGTTCCTTAAAACACTAGTGCTTAGGAAATCTAATAGAGGCAAAAGCAATCAAGGGTAGTTTAGGGTTAGGGCTAGGGTTAGGGTTAGTGTTAGGGTTAGGGTACGGCTTAGGGTATGGGATAGGGTACGGGTGAGGGTACGGCGTAGGGTAGGGGTTAGGGTTAGGGTTAGGGTTATGGTTAGGGTATGGCTTAGGGTACGGGTGAGGGTACGGGTGAGGGTACTGCATAGGTTATGGGTTAGGGTTAGGGTTAAGGTACGGCTTAGGATACGGGTTAGGGTACGGGTGAGGGTAAGGCGTAGGTTATGGGTTAGGGTTAGGGTTAGTGTTAGGGTTATGGTACGGCTTAGGTTATGGGATAGGGTACAGGTGAGGGTATGGCATAGGGTAGGGGTTAGGGTTAGGTTTAGGGTTAGGGTTAGGGTTAGGGTACGGCTTAGGGTACGGGTGAGGGTATGGGTGAGGATACTGCGTAGAGTATTGGTTAGGGTTAGGGTACGGCTTAGGATACGGGTTAGGGTACGTGTTAGGTTATGGCGTATGCTATGGGTTAGGGTTAGGGTTAGGGTTAGGGTTAGGGTTAGGGTACGGCTTAGGGTACGGGTTAGGGTACGGGTGAGGTTACGGCATAGGGTATAGTTTAGGGTTAGGGTTAGGGTTAGGGTACGGCTTAGGGTACGGGTTAGGGTACGGGTGAGGGTATGGCGTAGTGTATAAGTTAGGGTTAGGGTTAGGGTTAGGGTATGGCTTAGGGTACGGGTGAGGGTACGGGTGAGGGTACTGTGTAGGGTATTGGTTATGGTTAGGGTACGGCTTAGAATACGGGTTAGGGTACAGTTTAGGGTACGGCGTAGGGTATGGGTTAGGGTTAGGGTTAGGGTTAGGGTACGGCTTAGGGTACGGGTTAGGGTACGGGTGAGGGTACGGCGTAGTGTATAGGTTAGGGTTAGGGTTAGGGTTAGGGTACGGCTTAGGGTATGGGATAGGCTACGGGTGAGGGTAAGGCGTAGGGTAGGGGTTAGGTTTAGGGTTAGGGTTAGTGTTAGGGTTAGGGTACGGCTTAGGGTATGGGATAGGTTACGGGTGAGGGTACGGCGTAGGGTAGGGGTTAGGGTTAGGTTTAGGGTTAGTGTTAGGGTTAGGGTACCGCTTAGGGTATGGGATAGGGTACGGCATAGGGTAGCAGTTAGGGTTAGGGTTAGGGTTAGGGTACGGCTTAGGATACGGTTTAGGGTACGGGTGAGGGTGCGGCGTAGCGTATGGGTTAGGGTTAGGGTTAGGGTACCTCTTAGGGTACGGGTTAGGGTACGGGTGAGGGTACGGCGTAGGGTAAGGGTTAGGGTTAGGGTTAGGGTTAGGGTTAGTTTTAGGGTTAGGGATTGGTTTAGGGTACGGGTTAGGATTAGCGTACGTGTTAGGGTTAGGTTTTGGGTTAGGGTTAGGGTACGCGTTAGGGTTAGGGTATGGGTTAGGGTTAGGGTACACGTTAGGATTAGGGTATTTATTAAACCTATCCCACTCTCTAGATACCACTTAGCACGTGAAGGAATATTATTAGGGATTCAGCCATGGAGAAGATTTTAGTCACTAGGAAAAGATAAAGAATAAACACATTATAAAAAAATCACATTAGGATTTTCTTTTTAACCTGTTCCTTAAAACACTAGTGCTTAGGAAATTTAATAGAGGCAAAAGCAATCAAGGGTAGTTTAGGGTTAGGGCTAGGGTTAGCGTTAGTGTTAGGGTTAGGGTACGGCTTAGGGTATGGGATAGGGTACGGGTGAGGGTACGGCGTAGGGTAGGGGTTAGGGTTAGGGTTAGGGTTATGGTTAGGGTATGGCTTAGGGTATGGGTGAGGGTACGGGTGAGGGTACTGCATAGGTTATGGGTTAGGGTTAGGGTTAGGGTACGGCTTAGGATACGGGTTAGGGTACGGGTGAGGGTAAGGCGTAGGTTATGGGTTAGGGTTAGGGTTAGTGTTAGGGGTATGGTACGGCTTAGGTTATGGGATAGGGTACAGGTGAGGGTATGGCATAGGGTAGGGGTTAGGGTTAGGTTTAGGGTTAGGGTTAGGGTTAGGGTACGGCTTAGGGTACGGGTGAGGGTATGGGTGAGGATACTGCGTAGGGTATTGGTTAGGGTTAGGGTACGGCTTAGGATACGGGTTAGGGTACGTGTTAGGGTATGGCGTACGCTATGGGTTAGGGTTAGGGTTAGGGTTAGGGTTAGGGTTAGGGTACGGCTTAGGGTACGGGTTAGGGTACGGGTGAGGCTACGGCGTAGGGTATAGTTTAGGGTTAGGGTTAGGGTTAGGGTACGGCTTAGGGTACGGGTTAGGGTACGGGTGAGGGTATGGCGTAGTGTATAAGTTAGGGTTAGGGTTAGGGTTAGGGTATGGCTTAGGGTACGGGTGAGGGTACGGGTGAGGGTACTGTGTAGGTTATTGGTTATGGTTAGGGTACGGCTTAGAATACGGGTTAGGGTACAGTTTAGGGTACGGCGTAGGGTATGGGTTAGGGTTAGGGTTAGGGTTAGGGTACGGCTTAGGGTACGGGTTAGGGTACGGGTGAGGGTACGGCATAGTGTATAGGTTAGGGTTAGGGTTAGGGTTAGGGTACGGCTTAGGGTATGGGATAGGGTACGGGTGAGGGTAAGGCGTAGGGTAGGGGTTAGGTTTAGGGTTAGGGTTAGTGTTAGGGTTAGGGTACGGCTTAGGGTATGGGATAGGTTACGGGTGAGGGTACGGCGTAGGGTAGGGGTTAGGGTTAGGTTTAGGGTTAGTGTTAGGGTTAGGGTACCGCTTAGGGTATGGGATAGGGTACGGCGTAGGGTAGCGGTTAGGGTTAGGGTTAGGGTTAGGGTACGGCTTAGGATACGGGTTAGGGTACGGGTGAGGGTGCGGCGTAGCGTATGGGTTAGGGTTAGGGTTAGGGTACGGCTTAGGGTACGGGTTAGGGTACGGGTGAGGGTACTGCGTAGGTTATGGGTTAGGGTTAGGGTTAGGGTTAGGGTTAGTTTTAGGGTTAGGGATTGGTTTAGGGTAAGGGTTAGGATTAGCATACTTGTTCGGGTTAGGGTTTTGGTTAGGGTTAGGGTACGCGTTAGGGTTGGTATGGGTTAGGTTTAGGGTACACGTTAGGATTAGGGTATTTATTAAACCTATCCCACTCTCTAGATACCACTTAGCACGTAAAGGAATATTATTTAGGGTCCAGCCATGGAGAAGATTTTCGTCACTAGGATAAGATAAAGAATAAACACATTATAAAAAAATCACATTAGGATTTTCTTTTTATCCTGTTCCTTAAAACACTCGTGCTTAGGAAATC
The DNA here is from genome assembly GCF_028564815.1 of Eubalaena glacialis. Classification (NCBI taxonomy): domain Eukaryota; kingdom Metazoa; phylum Chordata; class Mammalia; order Artiodactyla; family Balaenidae; genus Eubalaena; species Eubalaena glacialis. The sequence goes on from NW_026871216.1 coordinate 640,571, forward strand.
TAATGGAGGCAAAAGCAGTCAAGGGTAGTTTAGGGTTAGGGTTAGGGTTAGGGTTAGTGTTAGGGTTAGGGTACGGCTTAGGGTATGGGATAGGGTATGGGTGAGGGTACGGCATAGGGTAGGGTTTAGGGTTAGGGTTAGTGTTAGGGTTAGGGTTAGAGTATGGCTTAGGGTACGGGTGAGGGTACTGTGTAGGTCATTGGTTAGGGTTAGGTTAAGGCTTAGGATACAGGTTATTGTATGGGTTAGGGTACGGCGCAGGGTATGGGTAAGGGTTAGGGTTAGGGTTAGATTTAGGGTACGGCTTAGGGTATGGGTTAGGGTACGGGTGAGGGTACGGCATAGTGTATAGGTTAGGGTTAGGGTTAGGGTACGGCTTAGGGTACGGGTTAGGTTACGGGTGAGGGTACGGCATAGGGTATGGTTTAGGGTTAGGGTTAGGGTTAGGGTTAGTGTTAGTGTTAGGGTTAGGTTACGGCTTAGCGTATGGGATAGGGTACGGGTGAGGGTACGGCGTAGGGTAGGGGTTAGGTTTAGAGTTAGGGTTAGGGTTTGGGTTAGGGTACGGCTTAGGGTATGGGTGAGGGTACGGGTGAGGGTACTGCGTAGGGTATTGGTTAGGGTTAGGATACGGCTTAGGATACGGGTTAGGGTACGTGTTAGGGTATGGCGTAGGGTATGGGTTAGGGTTAGGGTTAGGGTTAGGGTTAGGGTTAGGTTTAGGGTTAGGGTACGGCTTAGGATACGGGTTAGGGTACGGGTGAAGGTACGGCGTAGCGTATGGGTTAGGGTTAGGGTTAGGGTTAGGGTTAGGGTACGGCTTAGGTTATGGGATAGGGTACAGGTGAGGGTATGGCATAGGGTATGGGTTAGGGTTAGGGTTAGGGTTAGGGTTAGGGTACGGCTTAGGGTACGGGTGAGGGTATGGGTGAGGATACTGCGTAGGGTATTGGTTAGGGTTACGGTACGTCTTAGGATACGGGTTAGGGTACGGGTGAGGGTACGGCATAGGTTATGGGTTAGGGTTAGGGTTAGTGTTACGGTTATAGTACGGCTTAGGTTATGGGATAGGGTACAGGTGAGGGTATGGCATAGGGTAGGGTTTAGGGTTAGGGTTAGGGTTAGGGTTAGGGTTAGGGTACGGCTTAGGGTACGGGTGAGGGTATGGGTGAGGATACTGCATAGGGTATTGGTTAGGGTTAGGGTACGGCTTAGGATACGGGTTAGGGTACGTGTTAGGGTATGGCATACGGTATGGGTTAGGGTTAGGGTTAGGGTTAGGGTTAGGGTTAGGGTACGGCTTAGGGTACGGGTTAGGGTACGGGTGAGGTTACGGCGTAGGGTATAGTTTAGGGTTAGGGTTAGGGTTAGGGTACGGCTTAGGATACGGGTTAGGGTACGGGTGAGGGTACGGCGTAGCGTATGGTTTAGGGTTAGGGTTAGGGTTAGGGTTAGTTTTAGGGTTAGGGATTGGTTTAGGGTACGGGTTAGGATTAGCGTACGTGTTAGGGTTAGGGTTTGGGTTAGGGTTAGGGTATGCATTAGGGTTAGGGTATGGGTTAGGGTTAGGGTACACGTTAGGATTAGGGTATTTATTAAACCTATCCCACTCTCTAGATACCACTTAGCACGTAAAGGAATATTATTTAGGGTCCAGCCATGGAGAATATTTTCGTCACTAGCATAAGATAAAGAATAAACACATTATAAAAAAATCACATTAGGATTTTCTTTTTAACCTGTTCCTTAAAACACTAGTGCTTAGGAAATCTAATGGAGGCAAAAGCAGTCAAGGGTAGTTTAGGGTTAGGGTTAGGGTTAGGGTTAGTGTTAGGGTTAGGGTACGGCTTAGGGTATGGGATAGGGTATGGGTGAGGGTACGGCATAGGGTAGGGTTTAGGGTTAGGTTTAGTGTTAGGGTTAGGGTTAGGGTATGGCTTAGGGTACGGGTGAGGGTACTGTGTAGGTCATTGCTTAGGGTTAGGTTAAGGCTTAGGATACAGGTTATTGTATGGGTTAGGGTACGGTGCAGGGTATGGGTAAGGTTTAGGGTTAGGGTTAGGGTTAGAGTTAGGGTACGGCTTAGGGTACGGGTTAGGGTACGGGTGAGGGTATGGCGTAGTGTATAGGTTAGGGTTAGGGTTAGGGTACGGCTTAGGGTACGGGTTAGGTTACGGCGTATGGTATGGTTTAGGGTTAGGGTTAGGGTTAGTGTTAGTGTTAGGGTTAGGGTACGGCTTAGCGTATGGGATAGGGTACGGGTGAGGGTACGGCGTAGGGTAGGGGTTAGGGTTAGAGTTAGGGTTAGGGTTGGGGTTAGGGTACGGCTTAGGGTACGGGTGAGGGTACGGGTGAGGGTACTGCGTAGGGTATTGGTTAGGGTTAGGATATGGCTTAGGATACGGGTTAGGGTATGGGTTAGGGTATGGCGTAGGGTATGGGTTAGGCTTAGGGTTAGGGTTAGGGTTAGGGTTAGGGTACGGCTTAGGATACGGGTAAGGGTACGGGTGAGGGTACGGCGTAGCATATGGGTTAGGGTTAGGGTTAGGGTACGTCTTAGGGTACGGGTTAGGGTACGGGTGAGGGTACGGCGTAGGGTAAGGGTTAGGGTTAGCGTTAGGGTTAGGGTTAGTTTTAGGGTTAGGGATTGGTTTAGGGTACGGGTTAGGATTAGCGTACGTGTTAGGGTTAGGTTTTGGGTTAGGGTTAGGGTACGCGTTAGGGTTAGGGTATGCGTTAGGGTTAGGGTACACGTTAGGATTAGGGTATTTATTAAACCTATCCCACTCTCTAGATACCACTTAGCACGTGAAGGAATATTATTAGGGATCCAGCCATGGAGAAGATTTTAGTCACTAGGAAAAGATAAAGAATAAACACATTATAAAAAAATCACATTAGGATTTTCTTTTTAACCTGTTCCTTAAAACACTAGTGCTTAGGAAATCTAATAGAGGCAAAAGCAATCAAGGGTAGTTTAGGGTTAGGGCTAGGGTTAGGGTTAGTGTTAGGGTTAGGGTACGGCTTAGGGTATGGGATAGGGTACGGGTGAGGGTACGGCGTAGGGTAGGGGTTAGGGTTAGGGTTAGGGTTATGGTTAGGGTATGGCTTAGGGTACGGGTGAGGGTACGGGTGAGGGTACTGCATAGGTTATGGGTTAGGGTTAGGGTTAAGGTACGGCTTAGGATACGGGTTAGGGTACGGGTGAGGGTAAGGCGTAGGTTATGGGTTAGGGTTAGGGTTAGTGTTAGGGTTATGGTACGGCTTAGGTTATGGGATAGGGTACAGGTGAGGGTATGGCATAGGGTAGGGGTTAGGGTTAGGTTTAGGGTTAGGGTTAGGGTTAGGGTACGGCTTAGGGTACGGGTGAGGGTATGGGTGAGGATACTGCGTAGGGTATTGGTTAGGGTTAGGGTACGGCTTAGGATACGGGTTAGGGTACGTGTTAGGGTATGGCGTACGCTATGGGTTAGGGTTAGGGTTAGGGTACGGCTTAGGGTACGGGTTAGGGTACGGGTGAGGTTACGGCGTAGGGTATAGTTTAGGGTTAGGGTTAGGGTTAGGGTACGGCTTAGGGTACGGGTTAGGGTACGGGTGAGGGTATGGCGTAGTGTATAAGTTAGGGTTAGGGTTAGGGTTAGGGTATGGCTTAGGGTACGGGTGAGGGTACGGGTGAGGGTACTGTGTAGGGTATTGGTTATGGTTAGTGTACGGCTTAGAATACGGGTTAGGGTACAGTTTAGGGTACGGCGTAGGGTATGGGTTAGGGTTAGGGTTAGGGTTAGGGTACGGGTTAGGGTACGGGTGAGGGTACGGCGTAGTGTATAGGTTAGGGTTAGGGTTAGGGTACGGCTTAGGGTATGGGATAGGGTACGGGTGAGGGTAAGGCGTAGGGTAGGGGTTAGGTTTAGGGTTAGGGTTAGTGTTAGGGTTAGGGTACGGCTTAGGGTATGGGATAGGTTACGGGTGAGGGTACGGCGTAGGGTAGGGGTTAGGGTTAGGTTTAGGGTTAGTGTTAGGGTTACGGTACCGCTTAGGGTATGGGATAGGGTACGGCATAGGGTAGCAGTTAGGGTTAGGGTTAGGGTTAGGGTACGGCTTAGGATACGGTTTAGGGTACGGGTGAGGGTGCGGCGTAGCGTATGGGTTAGGGTTAGGGTTAGGGTACGGCTTAGGGTACGGGTTAGGGTACGGGTGAGGGTACTGCGTAGGTTATGGGTTAGGGTTAGGGTTAGGGTTAGGGTTAGTTTTAGGGTTAGGGATTGGTTTAGGGTAAGGGTTAGGATTAGCATACTTGTTCGGGTTAGGGTTTTGGTTAGGGTTAGGGTACGCGTTAGGGTTGGTATGGGTTAGGTTTAGGGTACACGTTAGGATTAGGGTATTTATTAAACCTATCCCACTCTCTAGATACCACTTAGCACGTAAAGGAATATTATTTAGGGTCCAGCCATGGAGAATATTTTCGTCACTAGGATAAGATAAAGAATAAACACATTATAAAAAAATCACATTAGGATTTTCTTTTTAACCTGTTCCTTAAAACACTAGTGCTTAGGAAATCTAATGGAGGCAAAAGCAGTCAAGGGTAGTTTAGGGTTAGGGTTAGGGTTAGGGTTAGTGTTAGGGTTAGGGTACGGCTTAGGGTATGGGATAGGGTATGGGTGAGGGTACGGCATAGGGTAGGGTTTAGGGTTAGGTTTAGTGTTAGGGTTAGGGTTAGGGTATGGCTTAGGGTACGGGTGAGGGTACTGTGTAGGTCATTGGTTAGGGTTAGGTTAAGGCTTAGGATACAGGTTATTGTATGGGTTAGGGTACGGTGCAGGGTATGGGTAAGGGTTAGGGTTAGGGTTAGGGTTAGAGTTAGGGTACGGCTTAGGGTACGGGTTAGGGTACGGGTGAGGGTACGGCGTAGTGTATAGGTTAGGGTTAGGGTTAGGGTACGGCTTAGGGTACGGGTTAGGTTACGGCGTAGGGTATGGGTTAGGGTTAGGGTTAGGGTTAGTGTTAGTGTTAGGGTTAGGGTACGGCTTAGCGTATGGGATAGGGTACGGGTGAGGGTACGGCGTAGGGTAGGGGTTAGGGTTAGAGTTAGGGTTAGGGTTGGGGTTAGGGTACGGCTTAGGGTACGGGTGAGGGTACGGGTGAGGGTACTGCGTAGGGTATTGGTTAGGGTTAGGATATGGCTTAGGATACGGGTTAGGGTATGGGTTAGGGTATGGCGTAGGGTATGGGTTAGGCTTAGGGTTAGGGTTAGGGTTAGGGTTAGGGTACGGCTTAGGATACGGGTAAGGGTACGGGTGAGGGTACGGCGTAGCATATGGGTTAGGGTTAGGGTTAGGGTACGTCTTAGGGTACGGGTTAGGGTACGGGTGAGGGCACGGCGTAGGGTAAGGGTTAGGGTTAGGGTTAGGGTTAGGGTTAGTTTTAGGGTTAGGGATTGGTTTAGGGTACGGGTTAGGATTAGCGTACGTGTTAGGGTTAGGTTTTGGGTTAGGGTTAGGGTACGCGTTAGGGTTAGGGTATGGGTTAGGGTTAGGGTACACGTTAGGATTAGGGTATTTATTAAACCTATCCCACTCTCTACATACCACTTAGCACGTGAAGGAATATTATTAGGGATCCAGCCATGGCGAAGATTTTAGTCACTAGGAAAAGATAAAGAATAAACACATTATAAAAAAATCACATTAGGATTTTCTTTTTAACCTGTTCCTTAAAAAACTAGTGCTTAGGAAATCTAATAGAGGCAAAAGCAATGAAGGGTAGTTTAGGGTTAGGGTTAGGGTTAGGGTTAGTGTTAGGGTTAGGGTACGGCTTAGGGTATGGGATGGGGTACGGGTGAGGGTACGGCGTAGGGTAGGGGTTAGGGTTAGGGTTAGGGTTATGGTTAGGGTATGGCTTAGGGTACGGGTGAGTGTACGGGTGAGGGTACTGCGTAGGGTATTGGTTAGGGTTAGGGTATGGCTTAGGATACGTGTTAGGGTACGGGTTAGGGTACGGCGTAGAGTGTGGGTTAGGGTTAGGGTTAGTGTTAGGGTTAGGGTTACGGTACGTCTTAGGGTACGTGTTAGGGTACGGGTGAGGGTACGGCGTATGTTATGGGTTAGGGTTAGGGTTAGGGTACGGCTTAGGATACGGGTTAGGGTACGGGTGAGGGTACGGCGTAGGTTATGGGTTAGGGTTAGGGTTAGGGTTAGGGTTAGGGTACGGCTTAGGGTACGGGCGAGGGTATGGGTGAGGATACTGCGTAAGGTATTGGTTAGGGTTAGGGTACGGCTTAGGATACGGGTTAGGGTACGTGTTAGGGTATGGCGTACGCTATGGGTTAGGGTTAGGGTTAGGGTTAGGGTTAGGGTTAGGGTACGGCTTAGGGTACGGGTTAGGGTACGGGTGAGGTTACGGCGTAGGGTATAGTTTAGGGTTAGGGTTAGGGTTAGGGTACGGCTTAGGGTACGGGTTAGGGTACGGGTGAGAGTATGGCGTAGTGTATAGGTTAGGGTTAGGGTTAGGGTTAGGGTATGGCTTAGGGTACGGGTAAGGGTACGGGTGAGGGTACTGTGTAGGGTATTGGTTATGGTTAGGGTACGGCTTAGCATACGGGTTAGGGTACGGTTTAGGGTACGGCGTAGGGTAGAGGTTAGGGTTAGGTTTAGGGTTAGGGTATGGCTTAGGATACGGGTTAGGGTATGGGTGAGGGTACGGCGTAGCGTATGGGTTAGGGTTAGGGTTAGGGTTAGGGTTAGTTTTAGGGTTAGGGATTGGTTTAGGGTACGGGTTAGGATTAGCGTACGTGTTAGGGTTAGGTTTTGGGTTAGGGTTAGGGTACGCGTTAGGGTTAGGGTATGGGTTAGGGTTAGGGTACACGTTAGGATTAGGGTATTTATTAAACCTATCCCACTCTCTAGATACCACTTAGCACGTAAAGGAATATTATTAGGGATCCAGCCATGGAGAAGATTTTAGTCACTAGGATAAGATAAAGAATAAACACATTATAAAAAAATCACATTAGGATTTTCTTTTTAACCTGTTCCTTAAAACACTAGTGCTTAGGAAATCTAATAGAGGCAAAAGCAATCAAGGGTAGTTTAGGGTTAGGGTTAGGGTTAGGGTTAGTGTTAGGGTTAGGGTACGGCTTAGGGTATGGGATAGGGTACGGGTGAGGGTACGGCGTAGGGTAGGGGTTAGGGTTAGGGTTAGGGTTAGGGTTAGGGTATGGCTTAGGGTACGGGTGAGGTAACGGGTGAGGGTACTGCGTAGGGTATTGGTTAGGGTTAGGGTACGGCTTAGGATACGTGTTAGGGTACGGCATAGAGTGTGGGTTAGGGTTAGGGTTAGTGTTAGGGTTAGGATTACGGTACATCTTAGGGTACGTGTTAGGGTACGGGTGAGGGTACGGTGTAGGTTATGGGTTAGGGTTAGGGTTAGGGTTAGGGTTAGGGTACGGCTTAGGATACGGGTTAGGGTACGGGTGACGGTACGGCGTAGGTTATGGGTTAGGGTTAGGTTTAGTGTTAGGGTTATGGTACGGCTTAGGTTATGGGATAGGGTACAGGTGAGGGTATGGCATAGGGTAGGGGTTAGGGTTAGGGTTAGGGTTAGGGTTACGGTTAGGGTACGGCTTAGGGTATGGGTGAGGGTATGGGTGAGGATACTGCGTAGGGTATTGGTTAGGGTTAGGGTACGGCTTAGGATACGGGTTAGGGTACATGTTAGGGTATGGCGTACGGTATGGGTTAGGGTTAGGGTTAGGGTTAGGGTTAGGGTTAGGGTACGGCTTAGGGTACGGGTTAGGGTACGGGTGAGGTTACGGCATAGGGTATAGTTTAGGGTTAGGGTTAGGGTTAGGGTACGGCTTAGGATACGGGTTAGGGTACGGGTGAGGTTACGGCGTAGCGTATGGTGTAGGGTTAGAGTTAGGGTTAGGGTACGGCTTAGGGTACGGGGTAGGGTACGGGTGAGGGTACGGTGTAGGTTATGGGTTAGGGTTAGGGTTAGGGTTAGGGTTAGTTTTAGGGTTACGGATTGGTTTAGGGTACGGGTTAGGATTTGCATACGTGTTCGGGTTAGGGTTTTGGTTAGGGTTAGGGTATGCGTTAGGGTTAGGGTATGGGTTAGGTTTAGGGTACACTTTAGGATTAGGGTATTTATTAAACCTATCCCACTCTCTAGATACCACTTAGCACGTAAAGGAATATTATTTGGGGTTCAGCCATGGAGAAGATTTTAGTCACTAGGATAAGATAAAGAATAAACACATTATAAAAAAATCACATAAGGTTTTCTTTCTAACCTGTTCCTTAAAACACTAGTGTTTAGGAAATCTAATGGAGGCAAAAGCAGTAAAGGGTACTTTAGGGTTAGGGTTAGGGTTAGGGTTAGAGTAGGGCTTAGGATACCGGTGAGGGTACTGGTGAGGGTACTGCGTAGGTTATTGGTTAGGGTTAGGGTACGGCTTAGGATACGGGTTAGGATATGGGTTAGGTTACGGCGTTGGGTATGGGTGAGGGTTAGGGTTAAGTTTAGGGTAAGGCTTTGGGTACGGGTTAGGGTACGGGTGAGGGTACGGCGTAGGGTAGAGGTTAGGGTTAGGTTTAGGGTTAGGGTACGGCTTAGGATACGGGTTAGGGTATGGGTGAGGGTACGGCGTAGCATATGGGTTAGGGTTAGGGTTAGCGTTAGGGTTAGTTTTAGGGTTAGGGATTGGTTTAGGGTACGGGTTAGGATTAGCGTACGTGTTAGGGTTAGGGTTTGGGTTAGGGTTAGGGTACGCATTAGGGTTAGGGTATGGGTTAGGGTTAGGGTACACGTTAGGATTAGGGTATTTATTAAACCTATCCCACTCTCTAGATACCACTTAGCACGTAAAGGAATATTATTTACGGTCCAGCCATGGAGAAGATTTTCGTTACTAGGATAAGATAAAGAATAAACACATTATAAAAAAATCACATTAGGATTTTCTTTTTAACCTGTTCCTTAAAACACTAGTGCTTAGGAAATCTAATGGAGGGAAAAGCAGTGAAGGGTAGTTTAGGGTTAGGGTTAGGGTTAGGGTTAGTGTTAGGGTTAGGGTACGGCTTAGGGTATGGGATAGGGTATGGGTGAGGGTACGGCATAGGGTAGGGTTTAGGGTTAGGGTTAGTGTTAGGGTTAGGGTTAGGGTATGGCTTAGGGTACGGCTGAGGGTACTGTGTAGGTCATTGGTTAGGGTTAGGTTAAGGCTTAGGATACAGGTTATTGTATGGGTTAGGGTACGGCGCAGGGTATGGGTAAGGGTTAGGGTTAGGGTTAGGGTTAGAGTTAGGGTACGGCTTAGGGTACGGGTTAGGGTACGGGTGAGGGTACGGCGTAGTGTATAGGTTAGGGTTAGGGTTAGGGTACGGCTTTGGGTACGGGTTAGGTTATGGGTGAGGGTACGGCGTAGGGTATGGGTTAGGGTTAGGGTTAGGGTTAGTGTTAGTGTTAGGGTTAGGGTACGGCTTAGCGTATGGGATAGGGTACGGGTGAGGGTACGGCGTAGGGTAGGGGTTAGGGTTAGAGTTAGGGTTAGGGTTGGGGTTAGGGTACGGCTTAGGGTACGGGTGAGGGTACGGGTGAGGGTACTGCGTAGGGTATTGGTTAGGGTTAGGATACGGCTTAGGATACGGGTTAGGGTACGGGTTAGGGTATGGCGTAGGGTATGGGTTAGGGTTAGGGTTAGGGTTAGGGTTAGGGTTAGGGTACGGCTTAGGATACGGGTTAGGGTACGGGTGAGGGTACGGCGTAGGGTAAGGGTTAGGGTTAGGGTTAGGGTTAGGGTTAGTTTTAGGGTTAGGGATTGGTTTAGGGTACGGGTTAGGATTAGCGTACGTGTTAGGGTTAGGTTTTTTGTTAGGGTTAGGGTACGCGTTAGGGTTAGGGTATGGGTTAGGTTTAGGGTACACGTTAGGATTAGGGTATTTATTAAACCTATCCCACTCTCTAGATACCACTTAGCACGTAAAGGAATATTATTAGGGATCCAGCCATGGAGAAGATTTTAGTCACTAGGATAAGATAAAGAATAAACACATTATAAAAAAATCACATTAGGATTTTCTTTTTAACCTGTTCCTTAAAACACTAGTGCTTAGGAAATCTAATAGAGGCAAAAGCAATCAAGGGTAGTTTAGGGTTAGGGTTAGGGTTAGGGTTAGTGTTAGGGTTAGGGTACGGCTTAGGGTATGGGATAGGGTACGGGTGAGGGTACGGCGTAGGGTAGGGGTTAGGGTTAGGGTTAGGGTACGTCTTAGGGTACGGGTTAGGTTACGGGTGAGGGTACGGCGTAGGGTATGGGTTAGAGTTAGGGTTAGGGTTAGTGTTAGTGTTAGGGTTAGGGTACGGCTTAGCGTATGGGATAGGGTACGGGTGAGGGTACGGCGTAGGGTAGGGGTTAGGGTTAGGGTTAGGGTTAGGGTTAGGGTATGGCTTAGGGTAAGGGTGAGGGTACGGGTGAGGGTACTGCATAGGGTATTGGTTAGGGTTAGGGTACGGCTTAGGATACGTGTTAGGGTAAGGGTTAGGGTACGGTGTAGAGTGTGGGTTAGGGTTAGGGTTAGTGTTAGGGTTAGGGTTACGGTACGTCTTAGGGTACGTGTTAGGGTACGGGTGAGGGTACGGCGTAGGTTATGGGTTAGGGTTAGGGTTAGGGTTAGGGTTAGGGTACGGCTTAGGATACGGGTTAGGGTACGGATTTGGGTACGGGTGAGGGTATGGCGTAGTGTATAGGTTAGGGTTAGGTTTAGGGTATGGCTTAGTGTACGGTGAGGGTACGGGTGAGGGTACTGTGTAGGGTATTGGTTATGGTTAGGGTACGGCTTAGAATACGGGTTAGGGTACGGGTTAGGGTACGGCGTAGGGTATGGGTTAGGGTTAGGGTTAGGGTTAGGGTTAGGGTACGGCTTAAGGTACGGGTTAGGGTACGGGTGAGGGTACGGCGTAGCGTATGGTTTAGGGTTAGGGTTAGGGTTAGTGTACGGCTTAGGGTACGGGGTAGGGTACGGGTGAGGGTACGGTGTAGGTTATGGGTTAGGGTTAGGGTTAGGGTTAGGGTTAGTTTTAGGGTTAGGGATTGGTTTAGGGTACGGGTTAGGATTAGCATACGTGTTCGGGTTAGGGTTTTGGCTAGGGTTAGGGTACGCGTTAGGGTTAGGGTATGGGTTAGGTTTAGGGTACACTTTAGGATTAGGGTATTTATTAAACCTATCCCACTCTCTAGATACCACTTAGCACGTAAATGAATATTATTAGGGATCCAGCCATGGAGAAGATTTTAGTCACTAGGATAAGATAAAGAATAAACACATTATAAAAAAATCACATTAGGATTTTCTTTTTAACCTGTTCCTTAAAACACTAGTGCTTAGGAAATCTAATAGAGGCAAAAGCAATCAAGGGTAGTTTAGGGTTAGGGTTAGGGTTAGGGTTAGTGTTAGGGTTAGGGTACGGCTTAGGGTATGGGATAGGGTACGGGTGAGGGTACGGCGTAGGGTAGGGGTTAGGGTTAGGGTTAGGGTATGGCTTAGGGTGCGGGTGAGGGTACGGGTGAGGGTACTGCGTAGGGTATTGGTTAGGGTTAGGGTACGGCTTAGGATACGTGTTAGGGTACGGGTTAGGGTACGGCATAGAGTGTGGGTTAGGGTTAGGGTTAGTGTTAGGGTTAGGGTTACGGTACGTCTTAGGGTACGTGTTAGGGTACGGGTGAGGGTACGGCGTAGGTTATGGGTTAGGGTTAGGGTTAGGGTTAGGGTTAGGGTACGGCTTAGGATACGGGTTAGGGTACGGGTGACGGTACGGCGTAGGTTATGGGTTAGGGTTAGGTTTAGTGTTAGGGTTATGGTACGGCATAGGTTATGGGATAGGGTACAGGTGAGGGTATGGCATAGGGTAGGGGTTAGGGTTAGGGTTAGGGTTAGGGTTATGGTTAGGGTACGGCTTAGGGTATGGGTGAGGGTATGGGTGAGGATACTGCATAGGGTATTGGTTAGGGTTAGGGTACGGCTTAGGATACGGGTTAGGGTACGTGTTAGGGTATGGCGTACGGCATGGGTTAGGGTTAGGGTTAGGGTTAGGGTTAGGGTTAGGGTACGGCTTAGGGTACGGGTTAGGGTACGGGTGAGGTTACGGCATAGGGTATAGTTTAGGGTTAGGGTTAGGGTACGGCTTAGGATACGGGTTAGGGTACGGGTGAGGGTACGGCGTAGCGTATGGTTTAGGGTTAGGGTTAGGGTTAGGGTACGGCTTAGGGTACGGGGTAGGGTTCGGGTGAGGGTACGGTGTAGGTTATGGGTTAGGGTTAGGGTTAGGGTTAGGGTTAGTTTTAGGGTTAGGGATTGGTTTAGGGTACGGGTTAGGATTAGCATACGTGTTCGGGTTAGGGTTTTGGTTAGGGTTAGGGTACGCGTTAGGGTTAGGGTATGGGTTAGGTTTAGGGTACACTTTAGGATTAGGGTATTTATTAAACCTATCCCACTCTCTAGATACCACTTAGCACGTAAAGGAATATTATTTGGGGTTCAGCCATGGAGAAGATTTTAGTCACTAGGATAAGATAAAGAATAAACACATTATAAAAAAATCACATAAGGTTTTCTTTCTAACCTGTTCCTTAAAACACTAGTGTTTAGGAAATCTAATGGAGGCAAAAGCAGTAAAGGGTAGTTTAGGGTTAGGGTTAGGGTTAGGGTTAGGTTAGGGCTTAGGATACCGGTGAGGGTACTGGTGAGGGTACTGCGTAGGTTATTGGTTAGGGTTAGGGTACGGCTTAGGATACGGGTTAGGATATGGGTTAGGTTACGGCGTTGGGTATGGGTGAGGGTTAGGGTTAGGGTTAGGGTAAGGCTTTGGGTACGGGTTAGGGTACGGGTGAGGGTACGTCGTAGGGTAGAGGTTAGGTTTAGGTTTAGGGTTAGGGTACGCATTAGGGTTAGGGTGTGGGTTAGGGTTAGGGTACACGTTAGGATTAGGGTATTTATTAAACCTATCCCACTCTCTAGATACCACTTAGCACGTAAAGGAATATTATTTAGTGTCCAGCCATGGAGAGGATTTTCGTTACTAGGATAAGATAAAGAATAAACACATTATAAAAAAATCACATTAGGATTTTCTTTTTAACCTGTTCCTTAAAACACTAGTGCTTAGGAAATCTAATGGAGGCAAAAGCAGTCAAAGGTAGTTTAGGGTTAGGGTTAGGGTTAGGGTTAGTGTTAGGGTTAGGGTACGGCTTAGGGTATGGGATAGGTTATGGGTGAGGGTACGGCATAGGGTAGGGTTTAGGGTTAGGGCTAGTGTTAGGGTTAGGGTTAGGGTATGGCTTAGGGTACGGGTTAGGGTACTGTGTAGGTCATTGGTTAGGGTTAGGTTAAGGCTTAGGATACAGGTTATTGTATGGGTTAGGGTACGACGCAGGGTATGGGTAAGGTTTAGGGTTAGGGTTAGGTTTAGAGTTAGGGTACGGCTTAGGGTACGGGTTAGGGTACGGGTGAGGGTACGGCGTAGGGTATGGGTTAGGGTTAGTGTTAGGGTTAGTGTTAGTGTTAGGGTTAGTGTACGGCTTAGTGTATGGGATAGGGTACGGGTGAGGGTATGGCGTAGGGTAAGGTTAGGGTTAGAGTTAGGTTTAGGGTTGGGGTTAGGGTACGGCTTAGGGTACGGGTGAGGGTACGTGTGAGGGTACTGCGTAGGGTATTGGTTAGGGTTAGGATACGGCTTAGGATACGGGTTAGGGTACGGGTTAGGGTATGGCGTGGGGTATGGGTAAGGGTTAGGGTTAGGGTTAGGGTTAGAGTTAGGGTACGGCTTAGGGTACGGGTTAGGGTACGGGTGAGGGTACGGCATAGTGTATAGGTTAGGGTTAGGGTTAGGGTACGGCTTAGGGTACGGGTTAGGTTATGGGTGAGGGTACGGCATAGGGTATGGTTTATGGTTAGGGTTAGGGTTAGGGTTAGTGTTAGTGTTAGGGTTAGGTTACGGCTTAGCGTATGGGATAGGGTACGGGTGAGGGTACGGCGTAGGGTAGGGGTTAGGGTTAGAGTTAGGGTTAGGGTTTGGGTTAGGGTACGGCTTAGGGTACGGGTGAGGGTACGGGTGAGGGTACTGCGTAGGGTATTGGTTAGGTTTAGGATACGGCTTAGGATACGGGTTAGGGTACGTGTTAGGGTATGGCGTAGGGTATGGGTTAGGGTTAGGGTTAGGGTTAGGGTTAGGGTTAGGGTTAGGGTACGGCTTAGGATACGGGTTAGGGTACGGGTGAAGGTACGGCGTAGCGTATGGGTTAGGGTTAGGGTTAGGGTTAGGGTTAGGGTACGGCTTAGGTTATGGGATAGGGTACAGGTGAGGGTATGGCATAGGGTATGGGTTAGGGTTAGGGATAGGGTTAGGGTTAGGGTTAGGGTACGGCTTAGGGTACGGGTGAGGGTATGGGTGAGGATACTGCGTAGGGTATTGGTTAGGGTTACGGTACGTCTTAGGATACGGGTTAGGGTACGGGTGAGGGTACGGCATAGGTTATGGGTTAGGGTTAGGGTTAGTGTTAGGGTTATAGTACGGCTTAGGTTATGGGATAGGGTACAGGTGAGGGTATGGCATAGGGTAGGGTTTAGGGTTAAGGTTAGGGTTAGGGTTAGGGTACGGCTTAGGGTACGGGTTAGGGTACGGGTGAGGTTACGGCGTAGGGTATAGTTTAGGGTTAGGGTTAGGGTTAGGGTACGGCTTAGGATACGGGTTAGGGTATGGGTGAGGGTACGGCATAGCGTATGGTTTAGGGTTAGGGTTAGGGTTAGGGTACGGCTTAGGGTACGGGTTAGGGTACGGGTGAGGGTACGGTGTAGGTTATGGGTTAGGGTTAGGGTTAGGGTTAGTTTTAGGGTTAGGGATTGGTTTAGGGTACGGGTTAGGATTAGCATACGTGTTCGGGTTAGGGTTTTGGTTAGGGTTAGGGTACGCGTTAGGGTTAGGGTATGGGTTAGGTTTAGGGTACACTTTAGGATTAGGGTATTTATTAAACCTATCCCACTCTCTAGATACCACTTAGCACGTAAAGGAATATTATTTGGGGTTCAGCCATGGAGAAGATTTTAGTCACTAGGATAAGATAAAGAATAAACACATTATAAAAAAATCTCATAAGGTTTTCTTTTTAACCTGTTCCTTAAAACACTAGTGTTTAGGAAATCTAATGGAGGCAAAAGCAGTCAAGGGTAGTTTAGGGTTAGGGTTAGGGTTAGGGTTAGGGTAGGGCTTAGGATACGGGTGAGGGTACTGGTGAGGGTACTGCGTAGGTTATTGGTTAGGGTTAGGGTACGGCTTAGGATACGGGTTAGGATATGGGTTAGGTTACAGCATTGGGTATGGGTGAGGGTTAGGGTTAGGGTTAGGGTAAGGCTTTGGGTACGGGTTAGGGTACGGGTGAGGGTACGCCGTAGGGTAGAGGTTAGGGTTAGGTTTAGGATTAGGGTACGGCTTAGGATACGGGTTAGGGTATGGGTGAGGGTACGGCGTAGCGTATGGGTTAGGGTTAGGGTTAGGGTTAGGGTTAGTTTTAGGGTTAGGGATTGGTTTAGGGTACGGGTTAGGATTAGCGTACGTTTTAGGGTTAGGGTTTGGGTTAGGGTTAGGGTAAGCATTAGGGTTAGGGTATGGGTTAGGGTTAGGGTACACGTTAGGATTAGGGTATTTATTAAACCTATCCCACTCTCTAGATACCACTTAGCACGTAAAGGAATATTATTTAGTGTCCAGCCATGGAGAATATTTTCGTCACTAGGATAAGATAAAGAATAAACACATTATAAAAAAATCACATTAGGATTTTCTTTTTAACCTGTTCCTTAAAACACTAGTGCTTAGGAAATCTAATGGAGGCAAAAGCAGTCAAGGGTATTTTAGGGTTAAGTTTAGGGTTAGGGTTAGTGTTAGGGTTAGGGTACGGCTTAGGGTATGGGATAGGGTATGGGTGAGGGTACGGCATAGGGTAGGGTTTAGGGTTAGGGTTAGTGTTAGGGTTAGGGTTAGGGTACGGCTTAGGGTACGGGTTAGGGTACGTGTTAGGGTATGGCGTACGGTATGGGTTAGGGTTAGGGTTAGGGTTAGGGTTAGGGTTAGGGTACGGCTTAGGGTACGGGTTAGGGTACGGGTGAGGTTACGGCATAGGGTATAGTTTAGGGTTAGGGTTAGGGTTAGGGTACGGCTTAGGATACGAGTTAGGGTACGGGTGAGGGTACGGCGTAGCGTATGGTTTAGGGTTAGGGTACGGCTTAGGGTACGGGTTAGGGTACGGGTGAGGGTACGGTGTAGGTTATGGGTTAGGGTTAGGGTTAGGGTTAGGGTTAGTTTTAGGGTTAGGGATTGGTTTAAGGTACGGGTTAGGATTAGCATACGTGTTCGGGTTAGGGTTTTGGTTAGGGTTAGGGTATGCGTTAGGGTTAGGGTATGGGTTAGGTTTAGGGTACACTTTAGGATTAGGGTATTTATTAAACCTATCCCACTCTCTAGATACCACTTAGCACGTAAAGGAATATTATTTGGGGTTCAGCCATGGAGAAGATTTTAGTCACTAGGATAAGATAAGGAATAAACACATTATAAAAAAATCACATAAGGTTTTCTTTCTAACCTGTTCCTTAAAACACTAGTGTTTAGGAAATCTAATGGAGGCAAAAGCAGTAAAGGGTAGTTTAGGGTTAGGGTTAGGGTTAGGGTTAGTGTAGGGCTTAGGATACCGGTGAGGGTACTGGTGAGGGTACTGCGTAGGTTATTGGTTAGGGTTAGGGTACGGCTTAGGATACGGGTTAGGTTTAGGGTTAGGGTTAGGGTTAGTTTTAGGGTTAGGGATTCGTTTAGGGTACGGGTTAGGATTAGCGTACGTGTTAGGGTTAGGTTTAGGGTTAGGGTTAGGGTACGCGTTAGGGTTAGTGTATGGGTTAGGGTTAGGGTACACGTTAGGATTAGGGTATTTATTAAACCTATCCCACTCTCTAGATACCACTTAGCACATAAAGGAATATTATTAGGGATCCAGCCATGGAGAAGATTTTCGTCACTAGGATAAGATAAAGAATAAACACATTATAAAAAAATCACATTAGGATTTTCTTTTTAACCTGTTCCTTAAAACACTAGTGTTTAGGAAATCTAATACAGGCAAAAGCAATCAAGGGTAGTTTAGGGTTAGGGTTAGGGTTAGGGTTAGTGTTAGGGTTAGGGTACGGCTTAGGGTATGGGATAGGGTACGGGTGAGGGTACGGCGTAGGGTAGGTGTTAGGGTTAGGGTTAGGGTTAGGGTTAGGGTATGGCTTAGGGTACGGGTGAGGGTACGGGTGAGGGTACTGCGTAGGGTATTGGTTAGGGTTAGGGTACGGCTTAGGATACGTGTTAGGGTACGGGTTAGGGTACGGCGTAGAGTGTGGGTTAAGGTTAGGGTTAGTGTTAGGGTTAGGGTTACGGTACGTCTTAGGGTATGTGTTAGGGTACGGGTGAGGGTACGGCGTAGGTTATGGGTTAGGGTTAGGGTTAGGGTTAGGGTTAGGGTACGGCTTAGGATACGGGTTAGGGTACGGGTGAGGGTACGGTGTAGGTTATGGGTTAGGGTTAGGGTTAGTGTTAGGGTTATGGTAAGGCTTAGGTTATGGGATAGGGTACAGGTGAGGGTATGGCATAGGGTAGGGGTTAGGGTTAGGGTTAGGGTTAGGGTTAGGGTACGGCTTAGGGTACGGGTGAGGCTATGGGTGAGGATACTGCGTAGGGTATTGGTTAGGGTTAGGGTACGGCTTAGGATACGGGTTAGGGTACGTGTTAGGGTATGGCGTACGGTATGGGTTAGGGTTAGGGTTAGGGTTAGGGTTAGGGTTAGGGTTAGGGTACGGCTTAGGGTACGGGTTAGGGTACGGGTGAGGTTACGGCGTAGGGTATAGTTTAGGGTTAGGGTTAGGGTTAGGGTACGGCTTAGGATACGGGTTAGGGTACGGGTGAGGGTACGGCGTAGCATATGGTTTAGGGTTAGGGTTAGGATACGGCTTAGGGTACGGGTTAGGGTACGGGTGAGGGTACGGTGTAGGTTATGGGTTAGGGTTAGGGTTAGGGTTAGGGTTAGTTTTAGGGTTAGGGATTGGTTTAGGGTACGGGTTAGGATTAGCATACGTGTTCGGGTTAGGGTTTTGGTTAGGGTTAGGGTACGCGTTAGGGTTAGGGTATGGGTTAGGTTTAGGGTACACTTTAGGATTAGGGTATTTATTAAACCTATCCCACTCTCTAGATACCACTTAGCACGTAAAGGAATATTATTTGGGGTTCAGCCATGGAGAAGATTTTAGTCACTAGGATAAGATAAAGAATAAACACATTATAAAAAAATCACATAAGGTTTTCTTTTTAACCTGTTCCTTAAAACACTAGTGTTTAGGAAATCTAATGGAGGCAAAAGCAGTAAAGGGTAGTTTAGGTTTAGGGTTAGGGTTAGGGTTAGGGTAGGGCTTAGGATACCGGTGAGGGTACTGGTGAGGGTACTGCGTAGGTTATTGGTTAGGGTTAGGGTACGGCTTAGGATGCGGGTTAGGATATGGGTTAGGTTACGGCGTTGGGTATGGGTGAGGGTTAGGGTTAGGGTTAGGGTAAGGCTTTGGGTACGGGTTAGGGTACGGGTGAGGGTACGGCGTAGGGTAGAGGTTAGGGTTAGGTTTAGGGTTAGGGTACGGCTTAGGGTATGGGATAGGGTATGGGTGAGGGTACGGCATAGGGTAGGGTTTAGGGTTAGGGTTAGTGTTAGGGTTAGGGTTAGGGTATGGCTTAGGGTACGGGTGAGGGTACTGTGTAGGTCATTGGTTAGGGTTAGGTTAAGGCTTAGGATACAGGTTATTGTATGGGTTAGGGTACGGCGCAGGGTATGGGTAAGGGTTAGGGTTAGGGTTAGGGTTAGGGTTAGGGTACGGCTTAGGATACGGGTTAGGGTACGGGTGAGGGTACGGCGTAGCGTATGGGTTAGGGTTAGGGTTAGGGTACGTCTTAGGGTACGGGTTAGGGTACGGGTGAGGGTACGGCGTAGGGTAAGGGTTAGGGTTAGGGTTAGTTTTAGGGTTAGGGATTGGTTTAGGGTACGGGTTAGGATTAGCGTACGTGTTAGGGTTAGGTTTTTTGTTAGGGTTAGGGTACGCGTTAGGGTTAGGGTATGGGTTAGGGTTAGGGTACACGTTAGGATTAGGGTATTTATTAAACCTATCCCACTCTCTAGATACCACTTAGCACGTAAAGGAATATTATTAGGGATCCAGCCATGGAGAAGATTTTAGTCACTAGGATAAGATAAAGAATAAACACATTATAAAAAAATCACATTAGGATTTTCTTTTTAACCTGTTCCTTAAAACACTAGTGCTTAGGAAATCTAATAGAGGCAAAAGCAATCAAGGGTAGTTTAGGGTTAGGGTTAGGGTTAGGGTTAGTGTTAGGGTTAGGGTACGGCTTAGGGTATGGGATAGGGTACGGGTGAGGGTACGGCGTAGGGTAGGGGTTAGGGTTAGGGTTAGGGTACGTCTTAGGGTACGGGTTAGGTTACGGGTGAGGGTACGGCGTAGGGTATGGGTTAGAGTTAGGGTTAGTGTTAGTGTTAGTGTTAGGGTTAGTGTACGGCTTAGCGTATGGGATAGGGTATGGGTGAGGGTACGGCGTAGGGTAGGGGTTAGGGTTAGGGTTAGGGTTAGGGTTAGGGTATGGCTTAGGGTACTGGTGAGGGTACGGGTGAGGGTACTGCGTAGGGTATTGGTTAGGGTTAGGGTACGGCTTAGGATACGTGTTAGGGTACGGGTTAGGGTACGGTGTAGAGTGTGGGTTAGGGTTAGGGTTAGTGTTAGGGTTAGGGTTACGGTACGTCTTAGGGTACGTGTTAGGGTACGGGTGAGGGTACGGCGTAGGTTATGGGTTAGGGTTAGGGTTAGGGTTAGGGTTAGGGTACGGCTTAGGATACGGGTTAGGGTACGGGTTAGGGTACGGGTGAGGGTATGGCGTAGTGTATAGGTTAGGGTTAGGGTTAGGTTTAGGGTATGGCTTAGTGTACGGTGAGGGTACGGGTGAGGGTACTGTGTAGGGTATTGGTTATGGTTAGGGTACGGCTTAGAATACGAGTTAGGGTACGGGTTAGGGTACGGCGTAGAGTATGGGTTAGGGTTAGGGTTAGGGTTAGGGTTAGGTTTAGGGTACGGCTTAGGGTACAGGTTAGGGTACGGGTGAGGGTACGGCGTAGTGTATAGGTTAGGGTTAGGGTTAGGGTTAGGGTACGGCTTAGGGTACGGGTTAGGGTACGGGTGAGGGTATGGCGTAGTGTATAAGTTAGGTTTAGGGTTAGGTTTAGGGTACGGATTAGGGTATGGGATAGGGTACGGTGAGGGTACGGCGTAGGGTAGGGGTTAGGTTTAGGGTTAGGGTTAGTGTTAGGGTTAGCGTACGGCTTAGGGTATGGGATAGGTTACGGGTGAGGGTACGGCGTAGGGTAGGGGTTAGGGTTAGGTTTAGGGTTAGTGTTACGGTTAGGGTACTGCTTAGGGTATGGGATAGGGTACGGCGTAGGGTAGCGGTTAGTGTTAGGGTTAGGGTTAGGGTTAGGGTACGGCTTAGGATACGGGTTAGGGTACGGGTGAGGGTACGGCGTAGCGTATGGTTTAGCGTTAGGGTTAGGGTTAGGGTACGGCTTAGGGTACGGGTTAGGGTTAGGGTTAGGGTTAGTTTTAGGGTTAGGGATTGGTTTAGGGTACGGGTTAGGATTAGCAAACGTGTTCAGGTTAGGGTTTTGGTTAGGGTTAGGGTACGCGTTAGGGTTAGGGTATGGGTTAGGTTTAGGGTACACTTTAGGATTAGGGTATTTATTAAACCTATCCCACTCTCTAGATACCACTTAGCACGTAAAGGAATATTATTTGGGGTTCAGCCATGGAGAAGATTTTAGTCACTAGGATAAGATAAAGAATAAACACATTATAAAAAAATCACATAAGGTTTTCTTTTTAACCTGTTCCTTAAAACACTAGTGTTTAGGAAATCTAATGGAGGCAAAAGCAGTAAAGGGTAGTTTAGGGTTAGGGTTAGGGTTAGGGTTAGGGTTAGGGTTAGGGTACGTCTTAGGGTACGGGTGAGGGTATGGGTGAGGATACTGCGTAGGGTATTGGTTAGGGTTACGGTACGTCTTAGGATACGGGTTAGGGTACGGGTGAGGGTACGGCGTAGGTTATGGGTTAGGGTTAGGGTTAGTGTTAGGGTTATTGTATGGCTTAGGTTATGGGATAGGGTACAGGTGAGGGTATGGCATAGGGTTAGGGTTAGGGTTAGGTTTAGGGTTAGTGTTAGGGTTAGGGTACCGCTTAGGTTATGGGATAGGGTACGGCGTAGGGTAGCCATTAGGGTTAGGGTTAGGGTTAGGGTTAGGGTACGGCTTAGGATACGGGTTAGGGTACGGTTGAGGGTACTGCGTAGCGTATGGTTTAGGGTTAGGGTTAGGGTTAGGGTACGCGTTAGGGTTAGGGTATGGGTTAGGGTTAGGGTACACGTTAGGATTAGGGTATTTATTAAACCTATCCCACTCTTTAGATACCACTTAGCACGTAAAGGGATATTATTAGGGATCCAGCCATGGAGAAGATTTTAGTCACTAGGATAAGATAAAGAATAAACACATTATAAAAAAATCACATTAGGATTTTCTTTTTAACCTGTTCCTTAAAACACTAGTGCTTAGGAAATCTAATAGAGGCAAAAGCAATCAAGGGTAGTTTAGGGTTAGGGTTAGGGTTAGGGTTAGTGTTAGGGTTAGGGTACGGCTAAGGGTATGGGATAGGGTACGGGTGAGGGTACGGCGTAGGGTAGGGGTTAGGGTTAGGGTTAGGGTTGGGGTTAGGGTATGGCTTAGGGTACGGGTGAGGGTACGGGTGAGGGTACTGTGTAGGGTATTGGTTATGGTTAGGGTACGGCTTAGAATATGGGTTAGGGTACGGGTTAGGGTACGGCGTAGGGTATGGGTTAGGGTTAGGGTTAGGGTTAGGGTTAGGGTAAGGCTTTGGGTACGGGTTAGGGTACGGGTGAGGGTACGGCGTAGGGTAGAGGTTAGGGTTAGGTTTAGGGTTAGGGTACGGCTTAGGGTATGGGATAGGGTATGGGTGAGGGTACGGCATAGGGTAGGGTTTAGGGTTAGGGTTAGTGTTAGGGTTAGGGTTAGGGTATGGCTTAGGGTACGGGTGAGGGTACTGTGTAGGTCATTGGTTAGGGTTAGGTTAAGGCTTAGGATACAGGTTATTGTATGGGTTAGGGTACGGCGCAGGGTATGGGTAAGGGTTAGGGTTAGGGTTAGGGTTAGGGTTAGGGTACGGCTTAGGATACGGGTTAGGGTACGGGTGAGGGTACGGCGTAGCGTATGGGTTAGGGTTAGGGTTAGGGTACGTCTTAGGGTACGGGTTAGGGTACGGGTGAGGGTACGGCGTAGGGTAAGGGTTAGGGTTAGGGTTAGTTTTAGGGTTAGGGATTGGTTTAGGGTACGGGTTAGGATTAGCGTACGTGTTAGGGTTAGGTTTTTTGTTAGGGTTAGGGTACGCGTTAGGGTTAGGGTATGGGTTAGGGTTAGGGTACACGTTAGGATTAGGGTATTTATTAAACCTATCCCACTCTCTAGATACCACTTAGCACGTAAAGGAATATTATTAGGGATCCAGCCATGGAGAAGATTTTAGTCACTAGGATAAGATAAAGAATAAACACATTATAAAAAAATCACATTAGGATTTTCTTTTTAACCTGTTCCTTAAAACACTAGTGCTTAGGAAATCTAATAGAGGCAAAAGCAATCAAGGGTAGTTTAGGGTTAGGGTTAGGGTTAGGGTTAGTGTTAGGGTTAGGGTACGGCTTAGGGTATGGGATAGGGTACGGGTGAGGGTACGGCGTAGGGTAGGGGTTAGGGTTAGGGTTAGGGTACGTCTTAGGGTACGGGTTAGGTTACGGGTGAGGGTACGGCGTAGGGTATGGGTTAGAGTTAGGGTTAGTGTTAGTGTTAGTGTTAGGGTTAGTGTACGGCTTAGCGTATGGGATAGGGTATGGGTGAGGGTACGGCGTAGGGTAGGGGTTAGGGTTAGGGTTAGGGTTAGGGTTAGGGTATGGCTTAGGGTACTGGTGAGGGTACGGGTGAGGGTACTGCGTAGGGTATTGGTTAGGGTTAGGGTACGGCTTAGGATACGTGTTAGGGTACGGGTTAGGGTACGGTGTAGAGTGTGGGTTAGGGTTAGGGTTAGTGTTAGGGTTAGGGTTACGGTACGTCTTAGGGTACGTGTTAGGGTACGGGTGAGGGTACGGCGTAGGTTATGGGTTAGGGTTAGGGTTAGGGTTAGGGTTAGGGTACGGCTTAGGATACGGGTTAGGGTACGGGTTAGGGTACAGGTGAGGGTATGGCGTAGTGTATAGGTTAGGGTTAGGGTTAGGTTTAGGGTATGGCTTAGTGTACGGTGAGGGTACGGGTGAGGGTACTGTGTAGGGTATTGGTTATGGTTAGGGTACGGCTTAGAATACGAGTTAGGGTACGGGTTAGGGTACGGCGTAGAGTATGGGTTAGGGTTAGGGTTAGGGTTAGGGTTAGGTTTAGGGTACGGCTTAGGGTACAGGTTAGGGTACGGGTGAGGGTACGGCGTAGTGTATAGGTTAGGGTTAGGGTTAGGGTTAGGGTACGGCTTAGGGTACGGGTTAGGGTACGGGTGAGGGTATGGCGTAGTGTATAAGTTAGGTTTAGGGTTAGGTTTAGGGTACGGATTAGGGTATGGGATAGGGTACGGTGAGGGTACGGCGTAGGGTAGGGGTTAGGTTTAGGGTTAGGGTTAGTGTTAGGGTTAGCGTACGGCTTAGGGTATGGGATAGGTTACGGGTGAGGGTACGGCGTAGGGTAGGGGTTAGGGTTAGGTTTAGGGTTAGTGTTACGGTTAGGGTACTGCTTAGGGTATGGGATAGGGTACGGCGTAGGGTAGCGGTTAGTGTTAGGGTTAGGGTTAGGGTTAGGGTACGGCTTAGGATACGGGTTAGGGTACGGGTGAGGGTACGGCGTAGCGTATGGTTTAGCGTTAGGGTTAGGGTTAGGGTACGGCTTAGGGTACGGGTTAGGGTTAGGGTTAGGGTTAGTTTTAGGGTTAGGGATTGGTTTAGGGTACGGGTTAGGATTAGCAAACGTGTTCAGGTTAGGGTTTTGGTTAGGGTTAGGGTACGCGTTAGGGTTAGGGTATGGGTTAGGTTTAGGGTACACTTTAGGATTAGGGTATTTATTAAACCTATCCCACTCTCTAGATACCACTTAGCACGTAAAGGAATATTATTTGGGGTTCAGCCATGGAGAAGATTTTAGTCACTAGGATAAGATAAAGAATAAACACATTATAAAAAAATCACATAAGGTTTTCTTTTTAACCTGTTCCTTAAAACACTAGTGTTTAGGAAATCTAATGGAGGCAAAAGCAGTAAAGGGTAGTTTAGGGTTAGGGTTAGGGTTAGGGTTAGGGTTAGGGTTAGGGTACGTCTTAGGGTACGGGTGAGGGTATGGGTGAGGATACTGCGTAGGGTATTGGTTAGGGTTACGGTACGTCTTAGGATACGGGTTAGGGTACGGGTGAGGGTACGGCGTAGGTTATGGGTTAGGGTTAGGGTTAGTGTTAGGGTTATTGTATGGCTTAGGTTATGGGATAGGGTACAGGTGAGGGTATGGCATAGGGTTAGGGTTAGGGTTAGGTTTAGGGTTAGTGTTAGGGTTAGGGTACCGCTTAGGTTATGGGATAGGGTACGGCGTAGGGTAGCCATTAGGGTTAGGGTTAGGGTTAGGGTTAGGGTACGGCTTAGGATACGGGTTAGGGTACGGTTGAGGGTACTGCGTAGCGTATGGTTTAGGGTTAGGGTTAGGGTTAGGGTACGCGTTAGGGTTAGGGTATGGGTTAGGGTTAGGGTACACGTTAGGATTAGGGTATTTATTAAACCTATCCCACTCTTTAGATACCACTTAGCACGTAAAGGGATATTATTAGGGATCCAGCCATGGAGAAGATTTTAGTCACTAGGATAAGATAAAGAATAAACACATTATAAAAAAATCACATTAGGATTTTCTTTTTAACCTGTTCCTTAAAACACTAGTGCTTAGGAAATCTAATAGAGGCAAAAGCAATCAAGGGTAGTTTAGGGTTAGGGTTAGGGTTAGGGTTAGTGTTAGGGTTAGGGTACGGCTAAGGGTATGGGATAGGGTACGGGTGAGGGTACGGCGTAGGGTAGGGGTTAGGGTTAGGGTTAGGGTTGGGGTTAGGGTATGGCTTAGGGTACGGGTGAGGGTACGGGTGAGGGTACTGTGTAGGGTATTGGTTATGGTTAGGGTACGGCTTAGAATATGGGTTAGGGTACGGGTTAGGGTACGGCGTAGGGTATGGGTTAGGGTTAGGGTTAGGGTTAGGGTTAGGGTACGGCTTAGGGTACGGGTTAGGGTACGGGTGAGGGTATGGCGTAGTGTATAGGTCAGGGTTAGGGTTAGGGTTAGGGTACGGCTTAGGGTATGGGATAGGGTACGGGTGAGAGTACGGCGTAGGGTAGGGTTTAGGTTTAGGGTTAGGGTTAGTGTTAGGGTTAGGGTACGGCTTAGGGTATGGGATAGGGTACGGGTGAGGGTACGGCGTAGGGTAGGGTTTAGGGTTAGGTTTAGGTTTAGTGTTAGGGTTAGGGTACCACTTAGGGTTTGGGATAGGGTACGGCGTAGGGTAGCGGTTAGGGTTAGGGTTAGGGTTAGGGTTAGGGTACGGCTTAGGATACGGGTTAGGGTACGGGAGAGGGTACGGCGTAGCGTATGTGTTAGGGTTCGGGTTAGGGTACAGCTTAGGGTATGGGTTAGGATACGTGTGTGGTTACGGCGTAGGGTATGGTTAGGGTTAGGATTAGTGTTAGGGTTAGGGTACCGCTTAGGGTATGGGATAGGGTACGGCGTAGGGTAGCGGTTAGGGTTAGGGTTAGGCTTAGGGTTAGGGTGCGGCTTAGGGTACGGGTTAGGGTACGGGTGAGTGTACGGCGTAGGGTATGGGTTAGGGTTAGGGTTAGGGTTAGGGTTAGTTTTAGGGTTAGGGATAGTTTTGGGTACGGGTTAGGATTAGCGTATGTGTTAGGGTTAGGATTTGGGTTAGGTTTAGGGTACGCGTTCGGGTTAGCGTATGGGTTAGGGCTAGGGTACACGTTAGGATTAGGGTATTTATTAAACCTATCCCATTCTCTAGATACCACTTAGCACGTAAAGGAATATTATTTGGTGTCCAGCCATGGAGAAGATTTTAGTCACTAGGATAAGATAAAGAATAAACACATTATAAAAAAATCACATGAGGATTTTCTTTTTAACCTGTTCCTTAAAACACTAGTGCTTAGGAAATCTAATGGAGGCAAAAGCAGTCAAGGGTAGTTTAGGGTTAGGGTTAGGGTTAGGGTTAGTGTTAGGGTTAGGGTACGGCTTAGGGTATGGGATAGGGTACGGGTGAGGGTATGGCGTAGGGTAGGGGTTAGGGTTAGGGTTAGGTTTAGGGTACGGGTGAGGGTAAGGGTGAGGATACTGCGTAGGGTATTGGTTAGGATTAGGGTACGGCTTAGGATACGGGTTAGGGTATGGGTTAGTGTACGGCGTAGGCTATGGGTTAGGGTATGGGTTAGGGTTAGGGTTAGGGTTAGGGGTAGGGTACGGCTTAGGGTACGGGTTAGGGTACAGGTGAGTGTACGGCGTAGGGTATAGGTTAGGGTTAGGGTTAGGGTTAGGGTTAGGGTACGGCTTAGGATACGGGTTAGGGTACGGGTGAGGGTACGGCGTAGCGTATGGGTTAGGGTTAGGGTTAGGGTACGACTTAGGGTACGGGTTAGGGTACGGGTGACGGTACGGCGTAGGGTATATGTTAGGGTTACGGTTAGTTTTAGGGTTACGTCAAGGTATAGGGTACAGGTTAGGATTAGGGTACTTGTTAGGGTTAGGCTATGGGTTAGGGTTAGGGTTCACGTTATGGTTAGGTCATTTATTAAACCTATCCCACTCTCTACATACCACTTAGCGCGTAAAGGAATGTAATTTGGGTTCCAACCATGGAGAAAATTTTAGACACTAGGATAAGATAAAGAATACACACATTATAAATAAGTCACATTAGCATTTTATTTTTAACCTGTTCCTTAAAACACTAGTGCTTAGGAAATCTATTGGAGGCAAAAGCAGTCAAGGGTAGTTTACAGTTAGTGTTAGGGTTAGGGTTAGGGTTAGGGTATGGCTTAGAGTAAGGGTGAGGGTACGGCGTAGGACATGTGTTAGGGTTAGTCTTAGGGTTAGGGTTAGAGTTAGGGTACGGCTTAGGGTACGGGTTAGGGTAAGAGTGAGGGTACGGAGTAGGGTATGGGTTAGGATTACGGTTAGGGTTAGGGTACGGCTTAGGATACGGGTTAGGGTAAGGGTGAGGGTACGGCAAAGGATATGGGTTAGGCTATGAGTTATTGTTAGGGTTAGGGTACGGCTTTGGGTACGGGTTAGGGAACGCGTGAGTGTACGGCGTAGGGTATGGGTTAGGTTTAGAGTTAGGGTTAGGGTTAGGGTTAGGGTACGGGGTAGGGTACGGTTGAGGGTACGGGTTAGTGTATGGATTAGGGTTAGGGTTAGGGTACGGGTTAGGGTAAGGGTGAGGGTACGGCATAGGATATGGGTTAGGCTTAGTGTTATGGTTAGGGTTAGGGTACGGCTTTGGGTACGGGTGAGGGTACCTCGTTGGGTATGTGTTAGGGTTAGGGGTAGGGTACGACTTCGGGTACGGTTTAGGGTCCGGGTTAGGTTACGGCATAGGGTATGGCTTAAGGTTAGTTTTAGGGTTAGGGTTAGGGTACTGCTTATGGTACGGGTTAGAGTACGGGTGAGAGTTAGGTTTTGGGTATGGGTAAGGGTTAGTGTATGCATTAGAGTTAGGGTATTTATTAAACATATCCCACTCTCTAGATACCATTTAGCACGTAAAGTGAAGAGGCTGGAATGGCGAACCCGAGCACAAGGAGAGGAGAAATGAGGTGCGTTTCAGAAACCTTTCCCGATCTCACGGCATACCATCTTCTGGGTTTCCCATGCATGTTTTGATGTAGGAAGATGCCCTTGTACCTGGAGATTTGAGACCCATGGTGTGGGTACCCCGTGGTGTTACTTTAAAGTATCTGGGTTTGCTCACCCAACCTCACCAATCCTCTCAGCCCCAAGAGTGTCCAGCCTTATGTCTCATCCAGCTGTGGGTCTAGATATGGTCAATCCAAGTTGCATCAGAGACCCTGAACGGATTTTGTAAGAATTTCTCTTTCACTGTCTTTGTTTTGTGGGTTTTTTAAAGTAATTTATGTTTAGAATGGGGCTTGGCTGCTTTTCCCTGCTGTGTTTATGCCACTTTACACCCTCTTGATTCACTTGCAGAGAGATATCGATACATAGGTTTTCAGATTCTTACTAGTCAGATATATTCTTGTGCGGTGACTAGGGGGTGTTGAGTCCAGTTCACTGAGCAGGGAGTAGGCCTTGTCTATTACATATTTGGCTTATGGAGCGGTCTCTGAGCTAATTTCAAACCCTTGTTCTATGCATCATCCCACCTCACCTTTCCCGTTAAGCAGCCATAGTGTGTCTTCTAAAGGTGTGACTCTGTTCTGTTTTGTAATTCAGTTCAAGTGTAGCGATTTTGACATTCCCTCTATAAGCGATATCTTAGGATAAGTGTCTTTTTCTGTGTGACTTATTTCACTTAGAATCATCGTACCTAAATCCACTCATCATGCTGCTAACTAGCCTTATGACATTGATTTCATGGCTGAGTCATATTCCATTGTGCCAAGTACCACCATTTCTTTATCCATTTTTCTCTTTCCTGGGATATTGAAGGTGTACCGAAGTGGAGGTTCTTGGAAACAGAGCAGCCGTAAAGTTTGGGGTGCCTGTGTCTTGTTGATTTTTAGTTTTCCCAATTTATACGCCCATGAGTGGAAGTGCCCTATGCTCTCTAAGCTGTGTTTATTACTTGTTTCAGGACACACCGTACACTTCTCCAGAGTGCCTGTTGGCAATTTACATCCTGCCCATTAGCGTAGCAAGGCTCCCATGTCTCCATGGCCTGTCCTGCTTTTCTGGTTTTTACACTTTTTTCAGCATGGCTTTTTTGACCGAGGGCAAGCGAGATTTCTTTGTAGCACTGATTTGCCCTTCCGGCTTGCTTGGTTGGCCTAAAAGGGCGTATGCGTTTTTTCCTGAATATATTCAGGAAAAAACGCATACGCCCTTTTTGGCCAAGGGCATCATTGTCAACGTTTTGTCGCTCTTCATGTGCTTTAAAGGCGAGTCGAATCTACCTCCTGAAATCTGTTTCCTGCAAATCTGCCTTGCTTTCAAATCCTCTTCGTTGCCTTCCCTCAATATATTTGTGGACGAGAGTTCTCATTTATAACTCTGCACGTTTGTGAATTGCATTGCCCCTGAGCTCCATTTGTCTACTCGCTTTTTTGGGAGCTGGCCGCAAAAGCACAGGATTGCTTCAGGCCCTATTTTGGTTCTGGGGGGCAGGCTGAGCCTGTGGTTCATTCTTCTTCCTGATGGGAAAATGGAGTGACCTATGCCTGTCCCAACACCTAGGGCTCGTCTCTCGTTGGTTGCCCGTCTTCCCTTTCATCCTCAGGACAAATTGCAACCTGTACAAAACAGGAGGTTAAAGGTGCTGATTCTCCAAGTAGGGAGATGTTTAGTCAAGCGGCTAGAATGACGAATCCGAGCACAAGGAGAGGAGAAATGAGGTGCGTTTTAGAAGCCTTTCCCGATCTCACAGCATACCATCTTCTGGGTTTCCCATGCATGTTTTGATGTAGGAAGATGCCCTTGTACCTGGAGATTTGAGACCCATGGGGTGGGTACCCCGCAGTGTTACTTTAAATATCTGCATTTGCTCACCCAACCTCACCAATCCTCTGAGCCCCAAGAGTGTCCAGCCTTATGTCTCATCCAGCTGTGGGTCTAGATATGGTCAATCCAGGTTGCATCAGAGACCCTGAACGGATTTTGTAAGAATTTCTCTCTCTTTCACTGTCTTTGTTTTGTGGGTTTTTTAAAGTAATTTATGTTTAGAATGGGGCTTGGCTGCTTTTCCCTGCTGTGTTTATTCCGCTTTACACCCTCTTGATTCACTTGCAGAGAGATATCGATACATAGGTTTTCAGATTCTTACTAGTCATATATATTCTTGTGCGGTGACTAGGGGGTGTTGAGTCCAGTACACTGAGCAGGGAGTAGGCCTTGTCTGTTACATATTTGGCTTATGGAGCGGTCTCTGAGCTAAGTTCAAACCCTTGTTTTATGCATCACCCCACCTCATCTTTCCCGTTAAGCAGCCATAGTGTGTCTTCTAAAGGTGTGCCTCTGTTCTGTTTTGTACTTCAGTTCAAGTGTAGCGATTTTGACATTCCCTCTATAAGCGATATCTTAGGATAAGTGTCTTTTTCTGTGTGACTTATTTCACTTAGAATCATCGTCACTAAATCCACTCATCATGCTGCTAACTCGCCTTATGACATTGATTTCATGGCTGAGTGATATTCCATTGTGCCAAGTACCACTATTTGTTTATCCATTTTTCTCTTTCCTGGGATATTGAAGGTGTACTGAAGTGGAGGTTCTTGGAAACAGAGCAGCCGTAAAGGTTGGGGTGCCTGTGTCTTGTTGATTTTTAGTTTTCCCAATTTATACGCCCATGAGTGGAAGTGCCCTATGCTCTCTAAGCTGTGTTTATTACTTTTTCAGGACACACCGTACAATTTTCCAGAGTGCCTGTTGGCAATTTACATCCCGCCCATCAGCGTAGCAAGGCTCCCATGTCTCCATGGCCTGTCCTGCTTTTCTGGTTTTTACACTTTCTTCTGCATGGCCCTTTTGACCGAGGGCAAGTGAGACTTCTTTGTAGCGCTGATTTGCCCTTCCGGCTTGCTTGGTTGGCCAAAAAGGGCATATGCGTTTTTTCCTGAATATATTCAGGAAAAAACGCATATGCCCTTTTTGGCCCAGGGCATCATTGTAAACGTTTTTCCGCTTTTCATGTGCTTTAAAGGCGAGTCGAATCTACCTCCTGAAATCTGTTTCCTGCAAATCTGCCTTGCTTTCAAATCCTCTTCGTTGCCTTCCCTCAATGTATTTGTGGACGAGAGTTATCATTTATAACTCTGCACGTTTGTGAATTGCAGTGCCCCTGAGCTCCATTTGTCTACTCGCATTTTTGGGAGCTGGCAGCAAAAGCGCAGGATTGCTTCAGGCCCTATTCGGCTTCCAGGGGGCCGCCGGAGCCTGTGGTTCATTCTTCTTTCTGATGGGAAAATGGAGTGACCTGTGCCTGTCCCAAGACCTAGGGCTAGTCTCTCGTTGGTTGCCCGTCTTCCCTTTCATCCTCAGGACAAATTGCAACCTGTACAAAACAGGAGGTTAAAGGTGCTGATTCTCCAAGTAGGGAGATGTTTAGTCAAGCGGCTAGAATGGCGAACCCGAGCACAAGGAGAGGAGAAATGAGGTGCGTTTTAGAAGCCTTTCCCGATCTCACGGCATACCATATTCTGGGTTTCCCATGCATGTTTTGATGTAGGAAGATGCCCTTGTACCTGGAGATTTGAGACCCATGGGGTGTGTACCCCGCGGTGTTACTTTAAAATATCTGGGTTTGCTCACCCAACCTCACCAATCCTCTCAGCCCCAAGAGTGTCCAGCCTTATGTCTCATCCAGCTGTGGGTCTAGATATGGTCAATCCAAGTTGCATCAGAGACCGTGAACGGATTTTGTAAGAATTTCTCTTTCACTGTCTTTGTTTTGTGGGTTTTGTAAAGTAATTTATGTTTAGAATGGGGCTTGGCTGCTTTTCCCTGCTGTGTTTATTCCGCTTTACACCCTCTTGATTCACTTGCAGAGAGATATCGATACATAGGTTTTCAGATTCTTACTAGTCAGATATATTCTTGTGCGGTGACTAGGGGGTGTTGAGTCCAGTTCACTGAGCAGGGAGTAGGCCTTGTCTATTACATATTTGGCTTATGGAGCGGTCTCTGAGCTAATTTCAAACCCTTGTTCTATGCATCACCCCACGTCACCTTTCCCGTTAAGCAGCCATAGTGTGTCTTCTAAAGGTGTGACTCTGTTCTGTTTTGTACTTCAGTTCAAGTGTAGCGATTTTGACATTCCCTCTATAAGCGATATCTTAGGATAAGTGTCTTTTTCTGTGTGACTTATTTCACTTAGAATCATCGTCGCTAAATCCACTCATCATGCTGCTAACTAGCCTTATGACATTGATTTCATGGCTGAGTGATATTCCATTGGGCCAAGTAGCACCATTTCTTTATCCATTTTTCTCTTTCCTGCGATATTGAAGGTGTACCGAAGTGGAGGTTCTTGGAAACAGAGCAGCCGTAAAGTTTGGGGTGCCTGTGTCTTGTTGATTTTTAGTTTTCCCAATTTATACGCCCATGAGTGGAAGTGCCCTATGCTCTCTAAGCTGTGTTTATTACTTGTTTCAGGACACACCGTACACTTCTCCAGAGTGCCTGTTGGCAAATTACATCCCGCCCATCAGCGTAGCAAGGCTCCCATGTCTCCATGTCCTGTCCTGCTTTTCTGGTTTTTACACTTTCTTCAGCATGGCCCTTTTGACCGAGGGCAAGCGAGATTTCTTTGTAGCGCTGATTTGCCCTTCCGGCTTGCTTGGTTGGCCAAAAAGGGCATATGCGTTTTTTCCTGAATATATTCAGGAAAAAACGCATATGCCCTTTTTTGCCCAGGGCATCATTGTCAACGTTTTTCCGCTTTTCATGTGCTTTAAAGGCGAGTCGAATCTACCTCCTGAAATCTGTTTCCTGCAAATCTGCCTTGCTTTCAAATCCTCTTCGTTGCCTTCCCTCAATATATTTGTGGACGAGAGTTATCATTTATAACTCTGCACGTTTGTGAATTGCAGTGCCCCTGAGCTCCATTTGTCTACTCGCTTTTTTGGGAGCTGGCAGCAAAAGCACAGGATTGCTTCAGGCCCTATACGGCTTCCAGGGGGCCGCCGGAGCCTGTGGTTCATTCTTCTTCCTGATGGGAAAATGGAGTGACCTGTGCCTGTCCCAACACCTAGGGCTAGTCTCTCGTTGGTTGCCCGTCTTCCCGTTCATCCTCAGGACAAATTGCAACCTGTACGAAACAGGAGGTTAAAGGTGCTGATTCTCCAAGTAGGGAGATGGTTAGTCAAGCGGCTGGAATGGCGAACCCGAGCACAAGGAGAGGAGAAATGAGGTGCGTTTTAGAAGCCTTTCCCGATCTCACAGTATACCATCTTCTGGGTTTCCCATGCATGTTTTGATGTAGGAAGATGCCCTTGTACCTGGAGATTTGAGACCCATGGGGTGGGTACCCCGCAGTGTTACTTTAATGTATCTGCATTTGCTCACCCAACCTCACCAATCCTCTCAGCCCCAAGAGTGTCCAGCCTTATGTCTCATCCAGCTGTGGGTCTAGATATGGTCAATCCAGGTTGCATCAGAGTCCCTGAACGGATTTTGTAAGAATTTCTCTCTCTTTCACTGTTTTTTTTGTGTGGGTTTTTTAAAGTAATTTATGTTTAGAATGGGGCTTGGCTGCTTTTCTGTGCTGTGTTTATGCCGCTTTACACCCTCTTGATTCACTTGCAGAGAGATATCGATACATAGTTTTTCAGATTCTTAATAGTGAGATATATTCTTGTGCGGTGACTAGGGGGTGTTGAGTCCAGTTCACTGAGCAGGGAGTAGGCCTTGTCTATTACATATTTGGCTTATGGAGAGGTCTCTGAGCTAATTTCAAACCCTTGTTTTATGCATCACCCCACCTCACCTTTCCCGTTAAGCAGCCATAGTGTGTCTTCTAAAGGTGTGACTCTGTTCTGTTTTGTAATTCAGTTCAAGTGTAGCGATTTTGACATTCCCTCTATAAGCGATATCTTAGGATAAGTGTCTTTTTCTGTGTGACTTATTTCACTTAGAATCTTCGTCGCTAAATCCACTCATCATGCTGCTAACTAGCCTTATGACATTGATTTCATGGCTGAGTGATATTCCATTGGGCCAAGTAGCACCATTTCTTTATCCATTTTTCTCTTTCCTGCGATATTGAAGGTGTACCGAAGTGGAGGTTCTTGGAAACAGAGCAGCCGTAAAGTTTGGGGTGCCTGTGTCTTGTTGATTTTTAGTTTTCCCAATTTATACGCCCATGAGTGGAAGTGCCCTATGCTCTCTAAGCTGTGTTTATTACTTGTTTCGGGACACACTGTACCCTTTTCCAGAGTGGCTGTTGGCAATTTACATCCCGCCCATCAGCGTAGCAAGGCTCGCATGTCTCCATGGCCTGTCCTGCTTTTCTGGTTTTTACACTTTTTTAACCATGGCCCTTTTGACCGAGGGCAAGCGAGACGTCTTTGTAGCGCTGATTTGCCCTTCCGGCTTGCTTGGTTGGCCTAAAAGGGCGTATGCGTTTTTTCCTGAATATACTCAGGAAAAAACGCATACGCCCTTTTTGGCCAAGGGCATCATTGTCAACGTTTTGCCACTTTTCATGTGCTTTAAAGGCGAGTCAAATCTACCTCCTGAAATCTGTTTCCTGCAAATCTGCCTTGCTTTCAAATCCTCTTCGTTGCCTTCCCTCAATATATTTGTGGACGAGAGTTCTCATTTATAACTCTGCACGTTTGTGAATTGCAGTGCCCCTGAGCTCCATTTGTCTACTCGCTTTTTTGGGAGCTGGCCGCAAAAGCGCAGGATTGCTTCAGGCCCTATTTTGGTTCTGGGGGGCAGGCTGAGCCTGTGGTTCATTCTTTTTCCTGATGGGAAAATGGAGTGACCTGTGCCTGTCCCAACACCTAGGGCTAGTCTCTCGTTGGTTCCCCGTCTTCCCGTTCATCGTCAGGACAAATTGCAACCTGTACGAAACAGGAGGTTAAAAGTGCTGATTCTCCAAGTAGGGAGATGGTTAGTCAAGCGGCTGGAATGGCGAACCCGAGCACAAGGAGAGGAGAAATGAGGTGCGTTTTAGAAACCTTTCCCGATCTCACGGCATACCATCTTCTGGGTTTCCCATGCATGTTTTGATGTAGGAAGATGCCCTTGTACCTGGAGATTTGAGACCCATGGGGTGTGTACCCCGCGGTGTTACTTTAAAATATCTGTGTTTTCTCACCCAACCTCACCAATCCTCTCAGCCCCAAGAGTGTCCAGCCTTATGTCTCATCCAGCTGTGGGTCTAGATATGGTCAATCCAAGTTGCATCAGAGACCCTGAACGGATTTTGTAAGAATTTCTCTTTCACTGTCTTTGTTTTGTTGGTTTTTTAAAGTAATTTATGTTTAGAATGGGGCTTGGCTGCTTTTCCCTGCTGTGTTTATTCCGCTTTACACCCTCTTGATTCACTTGCAGAGAGATATCGATACATAGGTTTTCAGATTCTTACTAGTCAGATATATTCTTGTGCGGTGACTAGGGGGTGTTGAGTCCAGTTCACTGAGCAGGGAGTAGGCCTTGTCTATTACATATTTGGCTTATGGAGCGGTCTCCGAGCTAATTTCAAACCCTTGTTCTATGCATCACCCCACCTCACCTTTCCCGTTAAGCAGCCATAGTGTGTCTTCTAAAGGTGTGACTCTGTTCTGTTTTGTACTTCAGTTCAAGTGTAGTGATTTTGACATTCCCTCTATAAGCGATATCTTAGGATAAGTGTCTTTTTTTGTGTGACTTATTTCACTTAGAATCATCGTCGCTATATCCAGTCATCATGCTGCTTTCTAGCCTTATGACATTGATTTCATGGCTGAGTGATATTCCATTGTGCCAAGTACCACCATTTCTTTATCCATTTTTCTCTTTCCTGCGATATTGAAGGTGTACCGAAGTGGAGGTTCTTGGAAACAGAGCAGCCGTAGTTTGGGGTGCCTGTGTCTTGTTGATTTTTAGTTTTCCCAATTTATACGCCCATGAGTGGAAGTGCCCTATGCTCTCTAAGCTGTGTTTATTACTTGTTTCAGGACACACCGTACACTTCTCCAGAGTGCCTGTTGGCAAATTACATCCCGCCCATCAGCGTAGCAAGGCTCCCATGTCTCCATGGCCTGTCCTGCTTTTCTGGTTTTTACACTTTGTTCAGCATGGCCCTTTTGACCGAGGGCAAGCGAGACTTCTTTGTAGCGCTGATTTGCCCTTCCGGCTTGCTTGGTTGGCCAAAAAGGGCGTATGCGTTTTTTCCTGAATATATTCAGGAAAAAACGCATACGCCCTTTTTGGCCAAGGGCATCATTGTCAACGTTTTGCCGCTTTTCATGTGCTTTAAAAGCGAGTCGAATCTACCTCCTGAAATCTGTTTCTTGCAAATCTGCCTTGCTTTCAAATCCTCTTCGTTGCCTTCCCTCAATATATTTGTGGACGAGAGTTATCATTTATAACTCTGCACGTTTCTGAATTGCAGTGCCCCTGAGCTCCATTTTTCTACTCGCTTTTTTGGGAGCTGGCCGCAAAAGCGCAGGATTGCTTCAGGCCCTATTTTGGTTCTGGTGGGCAGGCTGAGCCTGTGGTTCATTCTTCTTCCTGATGGGAAAATGGAGTGACCTGTGCCTGTCCCAACACCTAGGGCTAGTCTCTCGTTGGTTCCCCGTCTTCCCGTTCATCCTCAGGACAACTTGCAACCTGTACGAAACAGGAGGTTAAAGGTGCTGATTCTCCAAGTAGGGAGATGGTTAGTCAAGCGGCTGGAATGGCGAACCCGAGCACAAGGAGAGGAGAAATGAGGTGCGTTTTAGAAACCTTTCCCGATCTCACGGCATACCATCTTCTGGGTTTCCCATGCATGTTTTGATGTAGGAAGATGCCCTTGTACCTGGAGATTTGAGACCCATGGGGTGTGTACCCCGCGGTGTTACTTTAAAATATCTGTGTTTTCTCACCCAACCTCACCAATCCTCTCAGCCCCAAGAGTGTCCAGCCTTATGTCTCATCCAGCTGTGGGTCTAGATATGGTCAATCCAAGTTGCATCAGAGACCCTGAACGGATTTTGTAAGAATTTCTCTTTCACTGTCTTTGTTTTGTTGGTTTTTTAAAGTAATTTATGTTTAGAATGGGGCTTGGCTGCTTTTCCCTGCTGTGTTTATTCCGCTTTACACCCTCTTGATTCACTTGCAGAGAGATATCGATACATAGGTTTTCAGATTCTTACTAGTCAGATATATTCTTGTGCGGTGACTAGGGGGTGTTGAGTCCAGTTCACTGAGCAGGGAGTAGGCCTTGTCTATTACATATTTGGCTTATGGAGCGGTCTCCGAGCTAATTTCAAACCCTTGTTCTATGCATCACCCCACCTCACCTTTCCCGTTAAGCAGCCATAGTGTGTCTTCTAAAGGTGTGACTCTGTTCTGTTTTGTACTTCAGTTCAAGTGTAGTGATTTTGACATTCCCTCTATAAGCGATATCTTAGGATAAGTGTCTTTTTTTGTGTGACTTATTTCACTTAGAATCATCGTCGCTATATCCAGTCATCATGCTGCTTTCTAGCCTTATGACATTGATTTCATGGCTGAGTGATATTCCATTGTGCCAAGTACCACCATTTCTTTATCCATTTTTCTCTTTCCTGCGATATTGAAGGTGTACCGAAGTGGAGGTTCTTGGAAACAGAGCAGCCGTAGTTTGGGGTGCCTGTGTCTTGTTGATTTTTAGTTTTCCCAATTTATACGCCCATGAGTGGAAGTGCCCTATGCTCTCTAAGCTGTGTTTATTACTTGTTTCAGGACACACCGTACACTTCTCCAGAGTGCCTGTTGGCAAATTACATCCCGCCCATCAGCGTAGCAAGGCTCCCATGTCTCCATGGCCTGTCCTGCTTTTCTGGTTTTTACACTTTGTTCAGCATGGCCCTTTTGACCGAGGGCAAGCGAGACTTCTTTGTAGCGCTGATTTGCCCTTCCGGCTTGCTTGGTTGGCCAAAAAGGGCGTATGCGTTTTTTCCTGAATATATTCAGGAAAAAACGCATACGCCCTTTTTGGCCAAGGGCATCATTGTCAACGTTTTGCCGCTTTTCATGTGCTTTAAAAGCGAGTCGAATCTACCTCTTGAAATCTGTTTCTTGCAAATCTGCCTTGCTTTCAAATCCTCTTCGTTGCCTTCCCTCAATATATTTGTGGACGAGAGTTATCATTTATAACTCTGCACGTTTCTGAATTGCAGTGCCCCTGAGCTCCATTTTTCTACTCGCTTTTTTGGGAGCTGGCCGCAAAAGCGCAGGATTGCTTCAGGCCCTATTTTGGTTCTGGTGGGCAGGCTGAGCCTGTGGTTCATTCTTCTTCCTGATGGGAAAATGGAGTGACCTGTGCCTGTCCCAACACCTAGGGCTAGTCTCTCGTTGGTTCGCCGTCTTCCCGTTCATCCTCAGGACAACTTGCAACCTGTACGAAACAGGAGGTTAAAGGTGCTGATTCTCCAAGTAGGGAGATGGTTAGTCAAGCGGCTGGAATGGCGAACCCGAGCACAAGGAGAGGAGAAATGAGGTGCGTTTTAGAAACCTTTCCCGATCTCACGGCATACCATCTTCTGGGTTTCCCATGCATGTTTTGATGTAGGAAGATGCCCTTGTACCTGGAGATTTGAGACCCATGGGGTGGGTACCCCGCAGTGTTACTTTAAAGTATCTGCATTTGCTCACCCAACCTAACCAATCCTCTGAGCCCCAAGAGTGTCCAGCCTTATGTCTAATCCAGCTGTGGGTCTAGATATGGTCAATCCAGGTTGCATCAGAGACCCTGAACGGATTTTGTAAGAATTTCTCTCTCTTTCACTGTTTTTTTTGTGTGGGTTTTTTAAAGTAATTTATGTTTAGAATGGGGCTTGGCTGCTTTTCTCTGCTGTGTTTATGCCGCTTTACACCCTCTTGATTCACTTGCAGAGAGATATCGATACATAGGTTTTCAGATTCTTAATAGTCAGATATATTCTTGTGCGGTGACTAGGGGGTGTTGAGTCCAGTTCACTGAGCAGGGAGTAGGCCTTGTCTATTACATATTTGGCTTATGGAGCGGTGTCTGAGCTAATTTCAAACCCTTGTTTTATGCATCACCCCACCTCACCTTTCCCGTTAAGCAGCCATAGTGTGTCTTCTAAAGTTGTGACTCTGTTCTGTTTTGTAATTCAGTTCAAGTTTATCGATTTTGACATTCCCTCTATAAGCGATATCTTAGGATAAGTGCCTTTTTCTGTGTGACTTATTTCACTTAGAATCATCGTATCTAAATCCACTCATCATGCTGCTAACTAGCCTTATGACATTGATTTCATGGCTGAGTGATATTCCACTGTGCCAAGTACCACCATTTCTTTATCCATTTTTCTCTTTCTGGGATATTGAAGGTGTACCGAAGTGGAGGTTCTTGGAAATACAGCAGCCGTAAAGGTTGGGGTGCCTGTGTTTTGTTGATTTTTAGTTTTCCCAGTATATACGCCCATGAGTGGAAGTGCCCTATGCTCTCTACGCTGTGTTTATTACTTGTTTCAGGACACACCGTACTCTTCTCCGGAGTGCCTGTTGGCAATTTACATCCCGCCCATCAGCGTAGCAAGGCTCCCATGTCTCCATGGCCTGTCCTGCTTTTCTGGTTTTTACACTTTGTTCAGCATGGCCCTTTTGACCGAGGGCAAGCGAGACTTCTTTGTAGCGCTGATTTGCCCTTCCGACTTGCTTGGTTGGCCAAAAAGGACGTATGCGTTTTTTCCTGAATATATTCAGGAAAAAACGCATACGCCCTTTTT
Source organism: Eubalaena glacialis (assembly GCF_028564815.1). NCBI lineage: Eukaryota > Metazoa > Chordata > Mammalia > Artiodactyla > Balaenidae > Eubalaena > Eubalaena glacialis. The sequence continues at coordinate 680,438 of NW_026871216.1, forward strand.
GGCCAAGGGCATCATTGTCAACGTTTTGCCGCTTTTCATGTGCTTTATAGGTGAGTCGAATCTACCCACTGAAATCTGTTTCCTGCAAATCTGCCTTGCTTTCAAATCCTCTTCATTGCCTTCCCTCAATATATTTGTGGACGAGAGTTCTCATTTATAACTCTGCACGTTTGTGAATTGCAGTGCCCCTGAGCTCCATTTGTCTCCTCGCTTTTTTGGGAGCTGGCCGCAAAAGCGCAGGATTGCTTCAGGCCCTAATTTGGTTCTGGGGGGCAGGCTGAGACTGTGGTTCATTCTTCTTCCTGATGGGAAAATGGAGTGACCTGTGCCTGTCCCAACACCTAGGGCTCGTCTCTCGTTGGTTCCGCGTCTTTCCGTTCATCCTCAGGACAGATTGCAACCTGTACAATCAGGAGGTTAAAGGTGCTGATTCTCCAAGTAGGGAGATGGTTAGTCAAGCGGCTGGAATGGCGAACCCGAGCACAAGGAGAGGAGAAATGAGGTGCGTTTTAGAAACCTTTCCCGATCTCACGGCATACCATCTTCTGGGTTTCCCATGCATGTTTTGATGTAGGAAGATGCCCTTGTACCTGGAGATTTGAGACCCATGGGGTGTGTACCCCGTGGTGTTACTTTAAAGTATCTGGGTTTGCTCACTGAACCTCACCAATCTTCTCAGCCCCAAGACTGTCCAGCCTTATGTCTCATCCAGCTGTGGGTCTAGATATGGTCAATCCAGGTTGCATCAGAGACCCTGAACGGATTTTGTAAGAATTTCTCTCTCTTTCACTGTCTTTGTTTTGTGGGTTTTTTAAAGTAATTTATGTTTAGAATGGGGCTTTGCTGCTTTTCCCTGCTGTTTTTATGCCGCTTTACACCCTCTTGATTCACTTGCAGAGAGATATCGATACATAGGTTTTCAGATTCTTACTAGTCAGATATATTCTTGTGCGGTGACTAGGGGGTGTTGAGTCCAGTTTACTGAGCAGGGAGTAGGCCTTGTCTATTACATATTTGGCTTATGGAGAGGTCTCTGAGCTAATTTCAAACCCTTGTTTTATGCATCACCCCACCTCACCTTTCTCGTTAAGCAGCCATAGTGTGTCTTCTAAAGGTGTGACTCTGTTCTGTTTTGTAATTCAGTTCAAGTGTAGCGATTTTGACATTCCCTCTATAAGCGATATGTTAGGATAAGTGTCTTTTTCTGTGTGACTTATTTCACTTAGAATCATCGTCGCTAAATCCACTCATCATGCTGCTAACTAGCCTTATGACATTGATTTCATGGCTGAGTGATATTCCATTGGGCCAAGTACCACTATTTCTTTATCCATTTTTCTCTTTCTGGGATATTGAAGGTGTACCGAAGTGGAGTTTCTTGGAAACAGAGCAGCCGTAAACTTTAGGGTGCCTGTGTCTTGTTGATTTTTATTTTTCCAAATTTATACGTCCATGAGTGGAAGTGCCCTATGCTCTCTAAGCTGTGTTTATTACTTGTTTCAGGACACACCGTACCCTTCTCCAGAGTGGCTGTTGGCAATTTACAACCTGCCCATCAGCGTAGCAAGGCTCGCATGTCTCCATGGCCTGTCCTGCTTTTCTGGTTTTTACACTTTTTTCAGCATGGCCCTTTTGACCGAGAGCAAGCGAGACGTCTTTGTAGCGCTGATTTGCCCTTCCGGCTTGCTTGGTTGGCCTAAAAGGGCGTATGCGTTTTGTCCTGAGTATATTCAGGAAAAAACGCATACGCCCTTTTTGGCCAAGGGCATCATTGTCAACGTTTTGCCGCTTTTCATGTGCTTTAAAGGCGAGTCGAATCTACCTCCTGAAATCTGTTTCCTGCAAATCTGCCTTGCTTTCAAATCCTCTTCGTTGCCTTCCCTCAATATATTTGTGGACGAGAGTTCTCATTTATAACTCTGCACGTTTGTGAATTGCAGTGCCCCTGAGCTCCATTTGTCTACTCGCTTTTTTGGGAGCTGGCCGCAAAAGCGCAGGATTGCTTCAGGCCCTATTTTGGTTCTGGGGGGCAGGCTGAGCCTGTGGTTCATTCTTCTTCCTGATGGGAAAATGGAGTGACCTACGCCTGTCCCAACACCTAGGGCTCGTCTCTCGTTGGTTCCGCGTCTTCCCGTTCATCCTCAGGACATATTGCAACCTGTACAATCAGGAGGTTAAAGGTGCTGATTCTCCAAGTAGGGAGATGGTTAGTCAAGCGGCTGGAATGGCGAACCCGAGCACAAGGAGAGGAGAATTGAGGTGCGTTTTAGAAGCCTTTCCCGATCTCACGGCATACCATATTCTGGGTTTCCCATGCATGTTTTGATGTAGGAAGATGCCCTTGTACCTGGAGATTTGAGACCCATGGTGTGTGTACCCCGCGGTGTTACTTTAAAGTATCTGCATTTGCTCACCCAACCTCACCAATCCTCTGAGCCCCAAGAGTGTCCAGCCTTATGTCTCATCCAGCTGTGGGTCTAGATATGGTCAATCCAAGTTGCATCAGAGACCGTGAACGGATTTTGTAAGAATTTCTCTTTCACTGTCTTTGTTTTGTGGGTTTTGTAAAGTAATTTATGTTTAGAATGGGGCTTGGCTGCTTTTCCCTGCTGTGTTTATTCCGCTTTACACCCTCTTGATTCACTTGCAGAGAGATATCGATACATAGGTTTTCAGATTCTTACTAGTCAGATATATTCTTGTGCGGTGACTAGGGGGTGTTGAGTCCAGTTCACTGAGCAGGGAGTAGGCCTTGTCTATTACATATTTGGCTTATGGAGCGGTCTCTGAGCTAATTTCAAACCCTTGTTCTATGCATCACCCCACCTCACCTTTCCCGTTAAGCAGCCATAGTGTGTCTTCTAAAGGTGTGACTCTGTTCTGTTTTGTACTTCAGTTCAAGTGTAGCGATTTTGACATTCCCTCTATAAGCGATATCTTAGGATAAGTGTCTTTTTCTGTGTGACTTATTTCAGTTAGAATCATCGTCGCTAAATCCACTCATCATGCTGCTAACTAGCCTTATGACATTGATTTCATGGCTGAGTGATATTCCATTGGGCCAAGTAGCACCATCTCTTTATCCATTTTTCTCTTTCCTGCGATATTGAAGGTGTACCGAAGTGGAGGTTCTTGGAAACAGAGCAGCCGTAAAGTTTGGGGTGCCTGTGTCTTGTTGATTTTTAGTTTTCCCAATTTATACGCCCATGAGTGGAAGTGCCCTATGCTCTCTAAGCTGTGTTTATTACTTGTTTCAGGACACACCGTACACTTCTCCAGAGTGCCTGTTGGCAAATTACATCCCGCCCATCAGCGTAGCAAGGCTCCCATGTCTCCATGTCCTGTCCTGCTTTTCTGGTTTTTACACTTTCTTCAGCATGGCCCTTTTGACCGAGGGCAAGCGAGATTTCTTTGTAGCGCTGATTTGCCCTTCCGGCTTGCTTGGTTGGCCAAAAAGGGCATATGCGTTTTTTCCTGAATATATTCAGGAAAAAACGCATATGCCCTTTTTTGCCCAGGGCATCATTGTCAACGTTTTTCCGCTTTTCATGTGCTTTAAAGGCGAGTCGAATCTACCTCCTGAAATCTGTTTCCTGCAAATCTGCCTTGCTTTCAAATCCTCTTCGTTGCCTTCCCTCAATATATTTGTGGACGAGAGTTATCATTTATAACTCTGCACGTTTGTGAATTGCAGTGCCCCTGAGCTCCATTTGTCTACTCGCTTTTTTGGGAGCTGGCCGCAAAAGCGCAGGATTGCTTCAGGCCCTATACGGCTTCCAGGGGGCCGCCGGAGCCTGTGGTTCATTCTTCTTCCTGATGGGAAAATGGAGTGACCTGTGCCTGTCCCAACACCTAGGGCTAGTCTCTCGTTGGTTGCCCGTCTTCCCGTTCATCCTCAGGACAAATTGCAACCTGTACGAAACAGGAGGTTAAAGGTGCTGATTCTCCAAGTAGGGAGATGGTTAGTCAAGCGGCTGGAATGGCGAACCCGAGCACAAGGAGAGGAGAAATGAGGTGCGTTTTAGAAGCCTTTCCCGATCTCACAGCATACCATCTTCTGGGTTTCCCATGCATGTTTTGATGTAGGAAGATGCCCTTGTACCTGGAGATTTGAGACCCATGGGGTGGGTACCCCGCAGTGTTACTTTAATGTATCTGCATTTGCTCACCCAACCTCACCAATCCTCTCAGCCCCAAGAGTGTCCAGCCTTATGTCTCATCCAGCTGTGGGTCTAGATATGGTCAATCCAGGTTGCATCAGAGTCCCTGAACGGATTTTGTAAGAATTTCTCTCTCTTTCACTGTTTTTTTTGTGTGGGTTTTTTAAAGTAATTTATGTTTAGAATGGGGCTTGGCTGCTTTTCTCTGCTGTGTTTATGCCGCTTTACACCCTCTTGATTCACTTGCAGAGAGATATCGATACATAGTTTTTCAGATTCTTAATAGTGAGATATATTCTTGTGCGGTGACTAGGGGGTGTCGAGTCCAGTTCACTGAGCAGGGAGTAGGCCTTGTCTATTACATATTTGGCTTATGGAGAGGTCTCTGAGCTAATTTCAAACCCTTGTTTTATGCATCACCCCACCTCAACTTTCCCGTTAAGCAGCCATAGTGTGTCTTCTAAAGGTGTGACTCTGTTCTGTTTTGTAATTCAGTTCAAGTGTAGCGATTTTGACATTCCCTCTATAAGCGATATCTTAGGATAAGTGTCTTTTTCTGTGTGACTTATTTCACTTAGAATCTTCGTCGCTAAATCCACTCATCATGCTGCTAACTAGCCTTATGACATTGATTTCATGGCTGAGTGATATTCCATTGGGCCAAGTAGCACCATTTCTTTATGCATTTTTCTCTTTCCTGCGATATTGAAGGTGTACCGAAGTGGAGGTTCTTGGAAACAGAGCAGCCGTAAAGTTTGGGGTGCCTGTGTCTTGTTGATTTTTAGTTTTCCCAATTTATACGCCCATGAGTGGAAGTGCCCTATGCTCTCTAAGCTGTGTTTATTACTTGTTTCGGGACACACTGTACCCTTTTCCAGAGTGGCTGTTGGCAATTTACATCCCGCCCATCAGCGTAGCAAGGCTCGCATGTCTCCATGGCCTGTCCTGCTTTTCTGTTTTTTACACTTTTTTAACCATGGCCCTTTTGACCGAGGGCAAGCGAGACGTCTTTGTAGCGCTGATTTGCCCTTCCGGCTTGCTTGGTTGGCCTAAAAGGGCGTATGCGTTTTTTCCTGAATATATTCAGGAAAAAACGCATACGCCCTTTTTGGCCAAGGGCATCATTGTCAACGTTTTGCCACTTTTCATGTGCTTTAAAGGCGAGTCAAATCTACCTCCTGAAATCTGTTTCCTGCAAATCTGCCTTGCTTTCAAATCCTCTTCGTTGCCTTCCCTCAATATATTTGTGGACGAGAGTTCTCATTTATAACTCTGCACGTTTGTGAATTGCAGTGCCCCTGAGCTCCATTTGTCTACTCGCTTTTTTGGGAGCTGGCCGCAAAAGCGCAGGATTGCTTCAGGCCCTATTTTGGTTCTGGGGGGCAGGCTGAGCCTGTGGTTCATTCTTCTTCCTGATGGGAAAATGGAGTGACCTGTGCCTGTCCCAAAACCTAGGGCTAGTCTCTCGTTGGTTCCCCGTCTTCCCGTTCATCGTCAGGACAAATTGCAACCTGTACGAAACAGGAGGTTAAAAGTGCTGATTCTCCAAGTAGGGAGATGGTTAGTCAAGCGGCTGGAATGGCGAACCCGAGCACAAGGAGAGGAGAAATGAGGTGCGTTTTAGAAACCTTTCCCGATCTCACGGCATACCATCTTCTGGGTTTCCCATGCATGTTTTGATGTAGGAAGATGCCCTTGTACCTGGAGATTTGAGACCCATGGGGTGTGTACCCCGCGGTGTTACTTTAAAGTATCTGGGTTTGCTCACTGAACCTCACCAATCTTCTCAGCCCCAAGACTGTCCAGCCTTATGTCTCATCCAGCTGTGGGTCTAGATATGGTCAATCCAGGTTGCATCAGAGACCCTGAACGGATTTTGTAAGAATTTCTCTCTCTTTCACTGTCTTTGTTTTGTGGGTTTTTTAAAGTAATTTATGTTTAGAATGGGGCTTTGCTGCTTTTCCCTGCTGTTTTTATGCCGCTTTACACCCTCTTGATTCACTTGCAGAGAGATATCGATACATAGGTTTTCAGATTCTTACTAGTCAGATATATTCTTGTGCGGTGACTAGGGGGTGTTGAGTCCAGTTTACTGAGCAGGGAGTAGGCCTTGTCTATTACATATTTGGCTTATGGAGAGGTCTCTGAGCTAATTTCAAACCCTTGTTTTATGCATCACCCCACCTCACCTTTCTCGTTAAGCAGCCATAGTGTGTCTTCTAAAGGTGTGACTCTGTTCTGTTTTGTAATTCAGTTCAAGTGTAGCGATTTTGACATTCCCTCTATAAGCGATATGTTAGGATAAGTGTCTTTTTCTGTGTGACTTATTTCACTTAGAATCATCGTCGCTAAATCCACTCATCATGCTGCTAACTAGCCTTATGACATTGATTTCATGGCTGAGTGATATTCCATTGGGCCAAGTACCACTATTTCTTTATCCATTTTTCTCTTTCTGGGATATTGAAGGTGTACCGAAGTGGAGTTTCTTGGAAACAGAGCAGCCGTAAACTTTAGGGTGCCTGTGTCTTGTTGATTTTTATTTTTCCAAATTTATACGTCCATGAGTGGAAGTGCCCTATGCTCTCTAAGCTGTGTTTATTACTTGTTTCAGGACACACCGTACCCTTCTCCAGAGTGGCTGTTGGCAATTTACAACCTGCCCATCAGCGTAGCAAGGCTCGCATGTCTCCATGGCCTGTCCTGCTTTTCTGGTTTTTACACTTTTTTCAGCATGGCCCTTTTGACCGAGAGCAAGCGAGACGTCTTTGTAGCGCTGATTTGCCCTTCCGGCTTGCTTGGTTGGCCTAAAAGGGCGTATGCGTTTTGTCCTGAGTATATTCAGGAAAAAACGCATACGCCCTTTTTGGCCAAGGGCATCATTGTCAACGTTTTGCCGCTTTTCATGTGCTTTAAAGGCGAGTCGAATCTACCTCCTGAAATCTGTTTCCTGCAAATCTGCCTTGCTTTCAAATCCTCTTCGTTGCCTTCCCTTAATATATTTGTGGACGAGAGTTCTCATTTATAACTCTGCACGTTTGTGAATTGCAGTGCCCCTGAGCTCCATTTGTCTACTCGCTTTTTTGGGAGCTGGCCGCAAAAGCGCAGGATTGCTTCAGGCCCTATTTTGGTTCTGGGGGGCAGGCTGAGCCTGTGGTTCATTCTTCTTCCTGATGGGAAAATGGAGTGACCTACGCCTGTCCCAACACCTAGGGCTCGTCTCTCGTTGGTTCCGCGTCTTCCCGTTCATCCTCAGGACATATTGCAACCTGTACAATCAGGAGGTTAAAGGTGCTGATTCTCCAAGTAGGGAGATGGTTAGTCAAGCGGCTGGAATGGCGAACCCGAGCACAAGGAGAGGAGAATTGAGGTGCGTTTTAGAAGCCTTTCCCGATCTCACAGCATACCATCTTCTGGGTTTCCCATGCATGTTTTGATGTAGGAAGATGCCCTTGTACCTGGAGAGTTGAGACCCATGGGGTGGGTACCCCGCAGTGTTACTTTAAAGTATCTGCATTTGCTCACCCAACCTCACCAATCCTCTGAGCCCCAAGAGTGTCCAGCCTTATGTCTCATCCAGCTGTGGGTCTAGATATGGGCAATCCAGGTTGCATCAGAGACTCTGAACGGATTTTGTAAGAATTTCTCTCTCTTTCACTGTCTTTGTTTTGTGGGTTTTTTAAAGTAATTTATGTTTAGAATGGGGCTTGGCTGCTTTTCCCTGCTGTGTTGATGCCGCTTTACACCCTCTTGATTCACTTGCAGAGAGATATCGATACATATGTTTTCAGATTCTTACTACTCACATATATTCTTGTGTGGTGACTAGGGTGTGTTGAGTCCAGTTCACTGAGCAGGAAGTAGGCCTTGTCTTTTACATATTTGGCTTATGGAGCGGTCGCTGAGCTAATTTCAAACCCTTGTTTTATGCATCACCCCACCTCACCTTTCCCGTTAAGCAGCCATAGTGTGTCTTCTAAAGGTGTGACTCTGTTCTGTTATGTAATTCAGTTCAAGTGTAGCGATTTTGACATTCCCTCTATAAGCGATATCTTAGGATAAGTGTCTTTTTCTGTGTGACTTATTTCACTTAGAATCATCGTCGCTAAATCCACTCATCATGCTGCTAACTAGCCTTATGACATTGATTTCATGGCTGAGTGACATTCCATTGTGCCAAGTACCACCATTTGTTTATCCATTTTTCTCTTTCCTGGGATATTGAAGGTGTACCGAAGTGGAGGTTCTTGGAAACAGAGCAGCTGTAAAGTTTGGGGTGCCTGTGTCTTGTTGATTTTTAGTTTTCCCAATTTATATGCCCATGAGTGGAAGTGCCCTATGCTCTCAACGCTGTGTTTATTACTTGTTTCAGGACACACCGTACACTTCTCCAGAGTGCCTGTTGGCAATTTACATCCCGCCCATCAGCGTAGCTAGGCTCCCATGTCTCCATGGCCTGTCCTGCTTTTCTGGTTTTTACAGTTTGTTCAGCATGGCCCTTTTGACCGAGGGCAAGCGAGATTTCTTTGTAGTGCTGATTTGCCCTTCCGGCTTGCTTGGTTGGCCAAAAAGGGCGTATGCGTTTTTTCCTGAATATATTCAGGAAAAAACGCATACGCCCTTTTTGGCCAAGGGCCTCATTGTCAACGTTTTAGCGCTTTTCATGTGCTTTAAAGGCGAGGCGAATCTACCTCCTGAAATCTGTTTCCTGCAAATCTGCCTTGCTTTCAAATCCTCTTCGTTGCCTTCCCTCAATATATTTGTGGACGAGAGTTCTCATTTATAACTCTGCACGTTTGTGAATTGCAGTGCCCCTGAGCTCCATTTGTCTCCTCGCTTTTTTGGGAGCTGGCCGCAAAAGCGCAGGATTGCTTCAGGCCCTATTTTGGTTCTGAGGGGCAGGCTGAGCCTGTGGTTCATTCTTCTTCCTGATGGGAAAGTGGAGTGACCTGTGCCTGTCCCAACACCTAGGGCTAGTCTCTCGTTGGTTCCCCGTCTTCCCCTTCATCCTCAGGACAAATTGCAACCTGGACGAAACAGGAGGTTAAAGGTGCTGATTCTCCAATTAGGGAGATGGTTAGTCAAGTGGCTGGAATGGCGAACCCGAGCACAAGGAGAGGAGAAATGAGGTGCGTTTTAGAAACCTTTCCCGATCTCACGGCATACCATCTTCTGGGTTTCTCATGCATGTTTTGATGTAGGAAGATTCCCTTGTACCTGGAGATTTGAGACCCATGGGGTGGGTACCCCGCGGTGTTACTTTAAAGTATCTGCATTTGCTCACCTGACCTCACCAATCCTCTCAGCCCCAAGAGTGTCCAGCCTTATGTCTCATCCAGCTGTGGGTCTAGATATGGTCAATCCAGGTTGCATCAGAGACCCTGAACGGATTTTGTAAGAATTTCTCTCTCTTTCACTGTCTTTGCTTTGTGGGTTTTTTAAAGTAATTTATGTTTAGAATGGGGTTTGGCTGCTTTTCCCTGCTGTGTTTATGCCGCTTTACACCCTCTTGATTCACTTGCAGAGAGATATCGATACATAGGTTTTCAGATTCATACTAATCAGATATATTCTTGTGCGGTGACTAGGGGGTGTTGAGTCCAGTTCACTGAGCAGGGAGTAGGCCTTGTCTATTACATATTTGGCTTATGGAGCGGTCTCTGAGCTAATTTCAAACCCTTGTTTTATGCATCACCCCACCTCACCTTTCCCGTTAAGCAGCCATAGTGTGTCTTCTAAAGGTGTGCCTCTGTTCTGTTTTGTAATTCAGTTCAAGTTTAGCGATTTTGACATTCCCTCTATAAGCGATATCTTAGGATAAGTGCCTTTTTCTGTGTGACTTATTTCACTTAGAATCATCGTACCTAAATCCACTCATCATGCTGCTAACTAGCCTTATGACATTGATTTCATGGCTGAGTGATATTCCATTGTGCCAAGTACCACCATTTCTTTATCCATTTTTCTCTTTCCTGGGATATTGAAGGTGTACCGAAGCGGAGGTTCTTGGCAACAGAGCAGCCGTAAAGTTTGGGGTGCCTGTGTCTTGTTGATTTTTAGTTTTCCCAATTTATACGCCCATGAGTGGAAATGCCCTATGCTCTCTACGCTGTGTTTATTACTCGTTTCAGGACACACCGTACTCTTCTCCAGAGTGCCTGTTAGCAATTTACATCCCGCCCATCAGCGTAGCAAGGCTCCGATGTCTCCATGGCCTGTCCTGCTTTTCTGGTTTTTACACTTTGTTCAGCATGGCCCTTTTGACCGAGGGCAAGCGAGACTTCTTTGTAGCGCTGATTTGCCCTTCCGGCTTGCTTGGTTGGCCAAAAAGGGCGTATGCGTTTTTTCCTGAATATATTCAGGAAAAAACGCATACGCCCTTTTTGGCCAAGGGCATCATTGTCAACGTTTTGCCGCTTTTCATGTGCTTTAAAGGCGAGTCGAATCTACCTCCTGAAATCTGTTTCCTGCAAATCTGCCTTGCTTTCAAATCCTCTTCGTTGCCTTCCCTCAATATATTTGTGGACGAGAGTTCTCATTTGTAACTCTGCACGTTTGTGAATTGCAGTGCCCCTGAGCTCCATTTGTCTCCTCGCTTTTTTGGGAGCTGGCCGCAAAAGCGCAGGATTGCTTCAGGCCCTATTTTGGTTCTGGGGGGCAGGCTGAGCCTGTGGTTCATTCTTCTTCCTGATGGGAAAATGGAGTGACCTACGCCTGTCCCAACACCTAGGGCTCGTCTCTCGTTGGTTCCGCATCTTCCCGTTCATCCTCAGGACAAATTGCAACCTGTACAATCAGGAGGTTAAAGGTGCTGATTCTCCAAATAGGGAGATGGTTGGTCAAGCAGCTGGAATGGCGAACCCGAGCACAAGGAGAGGAGAAATGAGGTGCGTTTTAGAAACCTTTCCCGATCTCACGGCATACCATCTTCTGGGTTTCTCATGCATGTTTTGATGTAGGAAGATTCCCTTGTACCTGGAGATTTGAGACCCATGGGGTGGGTACCCCGCGGTGTTACTTTAAAGTATCTGCATTTGCTCACCTGACCTCACCAATCCTCTCAGCCCCAAGAGTGTCCAGCCTTATGTCTCATCCAGCTGTGGGTCTAGATATGGTCAATCCAGGTTGCATCAGAGACCCTGAACGGATTTTGTAAGAATTTCTCTCTCTTTCACTGTCTTTGCTTTGTGGGTTTTTTAAAGTAATGTATGTTTAGAATGGGGTTTGGCTGCTTTTCCCTGCTGTGTTGATGCCGCTTTACACCCTCTTGATTCACTTGCAGAGAGATATCGATACATAGGTTTTCAGATTCTTACTACTCAGATATATTCTTGTGTGGTGACTAGGGTGTGTTGAGTCCAGTTCACTGAGCAGGGAGTAGGCCTTGTCTATTACATATTTGGCTTATGGAGCGGTCTCTGAGCTAATTTCAAACCCTTGTTTTATGCATCACCCCACCTCACCTTTCCCGTTAAGCAGCCATAGTGTGTCTTCTAAAGGTGTGCCTCTGTTCTGTTTTGTAATTCAGTTCAAGTTTAGCGATTTTGACATTCCCTCTATAAGCGATATCTTAGGATAAGTGCCTTTTTCTGTGTGACTTATTTCACTTAGAATCATCGTACCTAAATCCACTCATCATGCTGCTAACTAGCCTTATGACATTGATTTCATGGCTGAGTGATATTCCATTGTGCCAAGTACCACCATTTCTTTATCCATTTTTCTCTTTCCTGGGATATTGAAGGTGTACCGAAGCGGAGGTTCTTGGCAACAGAGCAGCCGTAAAGTTTGGGGTGCCTGTGTCTTGTTGATTTTTAGTTTTCCCAATTTATACGCCCATGAGTGGAAGTGCCCTATGCTCTCTAAGCTGTGTTTATTACTTGTTTCAGGACACACCGTACACTTCTCCAGAGTGCCTGTTGGCAAATTACATCCCGCCCATCAGCGTAGCAAGGCTCCCATGTCTCCATGTCCTGTCCTGCTTTTCTGGTTTTTACACTTTCTTCAGCATGGCCCTTTTGACCGAGGGCAAGCGAGATTTCTTTGTAGCGCTGATTTGCCCTTCCGGCTTGCTTGGTTGGCCAAAAAGGGCATATGCGTTTTTTCCTGAATATATTCAGGAAAAAACGCATATGCCCTTTTTTGCCCAGGGCATCATTGTCAACGTTTTTCCGCTTTTCATGTGCTTTAAAGGCGAGTCGAATCTACCTCCTGAAATCTGTTTCCTGCAAATCTGCCTTGCTTTCAAATCCTCTTCGTTGCCTTCCCTCAATATATTTGTGGACGAGAGTTATCATTTATAACTCTGCACGTTTGTGAATTGCAGTGCCCCTGAGCTCCATTTGTCTACTCGCTTTTTTGGGAGCTGGCCGCAAAAGCGCAGGATTGCTTCAGGCCCTATACGGCTTCCAGGGGGCCGCCGGAGCCTGTGGTTCATTCTTCTTCCTGATGGGAAAATGGAGTGACCTGTGCCTGTCCCAACACCTAGGGCTAGTCTCTCGTTGGTTGCCCGTCTTCCCGTTCATCCTCAGGACAAATTGCAACCTGTACGAAACAGGAGGTTAAAGGTGCTGATTCTCCAAGTAGGGAGATGGTTAGTCAAGCGGCTGGAATGGCGAACCCGAGCACAAGGAGAGGAGAAATGAGGTGCGTTTTAGAAGCCTTTCCCGATCTCACAGCATACCATCTTCTGGGTTTCCCATGCATGTTTTGATGTAGGAAGATGCCCTTGTACCTGGAGATTTGAGACCCATGGGGTGGGTACCCCGCAGTGTTACTTTAATGTATCTGCATTTGCTCACCCAACCTCACCAATCCTCTCAGCCCCAAGAGTGTCCAGCCTTATGTCTCATCCAGCTGTGGGTCTAGATATGGTCAATCCAGGTTGCATCAGAGTCCCTGAACGGATTTTGTAAGAATTTCTCTCTCTTTCACTGTTTTTTTTTGTGTGGGTTTTTTAAAGTAATTTATGTTTAGAATGGGGCTTGGCTGCTTTTCTCTGCTGTGTTTATGCCGCTTTACACCCTCTTGATTCACTTGCAGAGAGATATCGATACATAGTTTTTCAGATTCTTAATAGTGAGATATATTCTTGTGCGGTGACTAGGGGGTGTCGAGTCCAGTTCACTGAGCAGGGAGTAGGCCTTGTCTATTACATATTTGGCTTATGGAGAGGTCTCTGAGCTAATTTCAAACCCTTGTTTTATGCATCACCCCACCTCAACTTTCCCGTTAAGCAGCCATAGTGTGTCTTCTAAAGGTGTGACTCTGTTCTGTTTTGTAATTCAGTTCAAGTGTAGCGATTTTGACATTCCCTCTATAAGCGATATCTTAGGATAAGTGTCTTTTTCTGTGTGACTTATTTCACTTAGAATCTTCGTCGCTAAATCCACTCATCATGCTGCTAACTAGCCTTATGACATTGATTTCATGGCTGAGTGATATTCCATTGGGCCAAGTAGCACCATTTCTTTATGCATTTTTCTCTTTCCTGCGATATTGAAGGTGTACCGAAGTGGAGGTTCTTGGAAACAGAGCAGCCGTAAAGTTTGGGGTGCCTGTGTCTTGTTGATTTTTAGTTTTCCCAATTTATACGCCCATGAGTGGAAGTGCCCTATGCTCTCTAAGCTGTGTTTATTACTTGTTTCGGGACACACTGTACCCTTTTCCAGAGTGGCTGTTGGCAATTTACATCCCGCCCATCAGCGTAGCAAGGCTCGCATGTCTCCATGGCCTGTCCTGCTTTTCTGTTTTTTACACTTTTTTAACCATGGCCCTTTTGACCGAGGGCAAGCGAGACGTCTTTGTAGCGCTGATTTGCCCTTCCGGCTTGCTTGGTTGGCCTAAAAGGGCGTATGCGTTTTTTCCTGAATATATTCAGGAAAAAACGCATACGCCCTTTTTGGCCAAGGGCATCATTGTCAACGTTTTGCCACTTTTCATGTGCTTTAAAGGCGAGTCAAATCTACCTCCTGAAATCTGTTTCCTGCAAATCTGCCTTGCTTTCAAATCCTCTTCGTTGCCTTCCCTCAATATATTTGTGGACGAGAGTTCTCATTTATAACTCTGCACGTTTGTGAATTGCAGTGCCCCTGAGCTCCATTTGTCTACTCGCTTTTTTGGGAGCTGGCCGCAAAAGCGCAGGATTGCTTCAGGCCCTATTTTGGTTCTGGGGGGCAGGCTGAGCCTGTGGTTCATTCTTCTTCCTGATGGGAAAATGGAGTGACCTGTGCCTGTCCCAAAACCTAGGGCTAGTCTCTCGTTGGTTCCCCGTCTTCCCGTTCATCGTCAGGACAAATTGCAACCTGTACGAAACAGGAGGTTAAAAGTGCTGATTCTCCAAGTAGGGAGATGGTTAGTCAAGCGGCTGGAATGGCGAACCCGAGCACAAGGAGAGGAGAAATGAGGTGCGTTTTAGAAACCTTTCCCGATCTCACGGCATACCATCTTCTGGGTTTCCCATGCATGTTTTGATGTAGGAAGATGCCCTTGTACCTGGAGATTTGAGACCCATGGGGTGTGTACCCCGCGGTGTTACTTTAAAGTATCTGGGTTTGCTCACTGAACCTCACCAATCTTCTCAGCCCCAAGACTGTCCAGCCTTATGTCTCATCCAGCTGTGGGTCTAGATATGGTCAATCCAGGTTGCATCAGAGACCCTGAACGGATTTTGTAAGAATTTCTCTCTCTTTCACTGTCTTTGTTTTGTGGGTTTTTTAAAGTAATTTATGTTTAGAATGGGGCTTTGCTGCTTTTCCCTGCTGTTTTTATGCCGCTTTACACCCTCTTGATTCACTTGCAGAGAGATATCGATACATAGGTTTTCAGATTCTTACTAGTCAGATATATTCTTGTGCGGTGACTAGGGGGTGTTGAGTCCAGTTCACTGAGCAGGAAGTAGGCCTTGTCTTTTACATATTTGGCTTATGGAGCGGTCGCTGAGCTAATTTCAAACCCTTGTTTTATGCATCACCCCACCTCACCTTTCCCGTTAAGCAGCCATAGTGTGTCTTCTAAAGGTGTGACTCTGTTCTGTTATGTAATTCAGTTCAAGTGTAGCGATTTTGACATTCCCTCTATAAGCGATATCTTAGGATAAGTGTCTTTTTCTGTGTGACTTATTTCACTTAGAATCATCGTCGCTAAATCCACTCATCATGCTGCTAACTAGCCTTATGACATTGATTTCATGGCTGAGTGACATTCCATTGTGCCAAGTACCACCATTTCTTTATCCATTTTTCTCTTTCCTGGGATATTGAAGGTGTACCGAAGTGGAGGTTCTTGGAAACAGAGCAGCTGTAAAGTTTGGGGTGCCTGTGTCTTGTTGATTTTTAGTTTTCCCAATTTATACGCCCATGAGTGGAAGTGCCCTATGCTCTCAACGCTGTGTTTATTACTTGTTTCAGGACACACCGTACACTTCTCCAGAGTGCCTGTTGGCAATTTACATCCCGCCCATCAGCGTAGCTAGGCTCCCATGTCTCCATGGCCTGTCCTGCTTTTCTGGTTTTTACAGTTTGTTCAGCATGGCCCTTTTGACCGAGGGCAAGCGAGATTTCTTTGTAGTGCTGATTTGCCCTTCCGGCTTGCTTGGTTGGCCAAAAAGGGCGTATGCGTTTTTTCCTGAATATATTCAGGAAAAAACGCATACGCCCTTTTTGGCCAAGGGCCTCATTGTCAACGTTTTAGCGCTTTTCATGTGCTTTAAAGGCGAGGCGAATCTACCTCCTGAAATCTGTTTCCTGCAAATCTGCCTTGCTTTCAAATCCTCTTCGTTGCCTTCCCTCAATATATTTGTGGACGAGAGTTCTCATTTATAACTCTGCACGTTTGTGAATTGCAGTGCCCCTGAGCTCCATTTGTCTCCTCGCTTTTTTGGGAGCTGGCCGCAAAAGCGCAGGATTGCTTCAGGCCCTATTTTGGTTCTGAGGGGCAGGCTGAGCCTGTGGTTCATTCTTCTTCCTGATGGGAAAGTGGAGTGACCTGTGCCTGTCCCAACACCTAGGGCTAGTCTCTCGTTGGTTCCCCGTCTTCCCCTTCATCCTCAGGACAAATTGCAACCTGGACGAAACAGGAGGTTAAAGGTGCTGATTCTCCAAATAGGGAGATGGTTGGTCAAGCAGCTGGAATGGCGAACCCGAGCACAAGGAGAGGAGAAATGAGGTGCGTTTTAGAAACCTTTCCCGATCTCACGGCATACCATCTTCTGGGTTTCTCATGCATGTTTTGATGTAGGAAGATTCCCTTGTACCTGGAGATTTGAGACCCATGGGGTGGGTACCCCGCGGTGTTACTTTAAAGTATCTGCATTTGCTCACCTGACCTCACCAATCCTCTCAGCCCCAAGAGTGTCCAGCCTTATGTCTCATCCAGCTGTGGGTCTAGATATGGTCAATCCAGGTTGCATCAGAGACCCTGAACGGATTTTGTAAGAATTTCTCTCTCTTTCACTGTCTTTGCTTTGTGGGTTTTTTAAAGTAATGTATGTTTAGAATGGGGTTTGGCTGCTTTTCCCTGCTGTGTTGATGCCGCTTTACACCCTCTTGATTCACTTGCAGAGAGATATCGATACATAGGTTTTCAGATTCTTACTACTCAGATATATTCTTGTGTGGTGACTAGGGTGTGTTGAGTCCAGTTCACTGAGCAGGGAGTAGGCCTTGTCTATTACATATTTGGCTTATGGAGCGGTCTCTGAGCTAATTTCAAACCCTTGTTTTATGCATCACCCCACCTCACCTTTCCCGTTAAGCAGCCATAGTGTGTCTTCTAAAGGTGTGCCTCTGTTCTGTTTTGTAATTCAGTTCAAGTTTAGCGATTTTGACATTCCCTCTATAAGCGATATCTTAGGATAAGTGCCTTTTTCTGTGTGACTTATTTCACTTAGAATCATCGTACCTAAATCCACTCATCATGCTGCTAACTAGCCTTATGACATTGATTTCATGGCTGAGTGATATTCCATTGTGCCAAGTACCACCATTTCTTTATCCATTTTTCTCTTTCCTGGGATATTGAAGGTGTACCGAAGCGGAGGTTCTTGGCAACAGAGCAGCCGTAAAGTTTGGGGTGCCTGTGTCTTGTTGATTTTTAGTTTTCCCAATTTATACGCCCATGAGTGGAAATGCCCTATGCTCTCTACGCTGTGTTTATTACTTGTTTCAGGACACACCGTACTCTTCTCCAGAGTGCCTGTTGGCAATTTACATCCCGCCCATCAGCGTAGCAAGGCTCCGATGTCTCCATGGCCTGTCCTGCTTTTCTGGTTTTTACACTTTGTTCAGCATGGCCCTTTTGACCGAGGGCAAGCGAGACTTCTTTGTAGCGCTGATTTGCCCTTCCGGCTTGCTTGGTTGGCCAAAAAGGGCGTATGCGTTTTTTCCTGAATATATTCAGGAAAAAACGCATACGCCCTTTTTGGCCAAGGGCATCATTGTCAACGTTTTGCCGCTTTTCATGTGCTTTAAAGGCGAGTCGAATCTACCTCCTGAAATCTGTTTCCTGCAAATCTGCCTTGCTTTCAAATCCTCTTCGTTGCCTTCCCTCAATATATTTGTGGACGAGAGTTCTCATTTGTAACTCTGAACGTTTGTGAATTGCAGTGCCCCTGAGCTCCATTTGTCTCCTCGCTTTTTTGGGAGCTGGCCGCAAAAGCGCAGGATTGCTTCAGGCCCTATTTTGGTTCTGGGGGGCAGGCTGAGCCTGTGGTTCATTCTTCTTCCTGATGGGAAAATGGAGTGACCTACGCCTGTCCCAACACCTAGGGCTCGTCTCTCGTTGGTTCCGCGTCTTCCCGTTCATCCTCAGGACAAATTGCAACCTGTACAATCAGGAGGTTAAAGGTGCTGATTCTCCAAATAGGGAGATGGTTGGTCAAGCAGCTGGAATGGCGAACCCGAGCACAAGGAGAGGAGAAATGAGGTGCGTTTTAGAAACCTTTCCCGATCTCATGGCATACCATCTTCTGGGTTTCCCATGCATGTTTTGATGTAGGAAGATGCCCTTGTACCTGGAGATTTGAGACCCATGGGGTGGGTACCCCGCGGTGTTACTTTAAAGTATCTGCATTTGCTCACCCGACCTCACCAATCCTCTCAGCCCCAAGAGTGTCCAGCCTTATGTCTCATCCAGCTGTGGGTCTAGATATGGTCAATCCAGGTTGCATCAGAGACCCTGAACGGATTTTGTAAGAATTTCTCTCTCTTTCACTGTCTTTGCTTTGTGGGTTTTTTAAAGTAATGTATGTTTAGAATGGGGTTTGGCTGCTTTTCCCTGCTGTTTTGATGCCGCTTTACACCCTCTTGATTCACTTGCAGAGAGATATCGATACATAGGTTTTCAGATTCATAGTAATCAGATATATCCTTGTGCGGTGACTAGGGGGTGTTGAGTCCAGTTAACTGAGCAGGGAGTAGGCCTTGTCTATTACATATTTGGCTTATGGAGCGGTGTCTGAGCTAATTTCAAACCTTGTTTTATGCATCACCCCACCTCACCTTTCCAGTTAAGCAGCCATAGTGTGTCTTCTAAAGGTGTGCCTCTGTTCTGTTTTGTAATTCAGTTCAAGTTTAGTGATTTTGACATTCCCTGTATAAGCGATATCTTAGGATAAGTGCCTTTTTCTGTGTGACTTACTTCACTTAGAATCATCGTACCTAAATCCACTCATCATGCTGCTAACTAGCCTTATGACATTGATTTCATGGCTGAGTGATATTCCATTGTGCCAAGTACCACCATTTCTTTATCCATTTTTCTCTTTCTGGGATATTGAAGGTGTACCGAAGTGGAGGTTCTTGGAAACAGAGCAGCCGTAAAGGTTGGGGTGCCTGTGTCTTGTTGATTTTTATTTTTCCCAATTTATACGCCCATGAGTGGAAGTGCCCTATGCTCTCTAAGCTGTGTTTATTACTTGTTTCGGGACACACTGTACCCTTTTCCAGAGTGGCTGTTGGCAATTTACATCCCGCCCATCAGCGTAGCAAGGCTCGCATGTCTCCATGGCCTGTCCTGCTTTTCTGGTTTTTACACTTTTTTCAGCATGGCCCTTTTGACCGAGGGCAAGCGAGACGTCTTTGTAGCGCTGATTTGCCCTTCCGGCTTGCTTGGTTGGCCTAAAAGGGCGTATGCGTTTTGTCCTGAGTATATTCAGGAAAAAACGCATACGCCCTTTTTGGCCAAGGGCATCATTGTCAACGTTTTGCAGCTTTTCATGTGCTTTAAAGGCGAGTCGAATCTACCTCCTGAAATCTGTTTCCTGCAAATCTGCCTTGCTTTCAAATCCTCTTCGTTGCCTTCCCTCAATATATTTGTGGACGAGAGTTCTCATTTATAACTCTGCACGTTTGTGAATTGCAGTGCCCCTGAGCTCCATTTGTCTACTCGCTTTTTTGGGAGCTGGCCGCAAAAGCGCAGGATTGCTTCAGGCCCTATTTTGGTTCTGGGGGGCAGGCTGAGCCTGTGGTTCATTCTTCTTCCTGATGGGAAAATGGAGTGACCTACGCCTGTCCCAACACCTAGGGCTCGTCTCTCGTTGGTTCCGCGTCTTCCCGTTCATCCTCAGGACATATTGCAACCTGTACAATCAGGAGGTTAAAGGTGCTGATTCTCCAAGTAGGGAGATGGTTAGTCAAGCGGCTGGAATGGCGAACCCGAGCACAAGGAGAGGAGAATTGAGGTGCGTTTTAGAAGCCTTTCCTGATCTCACAGCATACCATCTTCTGGGTTTCCCATGCATGTTTTGATGTAGGAAGATGCCCTTGTACCTGGAGATTTGAGACCCATGGGGTGGGTACCCCGCAGTGTTACTTTAAAGTATCTGCATTTGCTCACCCAACCTCACCAATCCTCTGAGCCCCAAGAGTGTCCAGCCTTATGTCTCATCCAGCTGTGGGTCTAGATATGGGCAATCCAGGTTGCATCAGAGACCCTGAACGGATTTTGTAAGAATTTCTCTCTCTTTCACTGTCTTTGTTTTGTGGGTTTTTTAAAGTAATTTATGTTTAGAATGGGGCTTGGCTGCTTTTCCCTGCTGTGTTGATGCCGCTTTACACCCTCTTGATTCACTTGCAGAGAGATATCGATACATAGGTTTTCAGATTCTTACTACTCAGATATATTCTTGTGTGGTGACTAGGGTGTGTTGAGTCCAGTTCACTGAGCAGGGAGTAGGCCTTGTCTATTACATATTTGGCTTATGGAGCGGTCGCTGAGCTAATTTCAAACCCTTGTTTTATGCATCACCCCACCTCACCTTTCCCGTTAAGCAGCCATAGTGTGTCTTCTAAAGGTGTGACTCTGTTCTGCTATGTAATTCAGTTCAAGTGTAGCGATTTTGCCATTCCCTCTATAAGCGATATCTTAGGATAAGTGTCTTTTTCTGTGTGACTTATTTCACTTAGAATCATGGTCGCTAAATCCACTCATCATGCTGCTAACTAGCCTTATGACATTGATTTCATGGCTGAGTGACATTCCATTGTGCCAAGTACCACCATTTGTTTATCCATTTTTCTCTTTCCTGGGATATTGAAGGTGTACCGAAGTGGAGGTTCTTGGAAACAGAGCAGCTGTAAAGTTTGGGGTGCCTGTGTCTTGTTGATTTTTAGTTTTCCCAATTTATACGCCCATGAGTGGAAGTGCCCTATGCTCTCTAAGCTGTGTTTATTACTTGTTTCAGGACACACCGTACACTTCTCCAGAGTGCCTGTTGGCAATTTACATCCCGCCCATCAGCGTAGCAAGGCTCGCATGTCTCCATGGCCTGTCCTGCTTTTCTGGTTTTTACACTTTTTTCAGCATGGCCCTTTTGACCGAGGGCAAGCGAGACTTCTTTGTAGCGCTGATTTGCCCTTCCGGCTTGCTTGGTTGGCCAAAAACGGCGTATGCGTTTTTTCCTGAATATATTCAGGAAAAAACGCATACGCCCTTTTTGGCCAAGGGCATGATTGTCAACGTTTTGCCGCTTTTCATGTGCTTTAAAGGCGAGTCGAATCTACCTCCTGAAATCTGTTTCCTGCAAATCTGCCTTGCTTTCAAATCCTCTTCGTTGCCTTCCCTCAATATATTTGTGGACGAGAGTTCTCATTTATAACTCTGCACGTTTGTGAATTGCAGTGCCCCTGAGCTCCATTTGTCTCCTCGCTTTTTTGGGAGCTGGCCGCAAAAGCGCAGGATTGCTTCAGGCCCTATTTTGGTTCTGAGGGGCAGGCTGAGCCTGTGGTTCATTCTTCTTCCTGATGGGAAAGTGGAGTGACCTGTGCCTGTCCCAACACCTAGGGCTAGTCTCTCGTTGGTTCCCCGTCTTCCCCTTCATCCTCAGGACAAATTGCAACCTGGACGAAACAGGAGGTTAAAGGTGCTGATTCTCCAATTAGGGAGATGGTTAGTCAAGTGGCTGGAATGGCGAACCCGAGCACAAGGAGAGGAGAAATGAGGTGCGTTTTAGAAACCTTTGCCGATCTCACGGCATACCATCTTCTGGGTTTCTCATGCATGTTTTGATGTAGGAAGATTCCCTTGTACCTGGAGATTTGAGACCCATGGGGTGGGTACCCCGCGGTGTTACTTTAAAGTATCTGCATTTGCTCACCTGACCTCACCAATCCTCTCAGCCCCAAGAGTGTCCAGCCTTATGTCTCATCCAGCTGTGGGTCTAGATATGGTCAATCCAGGTTGCATCAGAGACCCTGAACGGATTTTGTAAGAATTTCTCTCTCTTTCACTGTCTTTGCTTTGTGGGTTTTTTAAAGTAATTTATGTTTAGAATGGGGTTTGGCTGCTTTTCCCTGCTGTGTTTATTCCGCTTTACACCCTCTTGATTCACTTGCAGAGAGATATCGATACATAGGTTTTCAGATTCATACTAATCAGATATATTCTTGTGCGGTGACTAGGGGGTGTTGAGTCCAGTTCAGTGAGCAGGGAGTAGGCCTTGTCTATTACATATTTGGCTTATGGAGCGGTCTCTGAGCTAATTTCAAACCCTTGTTTTATGCATCACCCCACCTCACCTTTCCCGTTAAGCAGCCATAGTGTGTCTTCTAAAGGTGTGCCTCTGTTCTGTTTTGTAATTCAGTTCAAGTTTAGCGATTTTGACATTCCCTCTATAAGCGATATCTTAGGATAAGTGCCTTTTTCTGTGTGACTTATTTCACTTAGAATCATCGTACCTAAATCCACTCATCATGGTGCTAACTAGCCTTATGACATTGATTTCATGGCTGAGTGATATTCCATTGTGCCAAGTACCACCATTTCTTTATCCATTTTTCTCTTTCCTGGGATATTGAAGGTGTACCGAAGCAGAGGTTCTTGGCAACAGAGCAGCCGTAAAGTTTGGGGTGCCTGTGTCTTGTTGATTTTTAGTTTTCCCAATTTATACGCCCATGAGTGGAAATGCCCTATGCTCTCTACGCTGTGTTTATTACTTGTTTCAGGACACACCGTACTCTTCTCCAGAGTGCCTGTTGGCAATTTACATCCCGCCCATCAGCGTAGCAAGGCTCCGATGTCTCCATGGCCTGTCCTGCTTTTCTGGTTTTTACACTTTGTTCAGCATGGCCCTTTTGACCGAGGGCAAGCGAGACTTCTTTGTAGCGCTGATTTGCCCTTCCGGCTTGCTTGGTTGGCCAAAAAGGGCGTATGCGTTTTTTCCTGAATATATTCAGGAAAAAACGCATACGCCCTTTTTGGCCAAGGGCATCATTGTCAACGTTTTGCCGCTTTTCATGTGCTTTAAAGGCGAGTCGAATCTACCTCCTGAAATCTGTTTCCTGCAAATCTGCCTTGCTTTCAAATCCTCTTCGTTGCCTTCCCTCAATATATTTGTGGACGAGAGTTCTCATTTGTAACTCTGCACGTTTGTGAATTGCAGTGCCCCTGAGCTCCATTTGTCTCCTCGCTTTTTTGGGAGCTGGCCGCAAAAGCGCAGGATTGCTTCAGGCCCTATTTTGGTTCTGGGGGGCAGGCTGAGCCTGTGGTTCATTCTTCTTCCTGATGGGAAAATGGAGTGACCTACGCCTGTCCCAACACCTAGGGCTCGTCTCTCGTTGGTTCCGCATCTTCCCGTTCATCCTCAGGACAAATTGCAACCTGTACAATCAGGAGGTTAAAGGTGCTGATTCTCCAAATAGGGAGATGGTTGGTCAAGCAGCTGGAATGGCGAACCCGAGCACAAGGAGAGGAGAAATGAGGTGCGTTTTAGAAACCTTTCCCGATCTCACGGCATACCATCTTCTGGGTTTCTCATGCATGTTTTGATGTAGGAAGATTCCCTTGTACCTGGAGATTTGAGACCCATGGAGTGGGTACCCCGCGGTGTTACTTTAAAGTATCTGCATTTGCTCACCTGACCTCACCAATCCTCTCAGCCCCAAGAGTGTCCAGCCTTATGTCTCATCCAGCTGTGGGTCTAGATATGGTCAATCCAGGTTGCATCAGAGACCCTGAACGGATTTTGTAAGAATTTCTCTCTCTTTCACTGTCTTTGCTTTGTGGGTTTTTTAAAGTAATGTATGTTTAGAATGGGGTTTGGCTGCTTTTCCCTGCTGTGTTTATGCCGCTTTACACCCTCTTGATTCACTTGCAGAGAGATATCGATACATAGGTTTTCAGATTCTTACTACTCAGATATATTCTTGTGTGGTGACTAGGGTGTGTTGAGTCCAGTTCACTGAGCAGGGAGTAGGCCTTGTCTATTACATATTTGGCTTATGGAGCGGTCTCTGAGCTAATTTCAAACCCTTGTTTTATGCATCACCCCACCTCACCTTTCCCGTTAAGCAGCCATAGTGTGTCTTCTAAAGGTGTGCCTCTGTTCTGTTTTGTAATTCAGTTCAAGTTTAGCGATTTTGACATTCCCTCTATAAGCGATATCTTAGGATAAGTGCCTTTTTCTGTGTGACTTATTTCACTTAGAATCATCGTACCTAAATCCACTCATCATGCTGCTAACTAGCCTTATGACATTGATTTCATGGCTGAGTGATATTCCATTGTGCCAAGTACCACCATTTCTTTATCCATTTTTCTCTTTCCTGGGATATTGAAGGTGTACCGAAGCGGAGGTTCTTGGCAACAGAGCAGCCGTAAAGTTTGGGGTGCCTGTGTCTTGTTGATTTTTAGTTTTCCCAATTTATACGCCCATGAGTGGAAATGCCCTATGCTCTCTACGCTGTGTTTATTACTCGTTTCAGGACACACCGTACTCTTCTCCAGAGTGCCTGTTGGCAATTTACATCCCGCCCATCAGCGTAGCAAGGCTCCGATGTCTCCATGGCCTGTCCTGCTTTTCTGGTTTTTACACTTTGTTCAGCATGGCCCTTTTGACCGAGGGCAAGCGAGACTTCTTTGTAGCGCTGATTTGCCCTTCCGGCTTGCTTGGTTGGCCAAAAAGGGCGTATGCGTTTTTTCCTGAATATATTCAGGAAAAAACGCATACGCCCTTTTTGGCCAAGGGCATCATTGTCAACGTTTTGCCGCTTTTCATGTGCTTTAAAGGCGAGTCGAATCTACCTCCTGAAATCTGTTTCCTGCAAATCTGCCTTGCTTTCAAATCCTCTTCGTTGCCTTCCCTCAATATATTTGTGGACGAGAGTTCTCATTTGTAACTCTGCACGTTTGTGAATTGCAGTGCCCCTGAGCTCCATTTGTCTCCTCGCTTTTTTGGGAGCTGGCCGCAAAAGCGCAGGATTGCTTCAGGCCCTATTTTGGTTCTGGGGGGCAGGCTTAGCCTGTGGTTCATTCTTCTTCCTGATGGGAAAATGGAGTGACCTACGCCTGTCCCAACACCTAGGGCTCGTCTCTCGTTGGTTCCGCGTCTTCCCGTTCATCCTCAGGACAAATTGCAACCTGTACAATCAGGAGGTTAAAGGTGCTGATTCTCCAAATAGGGAGATGGTTGGTCAAGCAGCTGGAATGGCGAACCCGAGCACAAGGAGAGGAGAAATGAGGTGCGTTTTAGAAACCTTTCCCGATCTCATGGCATACCATCTTCTGGGTTTCCCATGCATGTTTTGATGTAGGAAGATGCCCTTGTACCTGGAGATTTGAGACCCATGGGGTGGGTACCCCGCGGTGTTACTTTAAAGTATCTGCATTTGCTCACCCGACCTCACCAATCCTCTCAGCCCCAAGAGTGTCCAGCCTTATGTCTCATCCAGCTGTGGGTCTAGATATGGTCAATCCAGGTTGCATCAGAGACCCTGAACGGATTTTGTAAGAATTTCTCTCTCTTTCACTGTCTTTGCTTTGTGGGTTTTTTAAAGTAATGTATGTTTAGAATGGGGTTTGGCTGCTTTTCCCTGCTGTGTTGATGCCGCTTTACACCCTCTTGATTCACTTGCAGAGAGATATCGATACATAGGTTTTCAGATTCATAGTAATCAGATATATCCTTGTGCGGTGACTAGGGGGTGTTGAGTCCAGTTAACTGAGCAGGGAGTAGGCCTTGTCTATTACATATTTGGCTTATGGAGCGGTGTCTGAGCTAATTTCAAACCTTGTTTTATGCATCACCCCACCTCACCTTTCCAGTTAAGCAGCCATAGTGTGTCTTCTAAAGGTGTGCCTCTGTTCTGTTTTGTAATTCAGTTCAAGTTTAGCGATTTTGACATTCCCTGTATAAGCGATATCTTAGGATAAGTGCCTTTTTCTGTGTGACTTACTTCACTTAGAATCATCGTACCTAAATCCACTCATCATGCTGCTAACTAGCCTTATGACATTGATTTCATGGCTGAGTGATATTCCATTGTGCCAAGTACCACCATTTCTTTATCCATTTTTCTCTTTCTGGGATATTGAAGGTGTACCGAAGTGGAGGTTCTTGGAAACAGAGCAGCCGTAAAGGTTGGGGTGCCTGTGTCTTGTTGATTTTTATTTTTCCCAATTTATACGCCCATGAGTGGAAGTGCCCTATGCTCTCTAAGCTGTGTTTATTACTTGTTTCGGGACACACTGTACCCTTTTCCAGAGTGGCTGTTGGCAATTTACATCCCGCCCATCAGCGTAGCAAGGCTCGCATGTCTCCATGGCCTGTCCTGCTTTTCTGGTTTTTACACTTTTTTCAGCATGGCCCTTTTGACCGAGGGCAAGCGAGACGTCTTTGTAGCGCTGATTTGCCCTTCCGGCTTGCTTGGTTGGCCTAAAAGGGCGTATGCGTTTTGTCCTGAGTATATTCAGTAAAAAACGCATACGCCCTTTTTGGCCAAGGGCATCATTGTCAACGTTTTGCAGCTTTTCATGTGCTTTAAAGGCGAGTCGAATCTACCTCCTGAAATCTGTTTCCTGCAAATCTGCCTTGCTTTCAAATCCTCTTCGTTGCCTTCCCTCAATATATTTGTGGACGAGAGTTCTCATTTATAACTCTGCACGTTTGTGAATTGCAGTGCCCCTGAGCTCCATTTGTCTACTCGCTTTTTTGGGAGCTGGCCGCAAAAGCGCAGGATTGCTTCAGGCCCTATTTTGGTTCTGGGGGGCAGGCTGAGCCTGTGGTTCATTCTTCTTCCTGATGGGAAAATGGAGTGACCTACGCCTGTCCCAACACCTAGGGCTCGTCTCTCGTTGGTTCCGCGTCTTCCCGTTCATCCTCAGGACATATTGCAACCTGTACAATCAGGAGGTTAAAGGTGCTGATTCTCCAAGTAGGGAGATGGTTAGTCAAGCGGCTGGAATGGCGAACCCGAGCACAAGGAGAGGAGAACTGAGGTGCGTTTTAGAAGCCTTTCCCGATCTCACAGCATACCATCTTCTGGGTTTCCCATGCATGTTTTGATGTAGGAAGATGCCCTTGTACCTGGAGATTTGAGACCCATGGGGTGGGTACCCCGCAGTGTTACTTTAAAGTATCTGCATTTGCTCACCCAACCTCACCAATCCTCTGAGCCCCAAGAGTGTCCAGCCTTATGTCTCATCCAGCTGTGGGTCTAGATATGGGCAATCCAGGTTGCATCAGAGACCCTGAACGGATTTTGTAAGAATTTCTCTCTCTTTCACTGTCTTTGTTTTGTGGGTTTTTTAAAGTAATT
Organism: Eubalaena glacialis; assembly: GCF_028564815.1. Lineage (NCBI taxonomy): Eukaryota > Metazoa > Chordata > Mammalia > Artiodactyla > Balaenidae > Eubalaena > Eubalaena glacialis. Next base: position 707,628 of record NW_026871216.1, read on the forward strand.
TATGTTTAGAATGGGGCTTGGCTGCTTTTCCCTGCTGTGTTGATGCCGCTTTACACCCTCTTGATTCACTTGCAGAGAGATATCGATACATAGGTTTTCAGATTCTTACTACTCAGATATATTCTTGTGTGGTGACTAGGGTGTGTTGAGTCCAGTTCACTGAGCAGGGAGTAGGCCTTGTCTATTACATATTTGGCTTATGGAGCGGTCGCTGAGCTAATTTCAAACCCTTGTTTTATGCATCACCCCACCTCACCTTTCCCGTTAAGCAGCCATAGTGTGTCTTCTAAAGGTGTGACTCTGTTCTGCTATGTAATTCAGTTCAAGTGTAGCGATTTTGCCATTCCCTCTATAAGCGATATCTTAGGATAAGTGTCTTTTTCTGTGTGACTTATTTCACTTAGAATCATCGTCGCTAAATCCACTCATCATGCTGCTAACTAGCCTTATGACATTGATTTCATGGCTGAGTGACATTCCATTGTGCCAAGTACCACCATTTGTTTATCCATTTTTCTCTTTCCTGGGATATTGAAGGTGTACCGAAGTGGAGGTTCTTGGAAACAGAGCAGCTGTAAAGTTTGGGGTGCCTGTGTCTTGTTGATTTTTAGTTTTCCCAATTTATACGCCCATGAGTGGAAGTGCCCTATGCTCTCTAAGCTGTGTTTATTACTTGTTTCAGGACACACCGTACACTTCTCCAGAGTGCCTGTTGGCAATTTACATCCCGCCCATCAGCGTAGCAAGGCTCGCATGTCTCCATGGCCTGTCCTGCTTTTCTGGTTTTTACACTTTTTTCAGCATGGCCCTTTTGACCGAGGGCAAGCGAGACTTCTTTGTAGCGCTGATTTGCCCTTCCGGCTTGCTTGGTTGGCCAAAAACGGCGTATGCGTTTTTTCCTGAATATATTCAGGAAAAAACGCATACGCCGTTTTTGGCCAAGGGCATGATTGTCAACGTTTTGCCGCTTTTCATGTGCTTTAAAGGCGAGTCGAATCTACCTCCTGAAATCTGTTTCCTGCAAATCTGCCTTGCTTTCAAATCCTCTTCGTTGCCTTCCCTCAATATATTTGTGGACGAGAGTTCTCATTTATAACTCTGCACGTTTGTGAATTGCAGTGCCCCTGAGCTCCATTTGTCTCCTCGCTTTTTTGGGAGCTGGCCGCAAAAGCGCAGGATTGCTTCAGGCCCTATTTTGGTTCTGAGGGGCAGGCTGAGCCTGTGGTTCATTCTTCTTCCTGATGGGAAAGTGGAGTGACCTGTGCCTGTCCCAACACCTAGGGCTAGTCTCTCGTTGGTTCCCCGTCTTCCCCTTCATCCTCAGGACAAATTGCAACCTGGACGAAACAGGAGGTTAAAGGTGCTGATTCTCCAATTAGGGAGATGGTTAGTCAAGTGGCTGGAATGGCGAACCCGAGCACAAGGAGAGGAGAAATGAGGTGCGTTTTAGAAACCTTTCCCGATCTCACGGCATACCATCTTCTGGGTTTCTCATGCATGTTTTGATGTAGGAAGATTCCCTTGTACCTGGAGATTTGAGACCCATGGGGTGGGTACCCCGCGGTGTTACTTTAAAGTATCTGCATTTGCTCACCTGACCTCACCAATCCTCTCAGCCCCAAGAGTGTCCAGCCTTATGTCTCATCCAGCTGTGGGTCTAGATATGGTCAATCCAGGTTGCATCAGAGACCCTGAACGGATTTTGTAAGAATTTCTCTCTCTTTCACTGTCTTTGCTTTGTGGGTTTTTTAAAGTAATTTATGTTTAGAATGGGGTTTGGCTGCTTTTCCCTGCTGTGTTTATGCCGCTTTACACCCTCTTGATTCACTTGCAGAGAGATATCGATACATAGGTTTTCAGATTCATACTAATCAGATATATTCTTGTGCGGTGACTAGGGGGTGTTGAGTCCAGTTCAGTGAGCAGGGAGTAGGCCTTGTCTATTACATATTTGGCTTATGGAGCGGTCTCTGAGCTAATTTCAAACCCTTGTTTTATGCATCACCCCACCTCACCTTTCCCGTTAAGCAGCCATAGTGTGTCTTCTAAAGGTGTGCCTCTGTTCTGTTGTGTAATTCAGTTCAAGTTTAGCGATTTTGACATTCCCTCTATAAGCGATATCTTAGGATAAGTGCCTTTTTCTGTGTGACTTATTTCACTTAGAATCATCGTACCTAAATCCACTCATCATGCTGCTAACTAGCCTTATGACATTGATTTCATGGCTGAGTGATATTCCATTGTGCCAAGTACCACCATTTCTTTATCCATTTTTCTCTTTCCTGGGATATTGAAGGTGTACCGAAGCGGAGGTTCTTGGCAACAGAGCAGCCGTAAAGTTTGGGGTGCCTGTGTCTTGTTGATTTTTAGTTTTCCCAATTTATACGCCCATGAGTGGAAATGCCCTATGCTCTCTACGCTGTGTTTATTACTTGTTTCAGGACACACCGTACTCTTCTCCAGAGTGCCTGTTGGCAATTTACATCCCGCCCATCAGCGTAGCAAGGCTCCGATGTCTCCATGGCCTGTCCTGCTTTTCTGGTTTTTACACTTTGTTCAGCATGGCCCTTTTGACCGAGGGCAAGCGAGACTTCTTTGTAGCGCTGATTTGCCCTTCCGGCTTGCTTGGTTGGCCAAAAACGGCGTATGCGTTTTTTCCTGAATATATTCAGGAAAAAACGCATACGCCCTTTTTGGCCAAGGGCATCATTGTCAACGTTTTGCCGCTTTTCATGTGCTTTAAAGGCGAGTCGAATCTACCTCCTGAAATCTGTTTCCTGCAAATCTGCCTTGCTTTCAAATCCTCTTCGTTGCCTTCCCTCAATATATTTGTGGACGAGAGTTCTCATTTGTAACTCTGCACGTTTGTGAATTGCAGTGCCCCTGAGCTCCATTTGTCTCCTCGCTTTTTTGGGAGCTGGCCGCAAAAGCGCAGGATTGCTTCAGGCCCTATTTTGGTTCTGGGGGGCAGGCTGAGCCTGTGGTTCATTCTTCTTCCTGATGGGAAAATGGAGTGACCTACGCCTGTCCCAACACCTAGGGCTCGTCTCTCGTTGGTTCCGCATCTTCCCGTTCATCCTCAGGACAAATTGCAACCTGTACAATCAGGAGGTTAAAGGTGCTGATTCTCCAAATAGGGAGATGGTTGGTCAAGCAGCTGGAATGGCGAACCCGAGCACAAGGAGAGGAGAAATGAGGTGCGTTTTAGAAACCTTTCCCGATCTCACGGCATACCATCTTCTGGGTTTCTCATGCATGTTTTGATGTAGGAAGATTCCCTTGTACCTGGAGATTTGAGACCCATGGGGTGGGTACCCCGCGGTGTTACTTTAAAGTATCTGCATTTGCTCACCTGACCTCACCAATCCTCTCAGCCCCAAGAGTGTCCAGCCTTATGTCTCATCCAGCTGTGGGTCTAGATATGGTCAATCCAGGTTGCATCAGAGACCCTGAACGGATTTTGTAAGAATTTCTCTCTCTTTCACTGTCTTTGCTTTGTGGGTTTTTTAAAGTAATGTATGTTTAGAATGGGGTTTGGCTGCTTTTCCCTGCTGTGTTTATGCCGCTTTACACCCTCTTGATTCACTTGCAGAGAGATATCGATACATAGGTTTTCAGATTCTTACTACTCAGATATATTCTTGTGTGGTGACTAGGGTGTGTTGAGTCCAGTTCACTGAGCAGGGAGTAGGCCTTGTCTATTACATATTTGGCTTATGGAGCGGTCTCTGAGCTAATTTCAAACCCTTGTTTTATGCATCACCCCACCTCACCTTTCCCGTTAAGCAGCCATAGTGTGTCTTCTAAAGGTGTGCCTCTGTTCTGTTTTGTAATTCAGTTCAAGTTTAGCGATTTTGACATTCCCTCTATAAGCGATATCTTAGGATAAGTGCCTTTTTCTGTGTGACTTATTTCACTTAGAATCATCGTACCTAAATCCACTCATCATGCTGCTAACTAGCCTTATGACATTGATTTCATGGCTGAGTGATATTCCATTGTGCCAAGTACCACCATTTCTTTATCCATTTTTCTCTTTCCTGGGATATTGAAGGTGTACCGAAGCGGAGGTTCTTGGCAACAGAGCAGCCGTAAAGTTTGGGGTGCCTGTGTCTTGTTGATTTTTAGTTTTCCCAATTTATACGCCCATGAGTGGAAATGCCCTATGCTCTCTACGCTGTGTTTATTACTCGTTTCAGGACACACCGTACTCTTCTCCAGAGTGCCTGTTGGCAATTTACATCCCGCCCATCAGCGTAGCAAGGCTCCGATGTCTCCATGGCCTGTCCTGCTTTTCTGGTTTTTACACTTTGTTCAGCATGGCCCTTTTGACCGAGGGCAAGCGAGACTTCTTTGTAGCGCTGATTTGCCCTTCCGGCTTGCTTGGTTGGCCAAAAAGGGCGTATGCGTTTTTTCCTGAATATATTCAGGAAAAAACGCATACGCCCTTTTTGGCCAAGGGCATCATTGTCAACGTTTTGCCGCTTTTCATGTGCTTTAAAGGCGAGTCGAATCTACCTCCTGAAATCTGTTTCCTGCAAATCTGCCTTGCTTTCAAATCCTCTTCGTTGCCTTCCCTCAATATATTTGTGGACGAGAGTTCTCATTTGTAACTCTGCACGTTTGTGAATTGCAGTGCCCCTGAGCTCCATTTGTCTCCTCGCTTTTTTGGGAGCTGGCCGCAAAAGCGCAGGATTGCTTCAGGCCCTATTTTGGTTCTGGGGGGCAGGCTGAGCCTGTGGTTCATTCTTCTTCCTGATGGGAAAATGGAGTGACCTACGCCTGTCCCAACACCTAGGGCTCGTCTCTCGTTGGTTCCGCGTCTTCCCGTTCATCCTCAGGACAAATTGCAACCTGTACAATCAGGAGGTTAAAGGTGCTGATTCTCCAAATAGGGAGATGGTTGGTCAAGCAGCTGGAATGGCGAACCCGAGCACAAGGAGAGGAGAAATGAGGTGCGTTTTAGAAACCTTTCCCGATCTCATGGCATACCATCTTCTGGGTTTCCCATGCATGTTTTGATGTAGGAAGATGCCCTTGTACCTGGAGATTTGAGACCCATGGGGTGGGTACCCCGCGGTGTTACTTTAAAGTATCTGCATTTGCTCACCCGACCTCACCAATCCTCTCAGCCCCAAGAGTGTCCAGCCTTATGTCTCATCCAGCTGTGGGTCTAGATATGGTCAATCCAGGTTGCATCAGAGACCCTGAACGGATTTTGTAAGAATTTCTCTCTCTTTCACTGTCTTTGCTTTGTGGGTTTTTTAAAGTAATGTATGTTTAGAATGGGGTTTGGCTGCTTTTCCCTGCTGTGTTGATGCCGCTTTACACCCTCTTGATTCACTTGCAGAGAGATATCGATACATAGGTTTTCAGATTCATAGTAATCAGATATATCCTTGTGCGGTGACTAGGGGGTGTTGAGTCCAGTTAACTGAGCAGGGAGTAGGCCTTGTCTATTACATATTTGGCTTATGGAGCGGTGTCTGAGCTAATTTCAAACCTTGTTTTATGCATCACCCCACCTCACCTTTCCAGTTAAGCAGCCATAGTGTGTCTTCTAAAGGTGTGCCTCTGTTCTGTTTTGTAATTCAGTTCAAGTTTAGCGATTTTGACATTCCCTGTATAAGCGATATCTTAGGATAAGTGCCTTTTTCTGTGTGACTTACTTCACTTAGAATCATCGTACCTAAATCCACTCATCATGCTGCTAACTAGCCTTATGACATTGATTTCATGGCTGAGTGATATTCCATTGTGCCAAGTACCACCATTTCTTTATCCATTTTTCTCTTTCTGGGATATTGAAGGTGTACCGAAGTGGAGGTTCTTGGAAACAGAGCAGCCGTAAAGGTTGGGGTGCCTGTGTCTTGTTGATTTTTATTTTTCCCAATTTATACGCCCATGAGTGGAAGTGCCCTATGCTCTCTAAGCTGTGTTTATTACTTGTTTCGGGACACACTGTACCCTTTTCCAGAGTGGCTGTTGGCAATTTACATCCCGCCCATCAGCGTAGCAAGGCTCGCATGTCTCCATGGCCTGTCCTGCTTTTCTGGTTTTTACACTTTTTTCAGCATGGCCCTTTTGACCGAGGGCAAGCGAGACGTCTTTGTAGCGCTGATTTGCCCTTCCGGCTTGCTTGGTTGGCCTAAAAGGGCGTATGCGTTTTGTCCTGAGTATATTCAGGAAAAAACGCATACGCCCTTTTTGGCCAAGGGCATCATTGTCAACGTTTTGCAGCTTTTCATGTGCTTTAAAGGCGAGTCGAATCTACCTCCTGAAATCTGTTTCCTGCAAATCTGCCTTGCTTTCAAATCCTCTTCGTTGCCTTCCCTCAATATATTTGTGGACGAGAGTTCTCATTTATAACTCTGCACGTTTGTGAATTGCAGTGCCCCTGAGCTCCATTTGTCTACTCGCTTTTTTGGGAGCTGGCCGCAAAAGCGCAGGATTGCTTCAGGCCCTATTTTGGTTCTGGGGGGCAGGCTGAGCCTGTGGTTCATTCTTCTTCCTGATGGGAAAATGGAGTGACCTACGCCTGTCCCAACACCTAGGGCTCGTCTCTCGTTGGTTCCGCGTCTTCCCGTTCATCCTCAGGACATATTGCAACCTGTACAATCAGGAGGTTAAAGGTGCTGATTCTCCAAGTAGGGAGATGGTTAGTCAAGCGGCTGGAATGGCGAACCCGAGCACAAGGAGAGGAGAACTGAGGTGCGTTTTAGA